>NC_041224.1:111040731-111085381 GCF_002837175.3 Physeter macrocephalus | reverse complement strand
AGGGGAGGGAGGAAGGAAGACAGGAAGGAAGGGAGGAAGGAAGAAAGATGGAGGGAGGGAAGGGGAGAGAGAGAGAGAGAAAGAAAGGAAGGAAGGAAGGAAGGATGAATTTTTAAAAATACCTAGATTCAAGGGAAGAAAATAAAAGTAAATATATAATATATAACATATGTAATATATATAACAATATTATATATGATATATAATCATATATTGTATATTATATATATAACTAAATAAAAACAAAGGTCTGTAATTTGACCCAATTGGAAATTCAACATTTTCTAAAAGAATTTATATAACAAAAAATAAATAAAAGGGGTGCAAATGCTGATTGGCTTTTGTGCCTCTGCAGCATAAGTTCTAAATTAACTTTGACATCTTCTAAAATGCACCAATCGATGAAGCTTTGTGGACTTAATAAATACTGGGGCTCAAATTACAGTTATACCTGTGTATCCCATTAAATTTAAACATTGTACTCCTTATAATCTTAGGAAAGTAGCTCAATATAAAATAGAGAAAAATAGGGATGTATCACTATAGTCATAGTACCCATTGCCCTGAAATAACCCATAGTTGGCATAGACACTCAAGCACAATGAGTAGTAAATTCAAATTAATTTAAGTCTTTGACATTCACAAACTGGCTTGATAAAATGGCGTCCCATGGATCTCTAGTTAAAATAGTTAATATGTCCCACTTTAAGTTAAATAAGTTAAAATATGGCTTCAAGTATTGAAACTTATTATGTCACATCTAATTAATAAGGAGGTGATTATCCCCACTGCTTCGCCATTTGACAACCCAATTTTGCCTGTTTTTAAACATGGAAAGAATACAAGGTACCTCATGGTAGACTACTAAATGATGTGGTCCTATTCATTAAATCCTCTATTCCCAATACCGAATATTATTAAAATTACCTACTCTATCCAGACGATAACTGGCAAATGTTTCACTATTATACATTTGGCTAATATGTTCTTTCCAGTGCCTCTTTCAATAGCTTCTCAGTTGCAGTTTATCTTCACCTCCAAAGGACAGAGTACATCTTTTCCAGGCTATCTATAGGATACCTCAACAGCATTGCCATTATGCACTATCTCTGAAGACAAGATATTATTTGTATCCACCTTTCTCCAAAAGTACAGGTATTGCATTAAATTGATGACCCCCCCCTCCTCCAAGGAGATTTGTTTGACATACTCATTAAGGACATAAAAATCCAATATGGTATAGTCCTTTTTGGGTTCTGGTGGCAACGTATTCCTCATTTACAAATTTTACTTAATCTTAGTAATGCTGTTACTTACAAATCAGTCTACCTTAAATGAGGGCCCCCCAACAAAAGGCTGTTGAATGTGTAAAAATTAAAATCAAGAGACACTCCTGTTATTGTTCTCAGAGACTTCTTCACTGTAGAGGTTTTCACAACCTCCTTTCATGCATCCTGGAGACACTGGACACATCTATGATGGCCATAAATTGCCCAAGGGTTTCAGATGCATGATTCTGCTTCTCTCAGCCTTATGCTATACACCATTAAGAACAAAACAAAACAACAACAACAAAAATCTTGCTGGCTGCATCCTAGGCTTTCTTGGAAACAGGCTCTCATAGACCTTGAGTCCATGACTCTCTATATCCAAATGCTCATTATACCTTGGATCATGGAAACAATACCCCACAGCTCAGTGTTACTACTGAAGCCCAATTAATACAGAATGGAGATAAACCTAGGCCCTTTGGTATATTCCACCTATAGGAGAAGGTGGACTCTGTGTCCTCAGTTTTTTGCCAGATGCCAGATGCCATAATGCTAGAGGAGATTACCCCTTCTGGGATCCTTTGGCTATCTAAGATCCCCTTGTGATTAGATGAGTAAACAAATGGGATTTCATACTCTGTACTGATAGCATTGACACCATCTTTAATACTGGAGCTTAATGGACTGGTGCTGCTTTCTACCCCCTTAGCCAGGATGACCCTAGTAAAGGGTGAGACACAAGGGTCAACACAATTGCCCAAACTTCAGGCCATCATTTTAGCTCTCAGTGCTCTGGCCAACAGATGGATGATCTTCATATTTATTCTACACTGTTGGTCCATTATCTAAGAGCTTTTTGCTTCAGGGTAAAGAACTTAGGAGTCTCTAGGGTTGGAAATAAGAATATGCTCAAATATCTCCTTTTTAAACTTCCATCAAATGAACTCCTCAGTGGATCTCTACCTTGATCCAGGCCTTAATCTCTCTTAATTTAAGGCCCCTTGATGGATTCACACCTCACACCAACTTTAAAAAATGTTCCCACAGCCCTTTCGTACCCATGTTTAAAAGGAACATGCCTCCCCTACATGTATGTGAAGACTCATTATATATGAGGCCCTTTAATAATGTCTCTCCCTATTTTTATAAATTCCCCTCTTACCCTTAACCTATAAGGCCCGGAGGCCAGATCAAGGTGCAAACTCTCCTGGGACCCCTTAACCATATGGGACCCTAAAATTTCACCACCCAAAAAATCTTCCTGAATATTCAAGTTATAAGAGGTGAATAATTAAAATAGATTCTCCCTCTAATCCCCTCCAGAAAATTAAAATGGTACTATGGGGACATTCCCACAGACAGTGTGGGCTACCAAAAAGGGAGAGAGAAAACTCTACTTGGTAAATAAAAATCATATTCAGAGATACTGAAGTCAAAACTATATCCATGATGATGAAATCAGACCATGTCTTTTTGGTAATAATACATGCAGGTGGAAAATTAACAGCAAACAGCAAAAGCTTGCCAAGTACAGTTGCACACCATTCTACTGTCTCTTGTTTTTGTTACTTTTGGTCTGGGTGGTTTCACTGGCTTGCAATCAAGAGGTCCAAATCCTCCAAGTAAGCTATTGTTTCAACCAAATATGACAAATGTTGAGACTCTTATGCCACCAAGTTTGGCTAATAGAAGCCTTATAATCCAAAGAACTCTCTGGTTGCCATCACCAAACAAACAAACAAATGAGGCAAAGGGCCCTTAGTATGTGGCTAAATTATCGGGCCTGCCTACAAGCTAATGCTGGAGCTCTGACCTCAGCCTCATGATACCACAGAGCCATATAAACAAGAACCACATCAATTGGAGTGGGTACTCACTTGGAAAGAATACCTCAGTCCCATATCCCAGATGACATCGCCCAGCCCAAGACTTTGAGATCTACCAGTGGAAATGACTTCACCCTCTGTGTCAAAGAAAATTTCACCCCAGACCCTAAAACTTTCTCCCAGCCACACCCACAGGCTGCCTCTAAAGTGATGAAAAATTGGACACAGGACGGTTATTGTTACTTTTCCTTTGATGTTATGGATTCTATCATTTTTCTTGAGCTTGTTGTCTGCTTAGCCAATGATCACATTATATTCCTTGCTCTTGCCAAAATGTACACCCCTATACCCCCATGCCTAAAGGGATATCTGGTAGAGGTTACTCCTATTTGTTCCATTCTAAAAAACAGTGGAGACTGTTGCTTTCCCCAGGAGGCACCTGCCTCATAGTCACCCCATTGAGCCCCTAGGAAGAGAACCATCCCCCAGTGCTTTCTCCTACTCACCCCCTTTCAGCTTTCCACACCAGTCTCCTGCCCATGTCTCAACCATGGACATAACAACAACCCCCTCCCTTTGATTATACAAAATACCACTAAACTTTACGTATACCTTACTAAACCATTAGTTTATATCCTCCAACAACATAACTAAAAGACCTGCCACCTTGACTCAAGAATATATCAAAATTTTACTGTCAGCAAGGTAGATAGGTAGGCAGGTAAGTAGATAGATAGATAGATGGATGCATGGATGGATGGAGAAATAGAAAGGGGGGAGGGAGGGAGAGAGAGAGAGAGAGAGAGAGAGAGGTATCATACTTTTAACACATTTTATAACTCTATATTATTAGAGATCCTGGAAATTTCAGATCTGTTTTTCATGGCTAATGTCATATAAATGAGAAACTTTCTTATGGGCCAGCCTATAAGGACTCATAATTCTACTTGTGTTTCTCTTTTTTACTCTCATAATAAAATGTTTATGCTGTTTAGACAACAAATGTCCTACTGTCTAAAAGTCTCCTTTACTGTTCAGGCCACTCAAATACCCCAAATAATCAAGCTTAAAAGTGATGTCAAGGGGCTTCCCTGGTGGCGCAGTGGTTGCGCGTCCGCCTGCCGATGCAGGGGAACCGGGTTCGCGCCCCGGTCTGGGAGGATCCCACATGCCGCGGAGCGGCTGGGCCCGTGAGCCATGGCCGCTGGGCCTGCGCGTCCGGAGCCTGTGCTCCGCAACGGGAGAGGCCGCAGCAGAGGGAGGCCCGCATACCACAAAAAAAAAAAAAAAAAAAAAAAAGTGATGTCAAGACATCAAGGGGTCGATTGTAATATAGCTTTTAAAAATGCTATCTTGAGTCCCTGGCTGGCTAAAATGCTATCTTTAGTCCCTGGCTAAAGTTATTTGCCTTTCTTGAGAAGCTAATTAAGTCCACAGCCTCAGCCACCTCCCTTCTGGGGTTCTCACACATCTGGGTCACTAAACACCTATCTTAATTGTCCCAGGGTCAGGTACCAGGCAACCAGGAAGAGCCCTTAAGCCCCAGAGCACACTGAAATTATTCAGATTAGCCAATCCTGCTTACCCTGCTTTGTCCTTTCCTTCCCACAGAAACCAGAATAAAGGTGCTTGCCCACATTTCTCCCTTCTCTCTCTGTCTCATAATGACCAGGTGCTCTCCCTGAGTGGCCCTGCACAGCTCCAGAAACTCCAGGTCCCAGCAGCCAGAGATCCTAAGATCCACCTCCACCCACCAGTGAGCCAGCATTAGCCCTGGTACCCCCAGGGTTCTGCAGCTAGCTGCCTCATGATACAGCCTACCAACCAGCAACTGGAAGCCTCCACACAAGCCAGGACCCAGCAACCTATTGGACCAGGAGCCAGCCACACCTACCAAACCACCCACAGCAGTCAGCCTGCCACAACAGAAGGGCCCACACAGCTCACATAAGGGATACTGCTAAAGCATATAGCTCTGGTTACCAGAGAGGAGTGTGCTACTGGGAAATATAGGACATAGGATGTCTCCTACAAAGGCCATTTCTCCAAGATCAGAAAACATAACCAACCCACCAGATATATGGAAATAAAAACAGAAAATTAGGCAAAATGAGGCAACAGAAGAACATGTTCCAAATATGGATCGAGATAAAACCCCAGAAGAAGAACTAAGTGAACTATAAATAGGCAATCTACCCAATAAAGAGTTCAAGGTAATGATCTTAAAGATGATCAAAGAACTCAGGAGAAGAATGGATGAACACAGTGAGAAGTTTAACAAAGAGTTAGAAGATATAGAGAATAACCAAACAGACCTGAAGAAAACAATAACTGAAATTTTAAAAATAAACTAGAAGGAATCAAAATTAGATGATACAGAGGAAGAGATCAGTGAGCTGGAAGACAGAGTGATGGAAATCACTAAAGCTGAATAGAAAAAATCATAAAAAGAAATGAGGACTGTTTAAGAGACTTCTGGGACAACATCAAGTATACTGACATTTGCATTGTAGGGATCCCATAAGAAGAAGAAGAGAGAAAGGGGCAGAGAACATATTTAAAGATGTAATAGCTGAAAACTTCCCTAACCTGGGAAAGGAAACAGGTATCAATCTATAGGAAGCACAGAGTCGCAAACAGGATCAAATCAAAGAGGATCATTTAATTGTAATTAAAAGGTCAAAAGTTAAAGATAAACAGAGAATATTAAAAGCAGCAAGAGAAAAGCAACAAGTTATATACAAGAGAACTCTCATAAGGCTATCAGCTGACTTTTCCACAGAAACTTCTGCAGGTCAGAAGGGAGTGGTGTGATATATTTAAAGTGATGAAAGGGCAAAACTTACTACCAAAAATAATCTACCTGGCAAGACTTTTATTCAGATTTGATGGAAAGATCAAAAGTTTTATAGACAAGCAAAAGCTAGAGTTCAGCACCACCAAAAGAGTTTTACAAGAAGTGTTAAAGGGAATTCTTTAAACCAAAAAGAAGAGGCCATAATGAGAAACATGAAAGTTAAGTGAGGAAAAATTTCAGTGGTAAAGGAAAATATACAGTAAACGTAATAAATCAACTACATACAAAGCTAGAAGGAAGATTAACAAAAGTAATAAAATCATCTATATCCACAATAAGTAGTTAAGAGATATGCAAAACAAAAAGATGAAAAATAAAATGTCAAAAAGAATAATTGTCAGAAGAGAGTAAAAATTCAGAGTTGTTAAAATGCATTTGAAATTAAGATATCAGCAACTTAAAATAATCAGGTATGTATATATATATATATATAGATATACATAGATGATATAGCTATAGATATATAGCTATAGATTGCTTTTAACAAAACTCATGGTAACTACAAACCAAAAATCTATAATTCATACACACACAAAAAGGGAAAGGAATTCAAACAAAACACTAAACATAGTCTTCAATTACAAGAGAAGGGAGCAAAAGAAGAAGAAAGGAACAACAACAACAAAAAACCTACAGTAACAAAGCAAAAACAATTAACAAAATGGCAATAAGAACATAACTACCAATAATTACTTTAAATGTAAATGGACTATAAAGAAGACATACAGATGGCCAAAAGGCACATGAAAAGATGCTCAACATGTTAATTATCAGAGAAATGCAAATTAAAACCACCATGAGATATCACCTCACACCTGCCAAAATGGCTATCATCAAAAAGAACACAAATAACAAATGTTGGTGAGGGATGGAGAAATGGGAACCCTCGTTCACTGTTGGTGGGAATGTAAATTGGTCAGCCATTGTGGAAAACATTATGGAGGTTTCTCAAAAAACGAAAACTAGAACTACCATTTGACCCAGCAATTCCATTCCTGGGTGTATATCTGGAAAAAAAAAAAAACACTGATTTGAAAAGATACAGGCATCCCAATGTTCATAGCAGCATTATTTACAATTGCCAAGATACATAAGCAACCTAAGTGTCCATAAACAGATGAATGGATAAAAAAAGATGGAGTATATATATACACCATGGAATACTACTCAGCCATGAAAAAGAACGAAAATTTGCCATTTTGAACAACATAAATGGATTTAGAGAGTTTTATGCTAAGTGAAATAAGTCAGACAGAGAAAGAAAAATACTGTATGTTATCACTTATATGTGGAAGCTAAAAAACAAAATAAATGAGTGAATATAACAAAAAAGAAATGAACTCACAGCTATAGAGAAGAAATTAGTGGTCAGCAGTAGGAGAGGAAAGAGGGGGAGTGGCAAGATAGGAGTTGGAGATTAAGAGGTACAAACTCCTGTGCATAAAATAAATAAGCTACAAAGATTTCTTTTACAGCACGGGGACTATAGCTATTATTTTATAACTTTAAATGGAGTATAAACTATAAAAATTGTGAATCACTATGTTGTACACCTAAAACTAATATAACATTGTAAGTCAACTATACTTCAATTGAGAATTAAAAAGAACATGTGGTGGTGGGGATGATATCAACTTATAAAACATACTGTAAAGTCTAATTAAAAGTATATATTGGTGCAGAAATTGGCAAACCAATCAGTGAAAAGAAATCAACAATAAAAAAGATTCATAAAAAGTTATGAAATTTAGTATGCAATAAAATTGATGTTTCAAAATAATTCAGAAAAGGTAACATTTTAAATAAATAGCATTGTGGACCTGAACAGACAAAACAAAGATTAAAATGGATATGTTCCCCTACCACCATACTACAGGATTAATCCAGTTGGATCAGAATTCTAAAATTAAAAATAGTGACCTCTTTCAGGGTTTTAAAACAAATAAAGCATGAATAAATTCCTGGATTTCTTTAACAACTTCAGAGTGGGTAAAACCTTCCTAATTATGACTTAGAATTCATAAGCAGTAAAAGAAATAATTGATCAACTGGATTAAGAGAAAGAATAAAATATCTTTGTGTATGGTAAATACAGGAATATATACCCACACATTCAATATATAAATTCAAAAGAAAAAGGCCCACTTGGGGAAAATATGCATCATATCTTAGAAAACGTCTACTATTCCTATTACATGAAGATATTCCAAAAAGTAAAAAAATAAAAGAACAAAAACCATCTGAAAAGTAGGGTAAAATAAATAAATATTTCATTGAGAAAATGCTAATATACCCATGGGTATTTTTCTAGTTCATAAATAATAAGAAAAACACAAATTTAAACAACATTGAGATATCATTTCTTACCTATCCAAATGGCAAAGAATTCAGAAGCTTAACACATATTCTGTGGCTGGAACTATAGTGAAACAGACACTTTTGTACACTGCTGGTGATAATGCAAAATGGCGAAATCCTTGTGAAGAGGTCTATGGAATTTTCTTGGAAAACTGTATACAGGTTTATCTTTTCACCTAACAATTCCACTAAAAATATCCCAAATATAACCCATATAAAATTCAAAATGACATATGATAAACACTATTTACTGTGATATCACTTGTTAACATAAGATTTTAGAAACAACCCAAAGGTCCATCATCAGTGAAGTGGTTAAATATAATCTTGTAAGCAGGAACTTTTCTGGTGGTGCAGTGGTTAAGAATCCACCTGCCAATGCAGGGGACGTGGGTTCGATCCGTGGTCCGGGAGGATCCCACATGCTGCGGAGCAACTAAGCCCGTGTGCCACAACTACTGAGCCTGCGCTCTAGAGCCCGTGAACCACAACTAGTGAGCCTGTGTGCCACAACTACTGAAGCCTGCACGCCTGGAGCCCATGCTCTGCAACAGGAGAGGCCACCGCAATGAGAATCCTGTGCACCACAACGAGGAGCGGCCCCCACTCGCCACAACTACAGAAAGCCCCTGTGCAGCAGCGAAGACGCAACACAACCAAAAATAAATAAAATTGATTCTTTAAAAAAACAAAACAAAACAGAAGACTCAGTCCCTGGTCTAAAGAAGTTCAGAGTCTAATGAGGAAAGATTAAAAAAAAAAAATCTTGTAAACAGCTCTTTTGCCCCTTTTCTATTTGTTCATCCCTTTTTCCTTAGACCTTAACCATAAAGATGAGCTCATTAGGCAACATTTAACTTAGCTCCTGATTTCTGCTTTTCTAAATATACACAACACCTTACTTAACCTGTTGATTCCTTTCCTGGATTAGAAGGAATAAGAATGAAGAATTCGGTAGTTAAAGAATGACTGACTCTCTACCCCTAGCTTCCCCTTAGTAAATTTTCAGGTGGACCCTACAGGCACAGGCAAACCATGCGGGCAAGAGAACATCCAATTGCAGGACCATGCAGCAAGACAGTGCCCCAAGTAAGACTGGGAGAAGTCTGCAGGTCTGCACGCAGTGGAAAAATGACGGAGAATCTGACCTCCTGCCTTAATGATTAACTGAGAATGTTTCCCCATTTTCCCTTTAAAAATTGTCATGGCTGAGCAGAGTCTTTGGAGTTGGTCTCTGGACATAAGTTTACCTTCTCCCCAGATTTCTGGCTTTTCTGAATAAAGTACTCTTCTTCTGTACTGAAGTTTGCCCCTCAATTTATTGGCTGTTGAGTGGTGAGCAGCCAAACCTGTGTTCAGTTACAGTCTGGAACTTATGTAATATAAAAATGAATGAAACAGAATTGCTAGGTAGAAATATGTAGTGATCACCAAGATACATATTTTAGATAAGGAAGAATCAAGGTGGAAAAATTGTTTATATTATGAGATCTCAATAATCTGAGAGATGGGAATTTGTGGACCTTTGACTAAGTAATCTGACCTCATGTCTTTTAAGTAGCTACCTTTCAAATAGCTATCTTCTCTGTTTCTCAGGAGCTTCCAGCAGAATTGAGCCCCTGTGTCTTACAGCAGTGACCATAATAATACACCATTATGTTGGTTTTCTTCCTTCCTTGTCACAGTCTCCCTATTTCCTCTTTCCAACTTCCTTGGCTCCTCTCATAAATAATCAGCCCACACCCAAGTCCTTGCCTCTGGCTCTGCTTTTGAGGACACCCAAATAAACTATGACACCAAGCAACTGCAAAATCTCAGAAGTCTTTGGACATTTCTCCATAGTGGCTACTATATATTAGTTCTTAATAAATAGTTTGTAAATGAGGAATGCTTCTAAATCATGTCATCCATGATGGCCCTCCTTAGGACACACAGCTTTCCTACGATCAAACATGTTCATACTATAGACCTGACTTTTTGGGGGCAAATCAAGCTTTAACATTCTTACTTTACATTCAAATTGTGTTATACCTACAAAGAGGATTATTATCTGTTGTTATAATAATAAAGTCTCCAAACTACTAGCAGATATTATTTGCATTTTAAAAATATAAATAATCATTAGCTGAAAATTTTAAGTGAAAGATGAAGGATGTATTTGCTTGCAATTTAAACCAGTTATTTTCTAGACTACTATTTGATTTTATTGTGCTTTGTTTTCAAGGTTGTTTATGACTTCTCTTTTTACTCTCTATAATTATTTGCAAGAAACTTGAGACACCAGAAAGTAGACAGTATATCCAAAATGTACGTATATAATAGGCAATTACGGACTGGGACACAATTTTTAAAAAGAAATTAGCTACCCCAATTTACCGTGGATGAAAAACCATGGCCTAGGACCTATTTCATGACCTCTACCATGTACATAATTGATAGTTGACTAAAGACTTGAATTATATCTCTTAAATTGAAGTCCAAAGCCCTTTCCATTAAAATAGGCCGAAAAGAGTTAACTACATAAAAATTTGTATATTTCTTGTTTAATGCAAAAATGTTAGCAGAGTTATGTAAGTACAGACTTAACCTATTTTACTATAAGATGACTGCATATGAGGTGTTTTTTTTTTCTAACTAACAATTATTTTTCTCTTGAGCCATAAAGCTAGTTCTCATTTACCTCATTTCTTCCTAATCATCTCATCTGTAGAAATACTTCTTTTATTAGAAAAGTTTTTGAAAACATTTATTCACATTTTCTGTGCTAGCAGGAATTAACTTTATATTTCTTATTTTGAAAATTAATCAAATTTTTAGGCTGGACTATTGATAAATTTTATTTCTTATAATGAGATGCACCCAGAGTTCCAATATTATGTACCATCAAATAGGGTTTTTATTTATTCATCATTTTCATTATGAGTAATCTTCATGCTCAATATTTTAGTCATTAAATAAATAGCAAAATTGTACTGTACAATGTCATGAAAATGAGGTTAGTCTAGGTACAAGTCAAGTTAAAATATCTTCTCTCAACTGAATTTGTGAACTCAAATAATGTAAGAGGGAAAAGATTAGCTGATGAAAATCAATTCCACTATCTAAAGTATATCAATAAGTTGAAAATATATAGAAACTGTAATAAGGCAAGTCATTGCAGAAGTGGTAGAAAAAAAGAAAAAACTGCAGCAAGTTGCAAAGTAGAATTTCATTATATATAATATTACCTACATCACAGTTGGTCAAAAGATCATGATACAAGTAAAACTTTTTAAAATAAGGCATGAATCTCTACAAAGCATTGTTATAAATAAACCTATCAAGTAAGATTTGAGGAGTCTTTAAAGATTTAACATAAACCCTCTTTAATTTTGTGTCTGAGTAGTCTTTCTAATTGTAATATCATGACATGATATTTTTATTACAGTGACTCTCAAATGAAAAAAAATATGTTGTAATATTCTCAATAAAAAGTGGTTTCCATTATCTAATATTATCAAAATTGCTTAAGAGGAACAAAAAATCAGTAGTTTGTCACAAAGCAAAATCTAATTTTTTTAACATCTAAATTGTATCTGTGACAATGGCTCTCCTCAAAATTAAATGTAACATCTCCTGCTTTGTTCTTTTTTTCCTCAGGATTTCTTTGGCTATTCAGGGTCTTTTGTAGTTCCACATAAATTTTAGGTGTGTTTTTCCTACTTCTTTAAAAAAATGCCTTTGGAATCTTGATAGGGATTGCATTGAATATATAGATGGCTTTTGGTAGTATTGACATTTTAACAATATTAATTCTTCCAATCCATGAACACAGGATATCTTTCCATTTATTTGTGTCTTTGATTTCTTTCATCAATGTCTTGTAGTTTTCAGAATAGAGATTCTGAATATACGTAAAACAAGAAATAAACCCAAGCACACTTTGTCAGTTAATATTTAACCAGGGAGCCAAGAATACTTAATGGAGAAAAGACAGTCTTTTCAGTAAATGGTGCTGGGATAATTGGGTATTCACCTGTAAAAGAATAAAACTGTATCCATATTTTATGCCACTCACAAAAATTAACCCAAGTGGATTAAACGCTTAAATTTAAGACCTGAAAGTATGAAACTCCTAGAAGAAAACATAGGAACAGAGTTCCTTGATGTGGGTCTTAGTAATGAATTTTTGGATATGACATCTAGAGTATGAGCAACAAAATAAAAAATAAACAAGTGGGAGTACATAAAACTAAAAAGCATTTACATAGCAAAAGAAACCATCAACAAAGTAAAAAGACCACCTACAGAATGGGAAAAATATTTGTAAACCACATTTCTGATAATGCGTTAATATCAAAATATGTAAAGAACACATACAACTCAATAGCTGTAAACCAAATAACCCAATTTAAAAATGGGCAAAGGTCCTGAATAGCCATTTCTACAAAGAAGATACATGAAAGGCTAACAGGTACCTGAAAAGATGCTCAACATCACTAGTCATTAGGGAAATGCAAATTAAAACCACAATGAAATATCACCACACTCCTTGTTAGACTGGCCATCATCAAAATGACAAGAGATGATGAATCCTGGTGTGGATGCAGAGAAAAGGGAACCCTTGTATATTGTTGGAAGGATTGTAAATCGGTACAACCCCTATGGAAAACAGTATGGAGGATTCTCAAAAAATTAAAAGTGGAACTACTCTATTATTCAGCAATTCCACTTCTGGGAATAAACCCAAATGAAATGAAAACACTAACTCAAAAAGATATTTTCACTCCAATGTTCATAGCAACATTATTTACAGTAGCCAAGACATGGAAACAACCTAAGTGCCCATTGATGGATGAATGGATAAAAAAGTTGTGATATAATATTCCACACAATGGGATATTATTCAGACATAAAAAATAAAATGATCCTACCACTTGTGATAACATGGATGAAACTTGAAGGCATTAAGTGAAATAAAACAGAGAAAGACAAATACTGTATGATCTCACTTATATGTGGAATGTAAACAAAAAAACAAACAACAACAACAAAATCACCCAATCTCATAGAGAGATCAGACTTGCAATTACCAGGGGTGGAGGGGAAATTGGAGGAAGGTGGTCAAAAGGTACAAACTTCCAGTAATAAGATGAAAAAGTACTAGGGATGCAACGTATAACTTGATGACTATAGCTAACACTGCTGTGTGATACATAGGAAAGTTGTTAAGACAGTAAATCCTATGAATTCACGTCACAAGGAGAAATTTTTTCCCTTTTTTTTCTTTCTTTTCTTTATATTGCATCTATATGAGAAGATAGATATTAGCTGAACCTACTGTGGTAATCATTTCACAATATATGTAAATCAAACCATTATGCTGTATGCCTTAAACTTATACAGTTATATATGTCAATTATTTATCAATAAAACTGGAAAAATTAAATGTAAAAAATGGATGAAAAGATACTTAACAGAATATCAAATTACCTAAATTTAGTAGGAGCAAAACTTTTTTTTTTTTTTTTTAATGTTGAATTTTTTTGTTTAAGCAGGCACTTAACTTGGTTGGAGTCAACCTGTAAAACCTGTCTCCCTGTGGTTGGTGGTAGCTCATAATCTCATTTCAGTTATTTTAGCCTTAGGCTGCTTGGATCTATCCTGGGTTTTTTTTTTGTTTTTTTTTTTTTTTTTTTTTTTTGCGGTACGCGGGCCTCTCACTGTTGTGGCCTCTCCCACTGCGGAGCACAGGCTCCGGACGCGCAGGCTCAGCGGCCATGGCTCACGGGCCTAGCCGCTCCGTGGCATGTGGGATCTTCCCGGACCGGGGCACGAACCCGTGTTCCCCTGCATCGGCAGGCGGACTCTCAACCACTGTGCCACCAGGGAAGCCCCGGAGCAAAACTTTTGAGGTCAAAGTCAAACGTAAATTAAATCTAGTTTATGGCAAAATCCCTATATTTGTTCTGCAAAGAGGCTGTTTGGTTTTATTTTTAAGTCATATTTATTTGAATCTGAAACTTGTAAACTGTACTGGCTATAAAATTTATTGGACCTAATGCAAAATGAAAAGTGGGATCTCCTGTTGAACTATTATTAAGAATTTCAAGATGGGGGACTTCCCTGGTGGTGCAGTGGTTAAGAATCTGCTTGCCAATGCAGGGGACATGGGTTCGAGCTCTGATCCGGGAAGATCCCAAGTGCTGCAGAGCAACTAAGCCTGTGTGCCACAACTACTGAGCCTCTGCTCTAGAGCCCATGAGCCACAACTGCTGAGTTGGCGCACCTAGAGCCCATGGTCACAGCAAGAGAAGTCACTGCAAAGAGAAGCCCGCACACCACAACCAAGAGTAGCCCCTGCTCACCGCAAGTAGAGAAGGCCAGTGTGCATCAACGAAGAGCCAACGCAGCCAAAAATAAATAAATAAATAAATAAAATAAACAAATAAATAAATTTATTTTTTTAAACAAAAGAAAAGAATTTCAAGATAGTAACACCAGAGCATTAAACTAATTGTGGAGCCCTTCTGAGTATCAAGCTCTGTCTGACTGCACAGGTTGCCTGCCCATGAAGCTAGCCCAGATTGTGGTATGTTGGGTATATTATTTAGTCTTTTTAGACTTAGTTTTTGGGATACATGTGTATGTTTAAAACAGATGTTGAAATGAATTTATTGAGAAATTCATATGTAAAATAAACTGCATATAAATTACCTAATTGACTTTCATTTTAATCAGTAGTTGTCACTTATTAGTATTAATTAAAATATGGTCTATAAATACACACATTTAAACAAAAGCACACTTATTGACTCTGTTAGCAAAAATTCAAGTTTACAATACGAGGATAGTTTTTCAAAACCACAGACACTCATTTCCAAAGGAAAAAAAGGTAATGTACAATGAATTTTTTTCACTATACTATCTGAAATAGTTCTTTTTCCTTTCTACCCTTTAGGTAGTCTCAAAATCAGGTGTTATTCTGCCTTTAAAAGATTACATTAATTTTCAGTGAATTATAATATTATTGACAAATGCATAAATCTAAAATATACAGATATTCAACAAAAAAACAAGAAACCCAATTAAGAAATTGACAAAGGACTTGAGCCATCATTTCTCTAAAGAAAAATGTACAAAATGGTTAACAAGCATACAAAAAGATGCTCAGTGTCATTAGTTATTAGAGAAATGCAAGTCAAAACAATGAGTTACCACTTCACATTCAACAGGATGGCTATAACCAGAAAAAAGGAAAATAACAAGCATTGGTAAGGACAGAGGGAAATTTAAACCCTTGTACATTGCTAGTGGTAATGTAAAATGGTACAGCTGTTGTGGAAAAAATGGCAGTTCCTCAAAAATATTAAACATAAAATTACCATAGACTCAGCAATTTGACTCCTAATTATGTACCAAATGAATTGAAAAGAGGTACTCAAGCAAACACTTGATAAGAATGTTAATAGGAGCAATATTCATAATAGCCCAAAGGTGGAAATAAATAGCTCAAATGAACATCAACCTATGAACGGATCAACAAAGTGTGATACACACACACACACACACACACACACACACACACACACACACACACACACTGGAATATTATACAGCCATGAAAATGAGGATAGAGTACTGATACATGCTACAATGTGGATGAACCTGGAAAACATTATGCTAAGTGAAAGAAGCCAGACACAATGGTTACGTATTTAATGATCATATTTATATGAAATACCTAGTGTATAGATAAATTCATAGACACAAAAACCAGATTGTTGGTTGCCAGGGGCTTTGGGGAAAAGAGAAACAGGGAGGGACTGTTTAATGAATATGGGATTTTCTTTTGGGGGAAATACAAATATTTTGGAACTAGATAGAGGTGGTAGTTTCCCAACAATGTGAATGCACAAAATGCTATTGAATTGTACACTTTAAAATGGCTAACTTTATGTTATGGGAATTTCAATCAAAGCATGTACAGATCAATAGATTTCATAAAAATGAATACAGCTGTGTAACCAGCATAGATGAAAGAACAGAATATTATAGAACAAAAGAAGTTTCCTTCTATCTCATTAGATTTACCATTCCCAACTCTCCTCCCCACGTCACACTTCCCTCTCTGGCAAGTGCACACAGATAAAGTTTTACAACTATGCTGACCTCTAACACTGTAAATTAGTTTTGCCTACTTGTGAAATTTAGAATAAGAAAGCATGATTTTTTTTGTCTACACTTACCTTCTTTTGGCAAATATATGTTTTTAAGAGTCAACCCTCTTGTTTTTGTGATTATACTTTTGTTCTCATTTTCATTGTTATGCAATAATCCATTATATGGATATGTCATCATTTATACATTTCACTTCTGATGAGTTGTTTTCAGTTTGGAGCTGTTACAAACATTATTCTGTTAACTAACATTCACATACAAAAACTCTTTCTGGTAAATACAATACTCATTTTTCTTGGGTGTATACCTAAGAGTAGAATTGTTGAGGCATGGTATATGCGTGTATATATATGGCCAGTTTTCCAGTGTGATTATGTCAATTTACATTTCCACTAGCAATGTAGGAGAGTTCAAGTTGTTCCAGATGATCACTAGGTCTTGTTATCTTTTAAAAAATAATTTAGCCATCCTGGCAGAAATGGAAGATATCTAAGTATGGTTTGAATTTGCATTCCCTTGAAATCTCATGGAATATATATTGTGCCTTTTCGTGTGTTTGTTGGCCAACTGGATATTCTTTTTTTTGCATGTGAAGATCCTGTTCAATTTATCTCACTAATTTTTTACATTAATGTATTTCCCTTACTAATTAAGGAGTTTGTATATACTCTAGATATAAATTCTTTCTTGTATTGCAAACTTCTTAGGGTGAGGCTTACATTCTCATGCTATTGATGTCCTTTTATAAAAAAAGTTCTTAATTATAATGTAGTCCAATTTACTAATTTTTCCTTTATAGTTAACATTTTATCTTTTTAAAAAAGTATTTACTGTGTCCAAAGTTGTGAAAATATTATCTTCCCTTATTTTTTACATTAGGTCTACAATATATACTGAAATTAATTTTTGTGCATTGCATGAGGCAGAGGTCAAGATATAATTTTCCAAATAAATATCCAATTAAACCAGCTCCATTTATGAAAAAAAAATTTATCAATATACTGCAGTGTCATATTTATCATAATTCTGATTATATATATATATATGCACACATATGTATATATGTGTGGACTCTATACTCTTCTATTTGTTAATTTGTGTATCCCTACACTAATATAATATAATCATAGGACTTGCTTCATAAGTCCTTTAGTTTTCTCTTTTCAATATCACATTGGTTTTTTTCTGGGCTATATGTATTACTACATACAACTTGGGATCTTTTATCAACCTCCCCAGAAAATCTTACTGTGATATTTATTGGATTGTATTGCATTGAATTTATACAACAATTGGAAGAATTGATACCTAAAAGTATTGAGTCTTCTATTTCATGAATATGGTACATCCCTCCACTTCTTTAGGTTCTCATTACTCTCCATGTTTTACAGTTTTCAGTGTAGAGGTCTTGTACATTTAATTTTGTTGTTGTTGTTTTCTTTTCATAGAAATAAGGTTTATTTTCAATAATAATGTTTTAAAATATTTTACAGTTACTACCAAGGAAAATACTCACACTTACTATTTTTGACTCTTAATAGGTTATTATTTATTTTTATTATTGTAGTAAGAATAACATGAGATTTACCTTAACAAATTTTAAGTGCACAACACAATGTCATTAACTGTAGGTGTAATGTTGTACAGCAGATCTCTAGAACTTATTCATCTTTCATAACTGAAATTTTATACCATACCTGTCAAGTAGCAACTCTCCATTTCTCCCTCCCTTCAGCACCTGGCAACCACCATTCTACTCTCTATTTCTATGAGTTTGACTATTTTACATATGTCATATCTATTTCATGACATCATAAGTGGAATCATGCTGTATGTTTCCTTCTGTGATAGGCTTAATGTTTTCCAGATTCATATATGCTGTTGTATATGGCAGAATATCATTATTTTTAGGGATAAATATTACATTTTATGTCTATATCACAATTTCTTTATCCATTCATCTGTTGATGGATATTTATGTTATTTACATATTGTGGCTATTTTGAATAATGTTGCAATGAACATGGGAGTGCATATATCTCCTCAAAATCCTGATTTTAATTATTTTGGACATATGCCCAGAAGTAGGATTGCTGGAGCATATGGTAGCTCTATTTTTAATTTTTTGAAGAGGCTCCATGTAATTTTCCATAGCATCTTCCCCATTTTACGTTCCCACTAAAAGCATACAAGGGTTCTAATTTCTCCACATCTTAGTCAACAATGTTATTTTTTCTAACAGTAACTATCCTACCATGTATAAGGTGATACTTCATTACACTTTTGATTTGCATTTCCCTGATAATTAGTGATGTTGAGCATCATTTCATATACATTTTTGTCATTTGTATGTCTTCTATGGAGAAATGACTATTTGAGTTCTTTGCCCATTTTTTAATCAGATTGTTTTCTTCACTATTGAAATGTAGGTGTTCCTCATTATATATATATATATATTTTTTTGCGGTACGTGGGCCTCTCACTGCTGTGGCCTCTCCCGTTGCGGAGCACAGGCTCCGGACATGCAGGCTCAGTGGCCATGGCTCATGGGCCCAGCCGCTCCACGGCATGTGGGATCCTCCCGGACCGGGACACAAACCCGTTCCCTGCATCGGCAGGCGGACTCTCAACCACTGTGCCACCAGGGAAGCCCCTTCATATATTTTTGATACTAGCCCCTTATCATACATAAGGTTCACAAATATGCTATAGTGTGCCTTTTCATTCAGTTGATTGTTTTCTTTGCTGTGCAGAAACGTTTTAGTTTTATGTAGTGCACTTGTCTAATTTTGCTTTTGTTGCTTGTGCTTTTGGTATCATTCCAAGAAATAACTTCTAAGCCCAGTGCTTTGAAGTCTTTTCCTTATATTTTCTTGTAGAAGTCTTACAATATCAGGTCTTATGTTTAAATCTTTAATCCATCTTTAATCCATTTTTAATCTATCTTTAATCTACTATGGACTGAATGTTAGTAGCCCCCCAAAATTAATATGTTGAAGCAAGCCCTGACCCCCAGTGTTATGGTATTTGGAGGTAGGGTCTTTTAGAGTTAATTAAGTTTAGATGACATCATCTGGGTAGAGACCCAGTGATGGGATGTCCTTATTAGTGACATGCTGAGCTTCCTGCAACACAAAGCAAAAATCTGCTTATGCCTTATTCTGAGGGAGAGGGGGATGGGGGAGAGTGGTAAGAAGTGAAAATCTCAATGAGTCCCTTTGTTTGCATGATATAATGCAAATCTTTAGTATGCTATTCACACTACTTTCTAATATGGTACCATACTACTTTTTCATTAACATTTCCCACCCTACACCACTCAAGATTTATAAGTTTTGAGCACCATAATGTTAGTTATTTTTTCCTATATTATGCATGAATTTTCATACCTCTGTGCTTTTGCTGACACTATTACCATTGTCTCACACATTCTTTCTAAACTTCTGAGATCTAAAAAATTGCTTCCCTGCAACATTAAAGGCATATCCATGAAAGAAGAAACTGACAAGGTGGACTTCACTAAAATTAAAAATTCTGCTCTGCAAGAGACACTGTTAAGAAAATGAAAATATAAGCCACAGACTGGGAGAAAATATTTTCAAAGGACATATCTGATAAAGGACTGTCATCCAAAATAAACAAAAACTCTTAACTTTACCATAAGAAAAAAACAACCTGATTAAAAAATAGGCAAACTACCTGAACAGACACTTTATCAAAGAAGATATACAAATGGAAATAAGTGTGTAAAAAGATGCTGCCATGGTGTGATCAGGGAAATTGCCAAAACCTGGAAGCAACCAAGAAGTCCTTCAGTAAGTGAATGGATAACTAAACTGTGGTACATCCAGACAATGGAATATTATTCAGTGCTTAAAAAAAATCTATCAAACAATGAAAAGAGATAGAGGAGACTTAAATGCATATTTAAACAAAAAGAAGCCAATCTGAAAATGCTACATTCTTTATGATTCCAACTACATGACATTCTGGAAAAGGCAAAGATATGGGGACAGTAAAAAGAGCAGTGTTTGCCAGAGGTTAGATGGAAGACAGGGATGAATTGATACAGCACAGATTTTTAGATCAGTGAAAATATTCTGGATGATAATTTAATTTTGGATACATTTCACTATACATTTGTTAAAAGCCACAGAATGTGTAACACCAAGAGTGAACCTTAATATAAACTATGGTCTTTGGGTAATAATGATTTGTCAATGTAGGTTCACCAGTTGTAAAAAATATACTACTTTGGTGGGAGATGTTGATAGAGCTTGTACATGGATGGGGGCATATAATTAAATGTATAAACTTTGCTTCTTCCTTGTATATCTGAAGGCATGCAGTAACTTTCTGGACATTCTTTTGTTTTACTTCAAGTAATTACAAAGTCCATCTTCAGGAAAAAGTAATAATTGCCTGCTCAGAGGAACTATAATTTTATTGTTGTGTAACTAATCTCTTTTAAAATTTCATAATTATGTATGAAAGTATTTTCATATTCAGTAGAAAGTGAAGAGAGTAAAGGTTTGAATCTTTTTTCTACATTTGACTGTGAAATTTTTTAAATCTTTTTATCTCTTCCAGTATAGTTTTTAGAAATTGTGGCTGTGCCTAAAGGGTTTTGCTTTGGGAAATTAAAGAAGTGCTTGAACTGTGAGTAGTACTTTTATCACAGAATTTTCAGGAGAGGAAATAGCATAACACAGGAACGGGGAGAATGCTGTATCTTGCTATCTCCATAAAACACTTTCTAAAAAATTAATATAAGAAACAAAAATTTAAACCATGTAAATTCTATTTTAATACCTTGGTCTCTGGGCTACCAGGAGGTTTCAAATGGCAATAGCAGAAATGAGATCTGATTGAATATCAGAACTATGTAACTATAATAGCTGTTTGTGGCCTTTTAGACACCTCAGTTGTTTTAAACATAAACAGTGATAGTAATTTTGTTGTA
The DNA here is from genome assembly GCF_002837175.3 of Physeter macrocephalus. Taxonomy (NCBI): domain Eukaryota; kingdom Metazoa; phylum Chordata; class Mammalia; order Artiodactyla; family Physeteridae; genus Physeter; species Physeter macrocephalus. The sequence goes on along the minus strand of NC_041224.1, from coordinate 111,063,946 downwards.
GTTCATGATCCATTCATATGACTTTGCCTAAGAACAAAAAGCCAGTAAAACAGGTCTCCAAGGAACATTATAGAATCCAATCTATGAAATAGAAAATAAATAGCATTTTGTGCCATGTCTGAAATTTCTATCCAGTTAGCGTGTTTGCCATTGAAGACTATATGTCATAAAACATTTTAAGTTAAAAAATTCATACGAATTACCTAAACCAGAGGCAGTATGATACTCTTTTGTTTATTTCACTATAGATTTATATGCTGAATATGTAAGCTTGAATGAAGAGGTATTGTCTTAATCTGTCTATAGTTGCTGATTATATTGGATTAAATATTATTGTGAGGTTAAAAAAATCTGCAATAATTTTCTCAAGGGTTATACTGTCAATTGTTTGTATATGATATTATTCTTATCAAAACAACAAATTTCAAAATTACTAGCTAAAATCACTTTAATACTTGATTGATATTAGCTAATATTTAGCACAGATAAATTTAACAAATACATTTGCAATACAGAAAAAACGAAAATATGTTTGTAACACAACCAAAACCGGCTAGATGTTTTTTAATAACAATATTTCAGGATCTAAATTTTGCCAGACATTTAATTAATGTTCTGGGAAATTATAGTTAACTAATTCTTTTGATGCTATATGATTATGGAAAGTGGCCCAGTTTTAAGATAACTATATTCATGATATCAACAATATCAATAGACCATCCAAGATTTAACAGATAAATTTTAAAATCCAAATATGTCTCTGATAGATAATTAGCTGAAAAAATATTCAAAGGGGACCCTGGTTTAGTTCAACACGTTAAAGTATGTTTTACTGAACATATTTTAGAGAAGTAAGTATTTACTAATTTAAGAAAAAAATAACTTTAAAAAAATTTACAATTTAAAATTGCTCTAAAGTCTAGAACGTATATATATTTGAGTCAAAACCTGAATAATTTAACATAAAAACTCAGGGAAGATTATTTCTGGCAGAAAGACGAGCAAATATCAAGGTCTGAAAACAAACAGATACAGCTAGTGATGAATCGATAGATGTTCTATGAAAAATATCACTATTTCATAAATAATTGTTTATAACTTCCAGTTTTCCTTAATAAAATTATCTGTACACTGTTATTATCTGCCACAAGTTGGCATATGCTATCATATCTATAACAACATACATTTTAGACAGTTATATTTTTTCCAAGTTTTGTCTCAAACACAGGACATGGTAAATAATCTTGTGCATGAATGTTTGCAAATACAATTGATTGTTTCTTTAGAATTAACCTAGAACATGGATCAATGTTTGAAATTAATGTTTTTGATCCACATTGCCATATCATATAATGCTGATTGGAGAATATCAAAAATACTCAGTTCACCCTATTTCATGTATATACACACATATATATACACACACACATCTATACACCCCTAAGTATTGATATATGTGTATATAAGAATATGTGTATATATTTATATACGTATCTGCATCATTATCTATATTTAAAACAACAAACATTAAAAGTATTTAAAGGAATGACAATTCTTATACTGTGCTCGCTAGGGTGTAACTGGTGTACTAGACACAAACACTTCAGAAACTATTGTGATAACTACTTTAAATGAAAGTTGCATGGAACCTATAACTCAGAAAACCCACTCATTTGTGTGTGTGTGCATACATGTGTACCTATTACAAGAAATATATATATACAAGAGTCAGAGACAAAACAGCAATTAGCAGCTGATAGTAATAAACTAGAAAACATCTAAATATCTTTCAATAGGAGAATGGATAAACAAAGACATGGACATATACCATAATCATATACAGTAGTAAAAATAATAATATGGATAAATTTACAAGCTTCATTTTTATCAAAAAAGCAAGTTGCTAAAATATACATAAAGTAGGATTCTCTTTAAAAAGTATGAAAATATTCAAATCAATGCTATACATCATTTAGGAACAATTCACATATTATAAAGGTATTTAAAAATCATGGAAATGGGGCTTCCCTGGTGGTGCAGTGGTTGAGAATCCGCCTGCCAATGCAGGGGACACGGGTTCATGCCCCGGTCTGGGAAGATCCCACATGCCGCGGAGCGGCTGGGCCCCGTGAGCATTGGCCGCTGAGCCTGCGTGTCCGGAGCCTGTGCTCTGTGATGGGAGAGGCCACAACAGTGAGAGGCCCGTGTACCAAAAAAAAAAAAAAAATCATGGAAATGATAAAAACCAAATTCAGGATATTTGTTTCACTGGAATAGGAAAGTGGGAAGAAAGAAAATATTCATTGGAAACTCAAATATAGTACATTTGTGTTATTCATTAAGCTCTGTGATAGGGACACATGGTTTCATCATAATACACTTGAGCTTTTATACAGTTAAATATTTTACTATAAATTTTTAAAAAGGAATTTTTAACAATACTATAAAGAGGTTATCCCTTATTTATTGCATATTCTTGGCACTTTGTCGAGTATCAGTTGACTATATACTCATCAGTTTATTTCTGGGCTCTCTAGTCTATTCCATTGGACTTTATGTCTTTTTTTTTTTTTGCCCAGCTTTATCGAGGTATAATTGACAAAGATTATATATTTAAGGTATACAACATGATGTTTTGATACACAATTTTTGATTATTATTTTGTGAAATAATTACCATGATCAAGCTAATTAACATTTGCATCACCTCAGGTGTGTGTGTGTTGTTAGACCACTCAAGATCTCCTCTCAGAAATTTCAAGTATAAAATACAATATTATTAACTTCAGTCACCATGATGTACTTTAGATCTACAGAAGTTATTCATGATACATAACTGAAACTTTGTACCCTTTGACCAGCATCTCCTCATTTCCCCCACTCTCCAGCCCCTGGCAACCACCCGTCTACTCTCTGCTTTTATGAGTCAACCTTTTTACATTCTACATATAAATGAAATCATACAGTATTTGTTTTTCTGTATCTTGTTTGTTTCACTTAGCATAATGTCTGGCAGGTTCAGCCATGTTGTCACCAATGTTGATTTCATTTTATAAGGTTGAATAATATTCCATTGTATATACATACCAAATTTTCTTTATCCTTTTATCCACTGATAGACACTTAGGTTGTTCCCATAGCTTGGTCATTGTGAATAATGCTGCAATGACCATGAAAGTGCAGATATATCTCCTAGATACTGTTTTCATTTCCTTTGGCTATGTACCCAAAAGTGGGATTGCTGGATCATATGATAAGTCTATTATTAAAAATTGAGGGGATCCTCATACTACTTCCATATGGGTGTACCAATTTACATCACCACCAAAAGGGTTCCCTTTTCTCTACCTCTTTTCCAATGCTAGTAATTTTTGTCTTTTTGATAATAGTCATTCTAATTGATGTAAGGTGATATTTCATCCTGATTTGCCTTTTGATTTGGATTTCCCTAAAGACTAGTGATGTTGAGTACTCTTTTGTATACCTGTAGGCCTTTGAAGTAATGTCTTCAGGTCCATTGCCCACTTTTTAATTGGTTTATTTGTGTTTTGTCAATTGATTCATCTGTGTTCCATATATATTTTAGATATTAAACCCTTATCAAATGTATGGTTTACAAATATTTTCTGCCACTCTTTAAGTTGACTTTTCACTCTCTTGATTGTTTCCTTTGTTATGCAGAAGCTTTTTAGTTTGATGTAATCCCTTTGTCTATTTTTGCTTTTGTTGCCTGTACTTTTGGAGTCATATCCAAAAATCATTGCCCAGACAAATGTAAGATGTTTTTTCCCTCACTTTTCTTCTAGTAGTTTTAAAGTTTCAGGTCTTATTCTTAAGTGTTTAATCTATATGAGTTGATTTTGGATTATAGTGTAAGATAGGGTCCAATTTCATCATTCTACATGTGCATTTTGTGATTTCCCAACACCATTTGTTTCAGAGACTATCTATTCCTTGTGTGTTCTTAGGAATGTAGTTGCAGATTAGTTGACCATGGACATGTAGATTTATTGCTGGACTCTATTCTCCTCCACTGGTCTATATGTCTGTTTTTATGCCAGTACCATACTATTTTGATTACTGTAGCTTTGTAATATACTTTTAAATCAAGACAGGTGATGCCTACAGCTTTATTCTTCTTGCTCAAGGCTGTTTTGGCTATTCAGGGTCTTTTGTGGTTCCATATGAATTTTAGGAATTTTTTCTATCCAGTGAAAAATGACTTTGGAATCTTGACAGGAATTACATTGAATCTACAGATTACTTTGGGTAGTGAGGATATTTCAACAATTTCAATCATTCCAACCATAAACATGGGATATCTTTCCACTTATCTGTGTCTTCTTCAAATTTTTCATTGATGTTTTACAGTTTTCTGTGTACAGATGTTTCATCTCCAAGGGTAAATTAATTCCTAAGCACTTTATTCTTTTAAATGCTATTGTAAATAGCAACTATTTTATATACTGATTTTGTATCCTGCAAATTTGATGCATTTTTTATTAGTTCTAACACTTTTTGTCTGAGTCTTTAGGGTTTTCTACATATAAAACTATGACATATTCAGACAGAGACAAGTATACTTCTTCCTTTTCAATTTGGATGCCTTTTATTTTTCTTGCTGAAGTGATATGTCCAGGACTTTCAGTACTATGTTGAATAGAAGTGGTGGGAGTGGGCATCCTTGTCTTGCTCGTGATCTTAGAGAAAAAGCTTTCAGTCTTTTTTTTTAACCATTGAACATCATGTTAGCCATGGGCTTTTAATACATGGCCTTTATTATTTTGAGGTACATTCTTTCTATATCTTGTTTGGTCTGCGTCTTTATCATGAAAGGATATTGAATTTTTTCAAAAGCTTTTTCTGCATCTTTTGAGATGACCATGTGCCTTTTATCCTTCATTCTGTTATTGTGGTGGATCATGTTTAGCAATTTGCATATGCTGAACTATCCTTGTGTGCCATGGTTAAATCTCCCTTGATCATCTTGTCTGATCTTTTTAATGTCCTGTTGAATTTATTTCCCTGGTATTTTGCTGAGAATTTTTGTATTTATGTTCATTAGAGATATTAACCTCTAGTTTTCTTTCCATGTAGTATCTTTGTCTGGCTTTGCTATTAGGATAAAACAAACAACAGGTATTTGACAAGGGTGACAAGAATACACAGTGGGGAAAACAGTCTCTTAAAGAAATGGTATTGAGAAAACTGGATATCCACATGTAAAGATTTACAAATTATCTTTTACTGTACACAAAAATCAATGCAAGATGGATTAAAGATTTAAATGTGAAACTGAAACTTTAAAACTCCTGGAAGAAAACATAGGGGAAAAACGTCATGACATCGGACTAGGCAGTGATTTTTTAGATATGACAACAAAAACAGAAGCAAAAACAACAAAATAGACAAGTGAGACTATATCAAACAAACAAGTTTCTGTACAGCAAAAGAAAACATCATAGAGCGAAGAGGCAACCTATATAGTGGTAAAAAAATGGTGCAAAACATATATCTAATAAGGAACTAAAATCCAAAATATATAAGGAACTCCCAAAACTCAATAACTAAAAAAAAAAAAAAAATTAAAAACGGGCAAGAAATTTGTTTCTCCAAACACATACAAGTGCCAACAGCTCTATGAAAACATACTCAACCTCACTAATCATCAGTGAAATGCAAATCAAAACAAAAATGTTTTTGCTAAGATGGTTATTATCAAAAAGATGTATGTGTTCAAGGAGAGACCTTCAAGAAGGGGGAGGAGTAAGATGTGGAGATCACCTTCCTCCCAGCAAATACATCAGAAATACATCTACATGTGGAACATCTCCTACAGAACACCTACTGAACACTGGCAGAAGACCTCTGACTTCCCAAAAGGCAAGACACACCCCACGTGTGTGTCTTGGGGAAGGGAAAAGAAAAAAAGAAAGAACAGAGACAAAAGAATAGGGATGGGACCTGCACCTCTGGGAGGGAGCTGTGAAGGAGGAAAAGTTTCCACACACTAGGAAGCCCTTTCACTGGTGGAGATGGGAGATGGGCAGGGAGAAATCTTTGGAGCCATGGAGGAGAGCTCAGCAAAAGGGGTACAGAAGGCAAAGCAGAGAGATTCCCGCACAGAGGACCAGTGCTGACCAGCACTTACCTGCCTGAGAGGATTTTCTGCTCACCCACTGGGGCAGGTGGGAGCTGGGAGCTGAAGCTCTGGCTTCAGAGGTCAGATCCCAGGGAGAGGACTGGGGTTGGCTGCGTGAACACAACCTGAAGGGGGTTAGTGTACCACAGCTAGCCGGGAGGGAGCCCAGGAAAAAGTCTGGAACTGCCTAAGAGGCAAGAGACCATTGTTTCAGGGTGCACGAGGAGAGGGGATTCAGAGCACTGGCTAAATGAGCTCCAGAGATGGGCACAAGCCTCAGCTATAAGCACAGACACCAGAGAAAGGCATGAAATGCAAAGGCAGCTGCCGCTGCAGCAACCAAGAATCCTGTGTGCAAGCACAGGTCATTATCCACAGCTCCCCTCCTAGGAGCCTGGGCAGCCTGCCACTGCCAGTGTCCCATGATCCTGGGACAACTTCTCTGGAAGGACACACAGTGAGCCTCAGGCTGTTGCAATGTTATGCTGGCCTCTGCCGCCACAGGTTTGCCCCTCATTTTGTACCCCTCCCTCCCTCTGGCCTGAGTGAGCCAGAGCCCCCTAATCAGCTACTACTTTAACCCTGTCCTGTCTGGGTGGGGAACAGATGCCCTCAGGCGACCTACCCACAGAGGCGGGGCCAAATCCAAAGCTGAACCTAGCAGCTGTGGGAACAAAGAAGAGAAAGGGAAATTTCTCCCAGCAGCCTCAGGAGCAGTGGATTAAATCTCCACAATCAACTTGATGTACCTTGCATCTGTGGAATACCTGAATAGGCAACGAATCATCCCAAAACTGAGGCAACGGACTTTGGGATCCACTGTAGACTTGGGATTTGCTTTCTGTATCTAATTTGTCTCTGGTTTCATGTCTATTTTAGCTCAGTATTTAGAGTTTATTATCATTGGTAGATTTGTTCATTGATTTGATAGCTCTGTTCCTTTTATATATATAAATATATATATATATATATTTCCTTTTTCTCTTTTTGTGAGTGTGTATGTGTATGCTTCTTTGTGTGATTTTGTCTGTATAGCTTTGCCCTTGCCATTTGTCCTAGGATTCTGTCTGTCCATTTTTTTTGTATAGTCTTTAGTGCTTGTTATCATTAGTGGATTTGTTTTTTGGGTTTGGTTGCTCTCTTCTTTCTTTCTATTCATTTTTATTATTGTTTTTTTAATTTTTAATAATTTTTTAATTTCTTATTTTAATAACTTTAAATTTTTATTTATTTTCTTTCTTTCTTTCTTTCTTTCTTTCTTTCTTTCTTTCTTTCTTTCTTTCTCCCTTCCTTCCTTCATTCCTTCCTTCCTTCCTTCCTTCCTTTGTTCCTTCCTTCCTTCCTTCTCCATTTTCTTCTGAGCTGTGTGGATGACAGGGTCTTGGTGCTCTGGCCAGGTGTCAGGCATGTGTCTCTGAGGTGGGAGAGCTGAGTTCAGGACATTGGTTCACCAGAGACCTCCTGGCTCCATATAATATCAAACGGCAAGAGCTCTCCCAGAGATCTCTGTCTCAACACTAAGACCCAGCTCCACCCAATGGCCAGCAAGCTCCACTGCTGGACACTCCATGCAAATCAACTAGCAAGACAGAAACACAACCCCACCCATTAGCAGAGAGGCTGCCTAAAACATACTAAGTTCACAGACACCCCAAAACACACCACCGGATGTGGGTCTGCTCACCAGAAAGACAAGATCCAGACCCACACAACCAGAAAAACAGGCACCAGTCCCCTCCACCAGGAAACCTAAACACGTCACTGAGCCAATCTCACCCACTGGGGCCAGACAACAGGAACTACGAACCTGCAGCCTGTGAAAAGGAGACCTCAAACACACTAAGTTAAACAAAATGAGAAGACAGAGAAATATGCAGCAGATGAAGGAGAAAGGCAAAAACCCACCAAATGAAATAAATGAATAGGAAATAGGCAGTTTACCTGAAAAAGAATTCAGAGTAATGATAGGAAAGAAGATCCAAAATCATGGAAACAGAATGAAGAAAATACAAGAAACATTTACCTAGGACCTAGAAAAACTAAAGAGCAAATAAACAATGACAAACAACACAATAAATGAAATTGAAAATTCTCTAGAAGGAATCAATAGCAGAATAACTGAGGAAGAAGAATGGATAAGTGACCTGGAAGATAAAATAGTGGAAATAACTACCACAGAGCAGAATATAGAATAAAGAATGAAAAGAATTGAGGACAGTCTTAATGACCTCTGGGACAACATTAAATGCACCAACATTCGAATTATAGGGGTCCCAGAAGAAGAGAAGAAGAAAGGGACTGAGAAAATATTTGAAGAGATTATAGTTGAAAACTTCCATAACATGGGAAAGGAAAGAAACAATGATGTCCAGGAAGTACAGAGAGTCCCATACAGGGTAAATCCAAGGAGAAACAAGCCAAGACACATAATAATCAAACCATCACAAAATAAATACAAAGAAAAAATACTAAAAGCAGCAAGGGAAAAATAACAAATAAAATACAAGGGAATCCCCATAAGGTTAACAGCTGATCTTCCAGCAGAAACTCTGCAAGCCAGAAGGGAGTGGCATGACATATTTAAAGTGATAAAAAGGAAAAACCTACAACCAAGATTACTCTACTCAGCAAGGATATCATTCAGATTCAATGGAGAAATTAAAACCTTTACATATAAGCAAAACCTAAAAGAATTCAGCACCACCAAACTAGCTTTACAAAAAATGTTAAAGGAACTTCTCTAGGCAGGAAACATAAGAGAAGGAAAAGACCTGCAATAACAAACCCAAAACAATTAAGAAAATTGTAATAGGAACATACATATCAATAACTACCTCAAAATAACTGGATTAAATGCTCCCACCAAAAGACATAGACTGGTTGAATGGATACAAAAACAAGACCCATATATATGCTGTCTACAAGAGACCCACTTTAGACCTAGGGACACATATAGACTGAAAGTGAGGGGATGGAAAAAGATATTCCATGAAAATGGAAATCACAAGAAAGCTGGAGTAGCAATTCTCATAGCAGAAAAAATAGACTTTAAAATAAAGACTACTACAAGAGACAAAGAAGGACACTACATAATAATCAAGGGATCAATCCAAGCACAAGATAAAACAATTGTAAATATTTATGCACCCAACATAGGAGTACCTCAATACATAAGGCAAATGCTAAATGCCATCAAAGGGGAAATCGACAGTAACACAATCATAGTAGGGGACTTTAACACCCCACTTTCACCAATGGACAAATCATCTAAAATGAAAATAAATAAGGAAACACAAGCTTTAAGGGATATATTAAACAAGATGGACTTAATTGATATTTCTTGGACATTCTATCCAAAAACACCAAATACACTTTCTTCTCAAGTGCTCATGGAACATTCTCCAGGATAGATCATATCTTGGGTCACAAATCAAGTCTTGGTAAATTTAAGAAAATTGAAATTGTATCAAATATATTTTCTGACCACAACGCTATGAGGCTAGATATCAATTACAGGAAAAAATCTGCAAGAAATACAAACAAATGGAAGCTAAAGAATACACTACTAAATAACCAAGAGATCACTGAAGAAATCAAAGAAGAAATTAAAAAATACCTAGAAACAAATGACAATGAAAACACGATAACCCAAAACATATGGGATGCAGCAAAAGCAGTTCTAAGAGGGAAGTTTATAGCAACACAACCCTACCTCAAGAAACAAGAAATATCTCAAATAAACAACGTAACCTTACACCAAAAGCAATCAGAGAAAGAAGAACAAAAAAACCTCATAGTTAGCAAAAGGAAGGAAATCATAAAGATCAGATCAGAAATCAATGAAAAAGAAATGAAGGAAACGGTAGCAAAGATCAATAAAACTAAAAGCTGGTTCTTTGAGAAGATAAACAAAATTAATAAACCATTAGCCAGACTCATCAAGAAAAAAAGGGAGAAGACACAAATCAATAAATTTGAAATGAAAAAGGAGAAGTAACAATGGACACTGCAGAAATACAAAGGATCATGAGGGATTACTACTAGCAACTATATGCCAATAAAATGGACAACCTGGAAGAAATGGACAAATTCTTAGAAAAGCACAACCTTCTGATACTGAATCAGGAAGAAATAGAAAATGTAAACAGACCAATCATAAGCACTGAAATTGAGACTGTGATTAAACATCTTCCAACAAACAATAGCCCAGGAACAGATGGCTTCACAGGTGAATTCTATCAAACATTTAGAGAAGAGCTAACATCTATCCTTCTCAAATGCTTCCAAAATATAGCAGAGGGAGGAACAGTCCCAAAATTATTCTATGAGGCCACCATCACCCTGACACCAAAACCAGACAAAGATGTCACAAAGAAAGAAAACTACAGGTCAATACCACTGATGAACATAGATGCAAAAATCCTCAACAAAATACTAGCAAACAGAATCCAACAGCACATTAAAAGGATCATACACCATGATCAAGTGGGGTTTATTCCAGGAATGCAAGGATTCTTCAATATATGCAAATCAATCAACGTGATACACCATATCAACAAACTGAAGGAGAAAAACCATATGATCATCTCAATAGATGCAGAGAAAGCTTTTGACAAAATTCAACACCCATTTATGATAAAAACCCTGCAGAAAGTAGGCATAGAGGGAACTTTCCTCAACATAATAAAGGCCGTATATGACAAACCCACAGCCAGCATTGTTCTCAATGGTGAAAAACTGAAACCATTTCCACTAAGATCAGGAACAAGACAAGGTTGCCCACTCTCACCACTCTTATTCAACATAGTTTTGGAAGTTCTAGCCACAGCAATCAGAGGAAAAAAAGAAATAAAAGGAATCCAAATAGGAAAAGAAGAAGTAAAGCTGTCACTGTTTGCAGATGACATGATACTATACATAAAGAATCCTAAGGATGCTACAAGAAAACTACTAGAGCTAATCAACGAATTTGTAAAGTAGCAGGATGGAAAATTAATGCACAGAAATCTCTTGCATTCCTATACAGTAATGATGAAAAATCTGAAAGAGAAATTAAGGAAACACTTCCATTTACCATTGCACCAAAAAGAATAAAATACCTAGGAATAAACCTACCTAAGGAGACTAAAAACCTGCATGCAGAAAACTATAAGACACTGATGAAAGAAATTAATGATGATACAAACAGATGGAGAGATATACCATGTTCTTGCATTGGAAGAATTAATATTGTGAAAATGACTATACTACACAAAGCAATCCACAGATTCAATGCAATCCCTATCAAACCACCAATGGCATTTTTCACAGAACTAGCACAAAAAATGTCACAATTTGTATGGAAACACAAAAGACCCTGAATAGCCAAGGCAAGCTTGAGAAAGAAAAATGGAGCTGGAGGAATCAGGCTCTCGGACTTCAGACAATACTAGAAAGCTAAGCTAATCAAGACAGTATGGTATTGGCACAAAATCAGAAATATAGATCAATGGAACAGGATAGAAAGTCCAGATTTAAACCCACACACATATGGTCACCTTATTTTTGATAAAGGAGGCAAGAATATACAATGGAGAAAAGATAGCCTCTTCAATAAATGGTGTTTGGAAAACTGGACAGCTACATTTAAAAGAATGAAATTAGAAAACTCCCTAACACCATTCACAAAAATAAACTCAAGGGCTTCCCTGGTGGCGCAGTGGTTGCGCGTCCACCTGCCGATGCAGGGGAACTGGGTTCGCGCCCCAGTCTGGGAGGATCCCACATGCCGCGGAGCAGCTGGGCCCGTGAGCCATGGCTGCTGAGCCTGCGCATCCGGAGCCTGTGCTCCACGACGGGAGAGGCCACAACAGAGGGAGGCCCGCATACCACAAAAAATAATAATAATAATAAAAAATAAACTCAAAATGGATTAAACACCTAAATGTAAGGCCAGACATTATAAAACTCTCAGAGAAAAACATAGGCAGAACACTCTATGACATTCATCACAGCAAGATCCTTTTTGACTCACCTCCTAGAAAAATGGAAATAAAAACAAAAATAAACAAATGGGACCTAATGAAACTTAAAAGCTTTTGCACAGCAAAGGAAACCATAAACAAGATGAAAAGACAACCCTCAGAATGGGAGAAAATATTTACAAATGAAGCATCTGACATAGGATTAATCTCCAAAATTTACAGGCAGCTCATGAAGTCAAAACAACAAACAACCCAATCCAACAATGGGCAGAAGACCTAAATAGACATTTCTCCAAGGAAGATATACAGATTGCCAACAAACACATGAAAGAATGCTCAACATCATTAATCATTAGAGAAATGCAAATGAAAACTAAAATGAGGTATCACCTCACACTGGTCAGAATGGCCATCATCAAAAAACCTATGAACAATAAATGCTGGAGAGGGTGTGGAGAAAAGGGAACACTCTTGCACTGTTGGTGGGGATGTAACTTGATACAGCCACTATGGAGGTTCCTTAAAACACTAAAAACAGAACTGCCGAAGGACCCAGCAATCCCACTACTGGGCATGTATCCTGAGAAAACCATAATTCAAAAAGAGACATGTATCACAATGTTCATTGCAGCTTTATTTTTAATAGCCAGGACATGGAACAACCATCGATAGATGAATAGATAAAGAAGATGTGACACATATATACAATGGATTATTATTCAGCCTTAAAAAGAAGCAACATTGAGTTATTTGTAGTGAGGTGGATGGACCTAGAGTCTTTCATACAGAGTGAAGTCAGAAAGATAAAAACAAATACGGTATGCTAAGACATATATATGGAATCTAAAAAAAAAAAATGGTTCTGAGGAACCTAGGGGCAGGACAGGAATAAAGATGCAGACATAGGGAATGGACGTGAGGACACAGGGAGAGGGAAGGGTAAGCTGGGATGAAGTGAGAGAGTGGCATGGACATATATACACTACCAAATGTAAAATAGATAGTTATTGGGAAGCAGCCACACAGCACAGGGAGATCAGCTCGGTGCTTTTTGACCACCTAGAGGGCTTGGATAGGGATGGTGGGAGGGAGATGCAAGAGGGAGGAGATAAGGGGATATATGTATATGTAGAGCTGATTCACTTTGTTATACAGCAGAAACTAACACAACATTGTAAAGCAATTATATTCCAATAAAGATGTTACAAAACAAAGAAAAAAAAAAGAAAAGTGTTCAAGAGTATGTGGATAAATATTGGGTTGGCCAAAAAGTTCCTTCTGTTTTTTCCACGGCATGTGGGATCTTCCCGGACCGGGGCACGAACCCATGTCCCCTGCATCGGCAGGCGGACTCTCAACCACTGCGCCACCAGGGAAGCCCCCCTTCTGTTTTGAAGTAAAAATAAAAGACACATTTTTCATTTTCACCAAGAAGTTTATTGAACAACATAGTCATCTTTTGCTCCACTACCTTCTGCCATTTTTCAGGCAACTTCATAATTTCATCTTCCAAAAGTTTTTATCTTTTTGAGCAAAGAACTGTTTCAGGTGCCTTTTACAGTCTTCCAGGGAATTGAAATTTTTTCCATTAAGAGAATTTTATAAAGACCGAAATAAATGGAAATCTGAAGGTGCAGTGTCTGGTGAATATGGCGGATGAATCAGAACTTCCCAGCCAAGCTGTAACAGTTCTTGCCTGGTCATCAGAGAAACATGTGGTCTTGTGTTATCCTGATAGAAGATTATGTGTTTTCTGTTGACTAATTCTGGATGCTTTTCACCAAGTGCTGCTTTCAGTTGGTCTAACTGGGATCAGTACTTGTTGGAATTAATCGTTTGTTTTCCCTTAGGAGCTCATAATAAAGGTCTCCCTTCTAATCCTGCCATCACCTTCTTTGGATGAAGACTGGCCTTTGGTGTGGTTGGTGGTGGTTCATTTTACTTGCCCCATGATTCCTTCCCTTCCACATTATTTTTGTACAGTATCCACTTTTCATTGCCAATCACAATTTGTTTTAAAAACGGAATGTATTCATTACATTTAAGTAGAGAATCGCATGGAGAAATATGGTCAGGAAGGTTTTTTTCACTTAACTTATGTGGAACCTGAACATCAAAGCGATTCACATAACCAAGCTGGTGCAAATGATTTTCAGCACTTGATTTGGATATTTTGAGTATGTCAGCTATCTCCCACGTGGTATAACACTGATTATTCTCAATTAATGTCTCTATTTGATAGCTATCAACTTCAGCTGGTCTACCTGACTGTGGAACATCATCCAGTGAGAAATCTTCATGATGAAACATTGCAAACCCCTTCTGACACGTTCGATCAGTCACAGCACCTTCTCCATACACTGGACAAAACCTTTTGTGTGTTTCAGTTGCGTTTTTACCTTTCTTGAAATAATAAAGCATAATATGTCGAAAATGTTGCTTTTTTTCTTCCATCTTCAATATTAAAATGGCTATACAAAAATTCACCAATTTTGATAAGTTTTTTTTAAATGCATGCTGCTATGTCAGCTGTCACAATACAATCTAATGAAATTGTTTTGAATGAAGTTAAAGACAACTAAGTGCTACTAGAGCCATCTTATGGAAAAAAATGAATGTACCTTTTGGCCAACCCAATAGAACCCCTTGTATGGTGTTAGTAGAAATGAAAAATGGTGCAGCCACTATAGAAATCAGGATGGACTTTACTCAAAAAAGTTCAAAATAGAATAATCATATGATCAATCAATCCCACTTCTGGGTATATAGCAAAGGGAATTGATATAAGGATCCTGTAGAGATATATGCATTCCCATGTCCACTGCAGCATTATTCACAATAGCCATGACACAGATATAACCTAAATATCCATTGAGAGATGAATGGATAAAGAAAACACACACACACTCACACACTCACACACACACACACACACACACACACACACACAAAGGATGATTTTTCAACCTTAAAAGAAAAGGAGATACCTCCATATGCAACAGCACTGATGAACCTGGAGTACATTATGTTAAGTGAAATAAGCCAGTCATAGAAGGACAAATGCTACATGATCCCACTGCATGAGGTATGTTAAATAGTCAAACGCATAGACACAAAGAGTGGAATGGCGGTTGTTAGAGAGTGAAGAGTGGTGATTGCTTTCCAAGGGGTATAAAGTTTCAGTTACACAAGATGAATAAGTTCTAGAGATCTGCTATACAACATTATACTTAGAATTAACAACACTGTATTGAGTGCTTAGGTAGAGCTCAAGTAGTCTTATCACAATAATTTTTAAAATTCTATAAATTATAGTATTTTATTTCTATCAAACAAAATAGTATTGAGAAAATAAATAAGGAAAAAGTTACTAAAGATAAAAACATACTTATGATATAATACTTGTGACTTTTAATGTATTTAATCATTACTTTGAAATATATAAGCAAAATTGAAATGATCAAACACAAAATTATATTTGAAAACTTTAACATACTCCTCTCAGAAATCAGTAAAACAAATGGAAAACAAGTATTAAGTATATAGAGGAACTGAATAAGTAGGCTTGATCTAATAGACAAATAATGAATACTGTACTCTAGTTACATGGATTACTCATTTTTTACTAAAACTTGTGCAATATTATTAATAGTGATCATATATGAATTCGTAAAGATTATATCAATACATTTAAAAAAGCAGCTTTTTTAATGTTATATTTTCTAAATGCAATGAATACAATTAGAAAATAATACTGAAGTAGTAATCAAAACATAAGCCTTTCAGTTAAATTTAAAGACAGACTCTTTTAAATAACTCATTTGCAAATGAGGGCATCTTTTTCAGTTTGCAAATAAGATTTACAAATTATAGATCTAAACATGTATATAGTGATACATGTAACTGAAGTTTTTCAGGTAATAGTACTGAGTGTATAAACGAAGGCAAATTTCAAAGAATTATTCAAGAATTTGGGCTCATAGAGTCTGTATTATTTTTTGCATGTGCTGAAGGTTTTTACTGATTAGGCCTGGAGGTGGCACAGAAGTCTCTGCTCACACTCTACTGGCTAGAAATAGTCACAGGGCCACTGCTGGAGGAAAAAAGACTGTGAAAGCATTTCCTGGCTGGCTGCCTCCTCCCAGTGTGAACTCCACCATTGGAAAAATGGGACCTTTATTTCACTTGGTAAGTACCTTTCTCTTTTCAAAATACACTGAAAACACTGAACATAAAAATTCCTGAGATGTAACCCCATTTGTTTTCTATAAAAAATAAAATCTTGCAATGCCAACTCTATTAGAAAACAAAGAAGATTTAACTGAATATACTAGACATTACATTCAGTAATTTAAAAGAACAGCAGTGGGATAAACCTAAATAATGTGAAGGAGAGGATGTAATAAAACTAAAAGCAAAATTAATGACAGAAAACAAACAATTAAAAATAGATGCTTTGAGCTTCCAGTTCCAGGGTAAGATAGTATAGAACCAATTTCCCCTGTTCCATCTTCCTAAATTCAACTAAACATCCTAGAAATAATTCAAAAGACAATCAATCATATAAAGACTCTGCAAAGTAGAGAGAAAGAAAATAGACTGGCTAGGGTCCACAGGACCAAAAGGACACCTATGAGTTCCCTGGATTTTTTTTTTAGATTCCATGCATGCCTAATAGTGTATCAGGGATCCCTCCAACCCTGAACAGAAAAACAAACCAGCAAACAAAAAAATGAAAAACAATGACAACAACAACAAAAACACAGTATAAAATACAAGAAAAGCCTGATCTGTCTGACCAAGGGACCTGGAAAAAGTATGAGCAGCAGAAACTTGGCATTCAGATCCATATATAATGATGCCCTAGGGCAACTTTTCTGTGGCATCATCACCAGTAAGTCTTTGACAGGACAAACCAGCCACTCTCCCCACATCTCCCCACAGCTGACAGCTGTACCTTATCTACTCACAGACAGAACATCAGTGCAGCTTGTGAGGGCCACCAGGACCTACAGGCTAAACCTAAACAGGGCACCTGCCTGCCAAAATAAGATTTAAGAAAGATCAAGAACCTTCTAACATAATATCCAGGAAACAGTTGAAAATGACTCATCATACCAAGAATCAGGAAACCCAGCTTAAATGAGAAATGACAACTGACACATGTCAACACTGAGATAAATCAGAGTTTGGAATTCTCTGCCAAATATTTTAGAGCAGCCATCATAAAATTACTTCAAAATAGGTACTTTGATATTTGTAAAGGCTAATAAATCTACAAAAGAGTATATTTTATTTATACACACACACACACACACACACACACACACACACACACACACCCCTCAAGGGCATTATGCTAAGTGAAATAAATCAGACAGAGAAAGACAAATACTGTATGATCTCTGATATATGTGGAATGTTTTTTAAAAAAATGGAGATACAAAGAACAGATTGGTGGTTGCAAGAAGTGGGGGGTATGGAGAAAGGGGTGGACTATTTTGGGTTTTTCTTTAGTTTAAATAAATTGAATAAAAATTTTTAAAAGGGTATATAGAGGGACTTCCTTGGTGGTGCAGTGGTTAAGAATCCTCCTGCCAATGCAGGGGACACGGGTTCGATCCCTGGTCTGGGAAGATCCCACAGGCCATGGAGCAACTAAGCCCGTGCACCACAACAACTGAGTCTGTGCTCTAGAGCCTGCAAGCCACAACTACTGAGCCCATGTGCCACAACTACTGAAGCTTGGGCGCCTAGAGCTCGTGCTCTGCAACAAGAGAAGCTACCACCACGAGAAGCCCACGCACCATAACGAAGGGTAGCCCCCACTCTCTGCAACTAGAGAAAGCCCGCAGGCAGCAACAAAGACCCAATGCAGTAATAAACAAACAAACAAACAAACAAAAAGAGTATATAGCATCATCTCATACTTGTGTAATGATCAAATTATTTAATGAAAGTAAGGTCTTTGTATATGACCTTCTATATGTGTGTAAGTAAAAAGTATATAAAGAAAAACAACTGCACAGAACACACCAAATCATTAATAATGACTATATTTGTACTGGAACTGAGGGGAGGGGATAAATGGATTTTAATATTTTACTCTTTATAATTCTGTATTTTTGACATTTCAACTATATGCAAAGTTTGAGGAGGTTAATAACAGAGGCAAGGATAAAAAGAGAACACCACTACCTAGCTAGCTAAGCTGAGTCAACAGCTCACGACAAACAGAAGAATAGATATTTTTGAACTCATACTATGTAATAAGTGCTCTACTAAGTGGTAGATCTCATGGTAGGACTGTGGGAATCAGTATAATTCAATGATTAAGATTACATAAACTCTGAAGTAAGTCAGAAAAAGAAACACAAATACCATATGCTAATGCATATATATGGAATCTAAAAAAAAGAAAAAATGGTACTGATGAACCTAGTGGCAGGGCAGGAATAAAGACGTAGACATAGAGAATGGAATTGAGGACATGGAGGGGAGGGGGAAGCTGGGGAGAAGTGAGAGTAGCATCGACACATATACACTACCGAATGTAAAATAGATAGCTAGTGGGAATCAGCAGCATAGTACAGGGAGATCAGCTTTGCGACGACCTAGAGGGGTAGGATAGAGAGGGTGGGAGGGAGGCTCAAGAGGGAGAGGATATGGGGATATATGTATGCATATGGCTGATTCACTTTGTTTTACAACAGAAACTAACACAGCACTGTGAAGCAATTATACCCCAATAAAGATGTATTAAAAAAAGATTACATAAACTCACCATTACCTGATTCAAAGTGCATGACATTGAACATATTATTTCTTTCCTTAGTTTTGAAAGGTCTCATTTTAAATTAAACACTGATGATAATAACCTCATAGGGTTATTGAGGGGATTTATGAGTTAATACATGGAAAACTTTTAGACCTTTGCCTAGCATGTTATACGTGCTCAGTAATACCATCTATTAGTCTCTCCATTTTATAGATTAGGAAATTGATGTTAGAGAAGTTAAAAAAAACCACTCAAGGCCATGCGTTTACTATACAGTGAGACTAGGAATTGAACACAGGCAGCCTGACTTCAGAGCCTATGATTTTTATCATTATATCTGACAGCTCTAACCTCATTCAATCGTTTGCCAAAATATGTTGAAAATAATGATCTCTTCAAATGAAAGACAGGATATAGTCTCAGGGAGGAGATGATAGGTAATCTTCCACCACACAAAGAGAAATGTTATCAACACAGTCATTTCTAAAAAGGAAAAATGATATAAAATTCTATGTGTTTGAATGAGGATCTGTGACTTAATGGGCATTTGAAGCAAATTATGCAAGTAGGATAATCATGATGAGGCATATTTTAGTGAAAGAACAAATATAAACTAAGGGAATTTTAAATTAAATGTCAGAAATTATTTTATAGCAAGTATATTAAATATTATAACTACTTAATAATTGAATGCAGTATTAACTTCTTAGAAAAAATGTGTAAGTATTCTTAATAACCCTAGGATTGTAAATATGTCAAGAAACTGACAAGAGATATTTGTCAAATGGAGCATAGTTTCCTGATACAGGAGGACAGTCTGCATGGTTGGTGTGTCTTTTCCATTAGCCATTGCTCTGGCTCTATAATTAATAAATGCCTCCTGTTATGTTGTTTACTGATAATATCTGCCACTTCAATAGGCTTGATTTCAATTTAATGCTATAATAAACATTTATTTTATTTTCTTAAATATAATTGCAACTTTTAAAATAACTTTTTAAAATTTTTGTGTTAATTGTTCCTTATGTCATAAAACACAGTAAATTTATGTTTTATAGGTAAATGATGTGCTTAAATATTTTAATGTTCATATTATGTTTTCTGGTTGCTTTTGAAGTCCTCTCTCCCTGAGATATCTGTTGCACTTCTCTAAGAGAATATACCTGTCTCAATCTTGATTTCAATTTCAACTTTCTACAAAGTATTTTTTTCTTAGCAGAAAGAAATAGTTTATTTGAATGTTTGGTAATTCTCCTATCCATTAACTTAAACAATACAGAAAAAGAGCAGGAGAGTACATTAAGAAAAGGCCTGACATGACATGCATGTGTGTGCGTGTGTGTTCAGCCAGCTTCTGTATGAAATGATGATTCCAAAGAGAGCCTTCACATATGGATGGAACATAAAGTTTATTGCCTTGCATAGTGTGAGGAGTAACCATATTGTGCCTACCAGAAGGCATCTTCATTAACCTTTACTATTTTTGTTTTCTGAAAGAATAATCTTGTTTATCATGGCATAGACTTTCCTTATTTTTATATCCCTTCTTATCCATCTTAGATTCCTTTGACTGTGAATAACATGCTTCCAATCTGTTACCTTTTGTTGTCATTTAGAATACAGCTGATAAAAACCCAACAGTATAGCAACATAAGTATATGAATCTATTGATTATGCACCAATAGTGAATGAACTACTGGGAAAATTACAGAATAGGTCAAACTGGTTCCATCCTAAATCTGTGATAAGCATAGGACTCTCTTTCCATCTCATGGATTGTTTATTCATAGTGCTTACAATGAATAATATCTAGTAATAAAAGGCATATGAAATTATTTGCCAAATCAATGAATAAACCAAAGTGTGAATAAATCCATACCCTATCTGTATCCTCTTAACAATATCAGTGAAACGTGCAATTTTTCAAAGTCCATTCCCTTCTCACTCTTTCAGGCAGCTTGGTCTACATCATGGTTTAATTAAACCTACATGCCAGTGACAGATCTCTCTAAAGCACACCTCTGAGTTCCAATCCTGTAAATCTAGTACATGACATTTTCACTTGCATATACTAAAAATATTTCCAACTTAATGTTGGAACAATAGGCCTCTCCCTACTACCTCTCAGTTTTTTCCAGTCTAGTTCTTTTCTAGGGTTTCCTGTTTCAGTGAATGTATGCCTATCCAACTCAGGAACCTCAGAGTCACTCTTGAAAACTTCCTATCCCTCCTCTTTCACTATCATTTCCATCACTAATTCCTGTCTGTTTTAACCATCTAAAGTTTTCCAAATTCAAATTCTTCATTCCATCTCCATTGCTACCATACTGCTCTAAGCTACCTTTTATTAAAAATGTATTTAAGTTTAATTTACATAGTATGTGGGGGGTAGGGTAGGGGGGGTCACTGTATCAATAAGAAAATTTTCCATCACTCTAAAAAGATCCTTCATGGATATTAGTGTTCAATTCCCCACCCCATCCCCTAGGCAATGACCAATCTGATTTCTATAGGTTAGTTTTGTTTGTTCTAGAACTTCACATGAATGGAATCATAGAGCATGTACTCTGCTTTTTTTTGGTTTGGCTTCTTTTTTCAGCAAAATGTTTTTGATATTCTTCCATGTAATGTATATCAGTGCTGTGTTCTTATATTTCACAGTAATTGTTCAATATATGAATATATGAAAGTGTATTAATCCACTTGAGTTTGTTGGGTTTTGAGGTTATTTAAAATCTTATCTATTATAAATAAAGCTGTTATGAATGTCTGCGTATAGATTGCTTTCTAGACATATGATTTAATTTTTCTTTGGTAAATATGTAGGAGTGGAATTGTTATTTTATATGTTAAGCTTATGTTTAATTTCATAAGAAACTGCCAACCTGATTTCAGTTTTGGCTCATGAAGAAATACCTGCCAAGGGAGTGGTTGCCCTGCTTTAAGCAACTAAAAAACCAGAGGGAAAGAAAAAAAATGAAAAAATGGTTTTCAGACATTGCACAACAGGCAGTACAGGACTGTGATTCCTGAGAGAAAAGAAACAAATGAGATGAGCCTGACAACTGTGCTACCTTACTGTTATTGGAATAGTCTCCAGGTCTCAGTGCAGGAAATGAACTCAAACCCTTTGACTCTTGCTGAGTTGGAGGCAAAGTTCAGAGTTTAAGGAAACTGAGGTGACTAGAATTTGGAGGGCAGAGCAGCACAGAGCAGGGTCTACTAAGAGATGCAGAAGTGTCTCCTTGAGTCTTCCGTTGCATTCAATTTGTATATATGTGGAGTGAAATTCCACAAAGCTAAGGAACGAACTAAAGAAAAATAAGTCAAACGATTCCCAGAACCCATAGCAGCCATCTTGAAAAGACCTTCTACTCTTCAGGATAATGAGTAGTTTCCTCAGAAGAGTCTTGCCCTAGAATAAAGCCTTCTCTGTACCTGTTCTAGAAATGCTAGAAAGCAAACTCCAAATGGACCAAGCTATTTTGTGAAAATTTAACTGAGTGCCAGAACAAAGTCTTATGCTTTTCAAAATGGTACAGTTGATAATTAATGAATGAAAGAAGAATATTGAAACAATTCTGTATTTTTTCTCTTCCATAAGAAAGGAGATACGATACATAAATTAAGCCAATGAGAATTACACAAATCAAACGGAATCCCTAGAAGTCAGAATGAATAACGGCCCTTTTGATATCACAGGGCATTTAACACACACACACACACACACACACACACACACACACACATACACATGTCAGATTGGAATTATATAGCAAAGAAGACTCTTAAGAATCTCAAATGGACGAGTTATACATCCCTTGCCTACACCAAAGGAGCTGTTATTTCCTGCCAAATTAACTGACATTGAGGAAAATGAGTTATTTGAAGAACTTCAGCAGTTTTGATCATAAATTGTTATTCAACTGACTTAAATCTACCAGTGCTAGTCATACTTTCAAGGATAAACTCTCCACAATGCATGGCTTGTAAAAATTCTATTGATAGACATTGTGATTTGGTTCAAGTTGGGTCAAGAACGTTCCAAATATGTGTGACAAAGGAACAATAAAGTCAACAATTCAAGAAACTTAGGTACAAATTATTTTTAAAAAGTTGATGGATAGCATAACAATAAGAAAATTTTGTGAAATTTAGTTTTTTCCTTAAAGTTTGCCTCTTGATTTATTTTATGAAGATAGCGTATTGAAATTTACAGTAGAAGTATGGAGAACTTGAATCTGAAAAGAGAATAAAAAGAAAAGGTTTGGGGGCTTCCCTGGTGGCGCAGTGGTTGCGCGTCCGCCTGCCGATGCAGGGGACACGCGTTTGT
>NC_041224.1:110991218-111040634 GCF_002837175.3 Physeter macrocephalus | reverse complement strand
GGCTGGGCCGGTGAGCCATGGCCACTGAGCCTGTGCGTCCGGAGCCTGTGCTCCGCAACGGGAGAAGCCACAACAGAGGGAGGCCCGCATACCACAAAAAAAAAAAAAAAAAAAGGTTTTGAAGATTGATATAAACAAATTCAAGGATTTGCAACTATTTTTTGTCCATGAGTATTAAAATTCTTCTACTTCTAATTAAATATTTCATTTATTCAACGAAGTATATTACATGAAAATGATAATGTATATATTATACTTACGGGTCTTTTTAATCAAAATTTAATTTGATTTGGAAACGACATTTCCTCCACTTCAGAATTCAGACCTATTATTTTCTAAACTTAATATGCCAGATAACTTCTTGTAAAGGAAAATTACTTGTTTCCATCTACTTTTTATTTTTAAACTTTTAATTCACTTTCTGTATAGCACTCCACAACTCTGAAGTAGCAGAAAATTTAAAGTTAGTTCTCCTTAGAGAGAATATTAAGCACAGGTTTCTAACTTCACAGACAGCAAGCTCCTATCTAAACCAATATTTTAATTCACCATTAAGAGAGTGTACTGCATTTCAGAAAGGTATGCTGAATCAGTTCTCTAGACTTTAATATTTAGCTGTTTCTCCTGTGCATTTGTAACACATTCCTGGAAGCAATTCCAAGATGAAAGCTCTAAATAAGTCCTTGAAAAAGTCATTTGATGAAGTTTATGGAAAAATCTTCCTCCAACTACCAAATTAGATCTAGGTTGCATAATTAGAGCTTCATAAGTCAAAAGCTAAATGTGGATGATAAATTTGTGCATGTATCCCTATGCACATGTGTATCTCTGGGTATACATAGCTATTTGAAGCAGAAAAGGAAAGAGGATCTCCAAAAATAATAATATTTAATATTTATTCAGTGGCTACCTACCGTATGTTAGGTACTATGAGATGCTTCATATCAATTGTATCATTTAATCTTTCTACAACACTTAGGTATTACTATTATCCTTATTTTACATATAAGGGAACTGAGTTAAAATAAATTAAATAATGACCAACACCTCCCACATCATGGAGTAAGAGAATCAAATGCAGGTAACCTAACTTCAGAGTCCATTTGCTTAGCTCTTCTTTTATTGCATTTCAAAACTGCAGATGAATTTTTTTTTAATTTTTTTTAAATTAACAGTTTCTCAGCACTATTTTCTCTCACTTCTCCTACTTAGTAGGAAGGAAGGTAAATACTTTGCATAAAATTGAAACATAAAGATACTATTATATATGAGGCAGATAAATCTTTTTTATTATTATTATGGAAAATAATTATTCAGATAACAAATGTAGAGGTTGAAAAATTCTATATCTCTATACCTATATCTATATATCTACATCTACATGTCAAGGAATATCGAGCTAGAACACAACTCAAAGATTTTTTGAAATAGATCATTTTAATAAAATAACAAGGATAATAATATTTACAACACTAAGTGTGCATCCCCATTTAGCCCAGAAAAGCTCTACTTCCAAATTAATAGCCTTACTCCATAGAAAACATTTCCTCCTTTGTGCAAATTGAAACAACTTGGGGGATTGGGAAACTCAACAGTTATTTAACTCAATGGCTTACATTTGTTGGGGAAAAGAAAGGACAAAAACACAAAGACTTTTGAGATATGCTTTCCTTGTACACCAGCTTCCACAGGATTTGGATTTTAAATACACAGTTTCATTTATTAACAAAAGGAAGCCAAAGAATCAGCTATACTCCATGAACAATGGAACATCGAAGTCTAAGCAATGCTAGATATGAGATCATAAGAAAGCGAGACATCTCCAGGGTGCACTTCTTTTAAGTTTAAAGAAAAAAGATGAAACTAGCTCACCTGCAAATTGTGTTCTAGTTTATGATGTTTCAAAAATGCTATGCAATTTCTTTCTCATATTATTAGAATGATTTTAGTAGTGAGCCATTGAGGTCAATGATGTTAATGACTTCTTCCAGTTTACACAGCTAGAATTAATTGCCAAAGCAGAGATCAGAATCGAAGTGCTTTTTCTTACAGACCAAACAGGACTAGATCCTCACCGAGGACATGTCACAGAGTGTGTCAAACATTCCAATATAAAAAGACACCATGGCTATTTTTCCTATAGAGCACAAAATTTCTTCAAAAATATTCTAATCCACAAACCAGTTAAATGTTGAATGTTGTCAATATCTAATACTATATCAAGTTCTATGGGAAAGTAAAACAAACAAAAACAATGACTGAAAAATTGTGATTTTATATTTATACACACACAAACACACCCCCCGCAATTAGTAAACTTTTACAATTACATAACTAATTCCATGTGTTTTTTACATTTATTACACTTCTCCAATGTTTGACTTTTTTCTTTTCTTTAGGACACCAAGAAACTGAACTGGGACTATTACTTCAGGGCCACTATTACAATTGCACAATACCTCTTACAGAATTTTTATAGCAGAGTTTTATTTAAGAAACTAATGATCATCATCATTTTTCTTTACTCCAAGCTGGGAATTTTATTTTTAAATTTATACTAAACAACCCCAGTTTTTAAACTGTCATTCATCTGACATAGAGAACTAAAACCAATATCCTTTCTGTCTCTTTGCTAAACAATTCTGAGACAAAACAGATTTACCCTTCCTTATGCTAAGTAAGGCTGTGAACCAAAATAAATAGCTCGCTTATTAAGACAAAACTTTGCTGATCAAGGCCCTCTTGAAGACCATCACCACAGTCTGACTACAGAGACAAAATATCTTGTCAGAAACCCTGCCCATCCTACCTGTTCACCACCCTAAAATCACTGAATCCATGTCCTAAAACACTAGAGACAACCCCCCCAACTTTTCCTATTTTGAGACACTGTTAAGATATTCTCAAGGTTGGTTCACTCTTTCTGGAGTTAGTCTAATAAATTCAGCTTTGCCACATCCACAGGTTTTTTTCTGGTGATCTTTAAGAGAATTGACTATCAGCGACATAACTTTCTATCCCCTAGTTAACACAGGTTGCTCTCTTTTTTTACACATTCCAACTTGTTAGTGTCCCTTATAAAGTACACAGTGGGGGAAAAAAACCAATATTGCAGGTGCAGCACAAATTCAAAAGAAGCAAATGAATAACAGAACAGAATCAACAACCTTTCTCGATAGTCTCAAAATTATGTTTTAAAAGTAAATTTTCTAATACTGAAATACATACTCTAAAATTATAATTTTGAAATAGAGATGAAAACTGGCTGACTACTAAATTTCTAGTGTAATTTGATTTGCTAACACCTATAATTATAGGAACAAGTTAATTTGTATTGATATAAAATTATCTTCACACATAGTAGATATGTAATAAATGTCTCCATAATCAAAGAAGAAAATGAAAATAAAATAATAACAAATAAAATAAAAAGATGTATCTTAAGAGAAGAACTGGATTCACTAGCTCTCAGAAATGCTGTCAATAAATTATATATTGGTTTTTCATTTTATTACATTTTCTATGAAAAGAATCTATCTTTACCACTATCTGATGTATGCCTTGACTTAAGTGGATGCTCTGTTTTATGGATTCCAAGAGCTTCTGTTCAGCTAGAAGATATGCCAAAGTTTTAAACATTTTTATTGTATTAAGATTCATCACCTCTGACCCCTTTGAATCAGTTTGTAGCATACTGAAAGAACAAATGATACTTGGCAAAATTTTCTTCCATTATTATCCTAAAATATTATTTGCTTGAAATACTATCCAGTAAATCATTTTTTTCTGAGATGTTTTGAAATTTATCTCTATGTGTTCAATATATAGTAAACTATGAGTTATGACTCAGTTCATAGCCTTAGTTTTAGTTAAATATACATTTACTGGGTGCCTATTTTGTTCCAGGAATGGTACTAGGTTCTAGGATATAAACAAAATACGTAATTTTAAAAAATAGGTAAGACATTTACTTAATTCAGAATTCAAAAGGCATACCAAGGTACAACATAAAATGACCCTCCCAAAACATTGCTCTCTACAGAAGCCAATATTTGCAGTTTCTCATGTGTTAACAGAGACAATAGCTGCATATGCAAATCAAACACATACATGCTTCATATTACACTCTCTCTTTTTAAAATTAAATGTGTTGTGGTATAACTTACAAACAATATAATCACCCAGTTAAGTATAAACTTCAAAGAAATATGACAAATATACACACAGTGAACCTACTACAAAAATCAATATATAGAATATTTCCACCATCACCAAAAGTTCATTTGTGCTATTTTGCAATCAGCACCCACACCCTCTTGTTATACCAACAAACCAATGATTTTTTTTCTGTCATGATAAGCTTTTCCATTTCTAGAATTTGATGTGAATGGAATCATACTGTATATATACTGTTTGTGCCTGACTTCTACTCCCTTCATAATATTTCTGAGTTTTATCCACATAGTTTTTATGCATTGGTAGTTTATTCCTTTTTATTGCTAACTACATTATATCATATTTATATAGCATATTTTATCTGTTCACCTATTGGTACAAATTCACATTATTTCTAGTTTTTGTCTCATATGTGTAAAGCTGCTATGAGCATGCACATGTAAGTTTCTCCTGTCCACATGGTTTTTTTTGTTTGTTTGTTTTGTTTTGTTTTTTGCGGTACGCGGGCCTCTCACTGTTGTGGCCTCTCCCGTTGCGGAGCACAGGCTCCGGACGCACAGGCTCAGCGGCCATGGCTCATGGGCCCAGCCGCTCCACGGCATGTGGGATCTTCCCGGACCGGGGCACGAACCCGTGTCCCCTGCATCGGCAGGCGGATTCTCAACCACTGCGCCACCAGGGAAGCCCTGTCCACATGTTTTTATCTACCTTGAATAAATTTTTAGGAATGGAATTTCTAAGTCATAGAGTAAGTATATAATAAACTCTATAAGAAATTGCCAAACATTTTCCAAAGTGGCCATATTATTTAAATTCACACAATGACTGAAGCTAAAGTTATACAGTCTCCCCATCGCCTGGTATTGTTCAGATTTTTAAAGTCTTTCTAGTGGTTATTTATTGGTATCTCATTGTAATATTCCGTTTTTTAGGGAAACCAGGATTTTCTTTTCTTTTCTTTTTTAAATTTATTTTACTTTCATTTTATTTTTGGCTGCACTGGGTCTTCGTTGTTGCATGCGGGCTATCTCTAGTTGCGGCGACCGGACTTCTCATTGCGGTGGCTTCTCTTGTTATGGGGCACAGGCTCTAGGTGTGCAGGCTTCAGTAGTTTTGGCTCACAGGCTCTAGAGCACAGGCTCAGTAGTTGTGGTGCACAGTCTTAGTTGCTCCACGGTGGTCTTAGTTGCTCCATGGCATGTGGGGTCTTCCCAGACCAGGGCTGGAACCCATGTCCCCTGCACTGGCAGGTGGATTCTTAACCACTGCGCCACCAGGGAAGTGCTCTCATTGTAGTATTAATTTGCATTTCCTTAACTAATGATGTTCCATATCTTTTCATGTTCTAGCTGGCCATTTGTTTGTTTTGTTTTGTTTTGTCTTTAATGAAGTATCTGTCCAAATTTTTTGCCCCTTTTCAGGGTTCCTTTTCTTATTGAGTTGTTACAGTTCTTTATTCTGGATATAAATCCTCTTTCATCTCTATTAGTCACCTCAGGCTGTTACAACAAAATACCACTGCGTGGTTTACACTACAGAATTTTCTTTCCTCACAGTTATGGAGTCTGGGAAGTCTAAGATCAAGGTACTGGCTGATTGGATGCCTAGTGACAGCTCACTTCCTGGCTTGCAGATGACTGCCTTCTTGCTGTGTCTTCATATGGTGGAGAGAGGAAGAGTGAGTTTTCTGTGTCTCTTCTTATAAAGATACTAATCCTATTGGATCAAGGCCTAAAGTCTATGACTTCATTTAACTATAACTACCTCCTTATAGATCCTGTCTCCAAATATAGTCATATTGAGAATTAAGGCTTCAAGATATGAATTTGCGGGGGGGGGGGGGGGATACAGTTCACTCCATAGCAGTCTATGTATGTATTGCAAATATTTTCTCTTAGTAGGTTATATTTTCATTTTCTTAACTATGCCTTTCAAGATTGTCTATATTTTGTTTATTTATTTTTTTTGTGTGTGCTATGCGGGCCTCCCTCTGCTGTGGCCTCTCCCGTTGCGGAGCACAGGCTCTGGACGTGTAGGCCCAGCGGCCATGGCCCGCGGGCCCAGCCGCTCCGCGGCATGAGGGATCCTCCCAGACCAGGGCGCGAACCCGGTTCCCCTGCATCGGCAGGTGGACGCGCAACCACTGCGCCACCAGGGAAGCCCCAAGATTGTCTATATTTTAATAATGTAAAATTTATCAATTTTTCTTTTGTGATTTTTGCTTTCTGCATCCTCTAAAAGGAGTGTCTGCCTATCACAAGTTAGTAAACATTTTCTATTAATACTTCTGCTTAGAAGGTTTGCAGTTTTATATATTTACATCTAGCTTAAATATTTAGGTCTGTGATCCATTCCAAATTGAGTTTTGATTATGGTGTGAGATAAGGGTTAAGTTTTTGGTTTTGATTCCAGATACATATTCAGAAATTCTAGTACCATTTGATGAAAAAACTATTGGGTCAGAGATGTCCGAGGCCACAAGCAGGCTGGATGATTTGCTAAAAAAACTCACAAGACTCAGAAAATCTGTTATACTCATGGTTATGGTTTATGATAGTGAAAGGGTACAGATTAAAATCAGCAAAGGGAAAAGGCACATGGGGTAAAGTTCAGGCGAAACGGCACAAGCTTCTAGGTATCTCCTTCCAATGGAGTCACATGGGGATCTGTTAATTCTCCCAACAATACCATATGACAACACTTTGTGGTTTTGCTGAACAGGGAAGCTCACTCAAGATTTTACTGAGTCAGTCACGTAAGCATGCAGTGCCCACCAGGCCTGGGTTTCTCAAAACCTAAACACCTATTCTTCCCTTATTGAATTACATGGGCACTTCTGTCAAAAATCAATTGACCACATATGTATGTATGTGCTTACTTGTGAACTTTCTATTCTTTTCGATTGATCTCAATGTATACACTTACATCAATACAAGTCTGCCATAATTACTATAGCTTTATAGTAAGTCTTGAAATAAAGTAGTATGATGCTGAGGATTCATTAAATGTAATAATGGTAACTTAATTCTGTAACCTGGAAGTACTGAATTTGTTTAGGATAATCAACTGTATTTTTAACTTCTTGTTAGAAAAGGATTGACATAGCAGAAAAATAATCAGAGGACAAATTATTTTAATTCAGCTATGCATAGCATCTAACTCAGTATTATGAATCCATGCCATTTAATGCCTGTTTTTCTATTCTTTTCTTTTACTGCTAGGCATGCTTCCTATTATTGATCACAGGTATACCAATGACATCAAATGATAATCTAAAAATACCTTTTTAGTTGAACTTTGTATTAATTATTTTAGCAATTATGCCTTATTTTCTAGGGGATGTAAAAATGATATATTCTTGTTCTTATAAAATAGAAGCTATATATTAAGTAAACTATTAAATTAGGGAGATACTGATTTATATTTTTAAAACCTGCACCCACTGATTAAGTAGTTTTTTGAATTACTTGAAACTAGGTATTTTCCCATAAAGGAATAGGATAAAACTGCCTATTACTTCAAACTAATTAGAAATAAATCATTGGTAAACTTGGTAAAATGTTCTTGGAAATGTCAGAACAGAAATATTAAAACACCCAAGAAAATATATTTTGGAAACACTAACTGCTAACCAAAAGAACGCCCAATTCTAAACTATACTTCAGTTGATGTATGAGTTATTATTAATCGTAGATCCAAATACTATACCTCAAAAAGTGAATCTTTGTCAATACTTTGTGTGTATGTGTGAGTAGATATAGTAGTACTTAACTGATTTCGTTTTTAATGTGAGTACACTATATTTTGCTCCATGACACCAATTAAGTTAGCTTTTCTCTGATTCTTCAAAAACGAGTGGGAGGTGGGGTCAATAATATTTTCTCATTCCCACTTTGTAGTAGTTTGCAAATACAAAAAGAGAAATGGTTGTTTTTAGAAAAGAACAAATATCCATGGAATATCTAAAACGATAATTATTAAGCTTTTTCCATATACAGTAAGTCCCCTACATATGAACCTCCAAGTTGCGAAATTTCAAAGATGTGAACGTGCGTTCACATGTCCAGTCACGTAAGTTAGTTCATGTGTCTGGTGTGCATTGTCACGTGCATGCATCCTCTACAAGTGGTTGTGCTTTTGTGTACTTTACTGTACAGTACTGTATAGAGTACAGTAGTACAGTACCTTTATTTCAAACTCAGGATGTCAGGAAGCAAGCGCAAAACCAGTGGTGATGTAGCTGGTACTGCTAAGAAGTGCTAAGCGATAATGATGGAAACAAAAGTGAAAATAATTGAGAGAGTGGAGTGAGGCAAAAATATGGTAGACTTTGCTCATTCTTATAACATGAATTATTCAACCATCAGCATGATTCAAAAGTACAAGGACAAGATCATGGAACATGTGAAGTCTGCTGTGCCAATGATGTGGACAGTAATATCGAAGAAGTATGGAAAAGTGATGAAGGAGATGGAGAAACTTCTCAGTGTGTGGATACAGGATCAGCTTCAGCACTGAGTCCCCGCTCAGCTTAATGCTGATTCAAGAGAAAGCTAAAAGCCTTTATGAAGACTAGAAGAAGAAACATGGTGAAGAATCAGAGGGTGCATCTTTTAATGACAGCCATGGTGGCTTCATTGGTTCAAGGCTAGAGCCAAACTTCATAATGTAAAAGTAAGTGGCGAGGCAGTGAGTGCAGATATGGTAGCTGCCCAGAAATTTCCTGAACCACTTTGAGAAATTACTGATGGAGGTGCGTATTTACCCAAGCAGGTTTTTAATGCCGATGAGACAGGACTGTACTGGAAGAGGATGCCAGACCAATGTTACATCAGTAAGGAGGAAAAGCTGATGCCAGGCTCTAAAGCAGCAAAGGGTAGGCTAACTCTCTTGTTTGGTGGCAATGCTTCCAGCGATATGAAGCTGAAGCCTCTTTTAGTTTATCATTCAGAGGACCCAAGAGCCCTTAAAAACATAGCCAGGGACTCTCTTCCTGTTGTGTGGAAGAGTAACCCCAAAGCCTGGGTTACACAGGCCAGTTTCCCGGACTGGTTTTTCCATCACTTTATCCCGGAGGTACAGAAATATTGCTTGGAGAAGGATGTCCCATTCAACATTCTTTTGCTGCTCAACAGTGCTCCAAGCCACCCTCATTCATGGACGACTTTCATCCCAAGGTCAAAGTAGCGCATCTGCCACCGAATACTATGTCGCTCATCCAACCTATGGACCAGGGTGTTACAGCGACTTTCAAGTAATATTATTTACATCAGACTTTTCGTCAACAGCAAAGGTGAGTGACGAATCAGGAACAACCTTGCAACAATTTTCAAGGCCATAAAAAACATTGACTTTGCTTGGCGTGAGGTTACAGCCGTCACCATGAATGGGGTTTGGAAGAAACTTTGCCCACAGATTGTTCACGATTTTCATGGATTTGAGAAGGTGGATAAAGAGTCTAAAGAGGTCTTCAGCAACTTAGTGACCCTCAGCAAGAAGCTGGAGCTAGATCGGCAAGAGGACGACTTCATTGAACTCCTTGCGGTGCGCAACACAAGCAGCTTAGTAATGAAGACCTGATAGAATTGGAGGCCCAGAGGGAAGAAGAAGAGAGACAAGAGGAAGAAGAAGTAACTGAAGAACCAAAGAGATTCACGATGCAGGAAATGGCAAGGCGATTTTCTTTATTTGAGGAGGCACTGTTAGTTTTTGAGGCACAGGACCTGAACGTAGAACGGTATACGAAGGCTGCAGCAGCCGTTCAGAATGCAATCCAGTGCTACCATGTCATCTATGACAAGAAAGAAAGAGCTACTACCCAGACATCCCTGGGTCATTTTTTCAAGAGGGTAGATAGAATTGAATCCAGCCAGGAACCAGAACCTGTGCCATCAACGTCAGGTATGAGTGAAATTGCAGCTTGCCCTCCATCTCCTACTGCTGAAGACGCTTCAGCTCTACCATCTCCCACCTCCTCCCTCTCCTCCAGTCAGTAACTATTTTAGCCTGTTCACTTGATGCCATCCCCTGTATGCCAGCTGTTGTACTGTACTACTGTACTTTTCAAGATACTGTACTGTAAGGTTAAAAATGTTTATTTTTTGTGTTTGTTTTTTATGTATTATTTGTGTGAAAAGTACTATAAACTTATTACAGTACAGTACTATATAGCCGATTCTGTTAGTTGGGTACCTAGGCTAACTTTGTTGGACTTATGAACAAATTGGACTTACGAATGTGCTCTCGGAATGGAACTCATTCTTATGTAGGGGACTTACTGTAAAATTAAAATGTATAGGCATATGTACTTAAATATGAATATGCATATGTTAAGCTATGTGAAGAAGAGGAAGAGTAATGAAGCCACTCTCATTCACATCATCCACTTAAAGTTAGACAAGTAAGGGATCATATATTTATATACATAAATGTCCTACATAGAAGGAGAGGCTAATTAAAAGCTTTATGAAGGGCCCATCATGGTGAGAACAAAACACACTTTTTTTTTCTTTTGATTCACATAGGCTTTAAAATAAGACAAAGGCAAGAAGAAGAGATGATGAAAGATAGAAGGAAGAAGCTGTAAAAATTGTCTTTTTCCTGATTCATTCAAAAGCTTAAGAGTCTGCTATGGATTATACACTTGTGTTTGAGGGCTGACTAGCATTATTCAACAGTATGATCTTACTGCATCTTTGTCCTTGAAAGTTATGAAGCTCATTACATAATTACTAATAAAGTAGGCATCTGAAACCTTGAGTCAAACGCACATGATAATAATTCTACCTTAACTTCTACACTTGCTTTAATTTTTTTCCCCAATTCACTTATCACATTTGTAATTTATATCTTGCTTTGTCATTGTAAGACTGTGGTGAGTGGATAGTAGTTATAACTGTTTTATTGTTGATAAAATCAACATTACTTAGGATTCAGTGCTTTTTATTTTAACTCTTTTAGAGCATACATTTTGAACACCTGATACATGCAAGATACTATAGGGATGGGGTGGGAGGATAATGTTCAAAACAGAATGCCTGTTCCAAAGATGGCTATGATATTCTAGGATACAAGATACTCTATGAATATCAAAATGTAAGAAATAAGTATACAAGAGACATGAGCAAGGTACAGAAAAATCTCTCTACAGTTCAGCAAAATAAGATTATTTTAGCTATAATTATATGTGAATATTTTATGAATAAGGTAGAATTTGAGCTAAGATTTGATGATAAATTTTATATCTTGGAATGGGAATAAGTAAGAAAAGATGTGACATCTCATAATCCTCCAGTAGGTACTATTTGTTGAGCACTTACTCTATGCCAAGTCTTATGCTAAGTGCTTTTAATGTATTAGTTAGTTTATAAATTATCACATCAGCTCTATGAGATAGATAGCATAAATATTCCCTTTATGTAGATGTGGAAATTATGTTAGGGTTTTTATAATATACCTAAGTCACAGAACTAATAAGCAACATAACCAGGATTTAAGTTCAACTTGACTACAGAGCTTCCAGACTGTAGTCAATAGAATCAGGCTCCCTCCTAATCAATCATGTTTGAACAATTAGGAAAGCATGTAATACATCATCACTTAAAAGGTACTATAGTTAAAGTTTTTAAAACATTTACACTGATGTTTCTGGATTAATTCAAATTAGATTTTTTTCCATATCATGACAGTTTATAGCAAACATTAACAAACAAGTGAATTACATTTCAGAAAGATAGAAAAATTGGAGTATAAAAATGAAACCAATTAAAAAGAACAACGATTAACTTTGTCAACATCATTACATATAGAAGGAAAGCAGAAAACAATGAATAAGAGGCATTCATTTGTTCCTAGATATTAATATCTTATTAGTTATCTAATCTTGCTGATTCTGGCTCAACATTTCTCAGCTGGGGATATGGTGGGTCTAATAGGAAGGAAAGAGATTACATTCTGAAGATGATGCAAGAGTTAGCTAGCAAGTACAGGTAGGAGCCTGGGGAGTATCTATAAGATTGAATTTTGAGGGTGTTTCAACAAAGAGGTCAGAGAATAATATTGAATATTTAAAATGTTATTAATTTGGAGGTACTTTCTGAAGATATGAAATGTAGTACTTAACAAGGACCGAAGGGGATGGGGCAAACTTGCTGCTAGGATGACTCTAGAAGCTGGAATAAGAATGGCCCATACTAAGTGAAATAGAAATACTTAATTTTCCCTCGAGAAGATAGAAAAAGAAATAAGGTTTGGGGGGGTGGGCATACTGGAAAGGATATATGATGGTGAGGCCAGAAGACCCACTCAGGATTATGTTTCACAGGAGAGCCCAGAGGACATATCATTCACCTGAAGCAATCAGTACTGTGCTGCTGAGAAGAGCACTTGCACCAACAAGAAATTTGGAGGTCACTCTCCTCTGTGTTCCAGGACTAAACCACAACAGAGCTGGTCTCAATGGGGGAATGGGAACAATGGGACACAGAAATAATAAAGGGCAGGTGGTGGTGCTTCAGCCTAAGAATCTAGGAGACTGCAATTACTGTAAAGACAGGAGGGCAAGGATGGAAGGGTAGTCAATGGCACTGAACTCTGAGGGAGACATAAACATGGTAATTCTGGGGGAAAAATAGATGGATAGCCAATGATGGTGCTCCTCAATATCCACAATAAAAAGGCACAAATGGAAATATAGGAAGCTGAATGTGATTGTATGGATAAAACATAACAACACATTGCTCAGTTCCCAGATCTGAGTCAATATTTAGATCTGGAAAAAATTGAAAGTGGACCCTGCAACACCATGGCAAGTATATGCTATGAAAATTCCCTTGTCAATTCCCAAAGTTATCTCTGGCCATTTACTCAGGTAACTGTGCAATAGAAAAAGGTGAATGCTCATGTATTCTGAGGACTACTGAGCACAGCAGCTGAGTTGATATTGATGCCCAAAGATCTGAAGTATCCTCTTGGCTCCCCAGTTGGAATGGAGCACATATGGGGACATAAGGGATCTAGTGGTAAATACAGGGATCAGGTCCTAAGCCATGCTTGGCTAAGGTCTGGTTTAAAATGAATCCACTGTGTCTACAAACTTTCCCAGTGAACATTTTCCCAGTCTGTGTGGGAAATTTTGATGGACATACATGGAAGTTGGAGTAACTCCTAAATGGAATCCTTGGCCTGTGAAGTAAGAGTTAGTATGGTGAGGGAAAGCCAGCAGAATCTCTGAAACTGCCCTATATTCCTACCAATAAAATAATAAATTGACTCTACATCTCCATTTATTTAGGTGAGAAAAAAATAGCATGTTCTGCACTGAATGCTAGACAAATAAATATCATCCCACAACTCAAGTGGCATTCTCTATCAATCTAAAGATCCAAGGAATTTCTCACTGTTAGCACTAGGATAATTCAGAAAAAAGTAACATTTGAACTTTGTTAAATGTTCCTATCCTGCCTATCGGTTCAATAAATCTCAGATTTATAATATAATACATGAGAAAAATAATCATCAAAGATGGCAGGAGTAATTTATTGGTGCCCTCAGGGTCAGGGACAGCACAGATAAATGAAATATATAATAATGTAAAAACATCACTTTAATAATATCCATTAACATTGCTGGTAGTACTAATAAAGCTATCACTGTGAATGTTATCATTGAGTACTCACTATGTTCTAGATACTCAATAAATTTCAACATGTGAATTCTCCCAGCAGTACTCTTATACAGGTACTATTATTTCCCCCCAATTTACAAAGAAACAGAGCCACAGAGAAGTCAAGTTGTTTGTCTAAAGATGCACAGCTATCAGTGGAAGACCAGTTTTAAATTCATGCCTGCGTTTTTAGATGCTTTGGTTTTTTCCCTTTCTTGTGTTTCAGGGCTAAAATGTTGATTCTGTGAATGCTAGCTCCATTTAATATGTGTTTTAGGGAGTGTCTGTGGGGAGGAGAGATTCTAAGATAACAAATTCTATGATCAAGTAAATTTACAAAACACTGCTTACTCTCTTTGCTTAGGGAATTCAATATGTACCTTAGCATATTAAAGGCTTAGTGA
This sequence comes from Physeter macrocephalus, assembly GCF_002837175.3. Lineage (NCBI taxonomy): Eukaryota > Metazoa > Chordata > Mammalia > Artiodactyla > Physeteridae > Physeter > Physeter macrocephalus. The sequence continues at coordinate 111,026,390 of NC_041224.1, read as the reverse complement.
AGTTCTGCAGTAAACAAAATACAGAAAACAAACTAAAACTGACCCTCCAAACAAACAAGATTCTTTAATATTGTTAAATCTAGTGTTTCCTAGAGTTGTTAGAATATTCTATCAGTTAGGACACTTTGGCTAAATGTAAGAGCAAATTCAACTTAAAGTCATTTAACCAATGTGGCCACTTATCATCTTGCATAATAAGAAATCCTAAGTAATTTAGCTTCTGAATTGGGTAATTCAAGGTATCGACTCAATTAGGAAGTACTCAGAATCTTTCTTCTTTTCACTTTGCCAGCAGCAACTTTTTAATTATTTTTCAATTTTATACCATAAAATCTTGTATCAAAATATGCTTGGAAATACTTTTTCCTGACATGACAATTGACCTATGTAATTCTGTAAAGTGTTATTAAGGGAAATTTTCCATTTAAAAAAAATGAATTTCATTTAGACACATGTTTTAATTTTCAAACTTCTAATTTCTTCTAATTAACCAAATATAAAGTTAATTTTGTTTAAGAATTTAAAAATATACTGTGTCAGCTGTACATGAAATGAATAACATTTCTAAATGACCAGGGGGCAAGCATTACTTAAACATTTAGTGATAGGATTTATTTCTATCTTGATTAAAAATTGACAACTAATTTTGCATTTCTTAGAACACAGCAGAATCATGAGATCAGTGTTTCATAATTAATATCTATTTTGATAATTCGATCATAACTGACAGTTTTACATTCTTTTTATTTTTTCCCAAAAGTTAAATAATGATGGAATTCTGGCCATACCATTTAGAATTACATTAGTAGTTCCTAAATAACAGTAACTGAAATTGCCATTTATTTTTCTTCAAGTAATAGTTCATCTGTCCTATGATGCCATTAGGAATCTAGGCTTTTGTCTTTCTAATCCACCAACCTTGAAGTAGAGGGCTTTTTTTCTTTTCTTTTCTTTTCTAATAATGGCAAGATGGCTGCTGTATTTCTAGCCATCATGGTATTCAATGAAGATATAAGGCGAAAATGTGAGACAGGGATAGTGCTAACCACATTGGTCTCTTTTACTTGGGAAAGAAACACTTTTCCAGAGACATTCTTAACAAGCTTGTTCATTGTCCAGAATTGGACCACCCATATCTGCACGTGATGCTGGGAAAGTGAGGAAGAGAATTGTTACATTTGTTTTAGATCAGTTAAGATAGAATGCCTAGATTTGTTCACATGGCACCACAAAATAACAGGTTCTGTTAATAAAGGAGGTATTTTTGAATCTTTCCTTGGCAACATTGTCTTTAACACCAGCCTACTCTCAGGTGCTAGAATGTTTATAGGAAAAACGTATGAACAGACTCCTGAGAGTTTAAATCTCTGTTTCTTCCCTTTATGAGTGATGTGACCTTGAAAAAGTTATGAGAAATATAATACTTCAGAAAATGAAACAATTAGAAGAAAGCTTTCAAGACTCCCACCACTATATATACTCTCACCTACCTTCATCCATACCCACAATTCCTTCCCTACTGCCTGACAACATATATGGATTATCTGTGCTCCTATCTAAATCACTGTATTTGTTCCCTATCTCTTAGCCCGTCTTACCTGTTCAAAAATATCACTTCAGCAATCCTCCCCAACTCTCTCCTGTGCCATTAATTTTCCTCTCTACGGGATCTTTCTCACCAGTATCCAAATTTTTCTTCCATCTTCTTTACTCTTCCACTCTACTCCTTTGTACCCCTTTGTAGTAGCAGTTATTAAAAGAGCCACTGATATTAATACATAAATTTTCAAAACATTTGGAAGAGTGCTGCAACAATTATAAAAATGATATTCAGATATGACAAAGTTCAAAGGAAAGAGATCTTTTCCTCTGTGTCTTAGAGGCATGAGTACATTTCCCCTCATTCATCAATGCCAGAATTTTATCACACAAGGATGACTAAGCAATGAGAATGGGACCACCATAATTGCATTAGGCCAATCTGGGGTAAGCCTCTCCTTGAAATATATTTGACACATCTGGGACATGAGAGTAGACATTTGGTGTGAAATTCAGAGTTCTTTTAATATAGAAGGAATGATGGATACTGAATAAACAACCAACAACAGTGTTTGGGTCACCCGTTGTCATTCCAAAGACCTAGTCAGTTGGGAAATAAATATCACATATCTCTTAAAACCCAGAATGGACATCATTTCTGGTAAAGCATTAGTTCCTTTTTTGAGTAATAGCAGTTAATATCCAACAAGACACTGGTGTTCTGTGAAACACTATTTGGAGAGAGCCAGTATAGAGAAATAACATAGTATTGAAAAAAAAAGAGGCAGAGAAAGATATAAATGATTTGAGTAAATCTCTAAGGAAAAAGTTAAACATTAACATATTTCAGAATTGAAAATACAGTGAACACTCAAAACAAGTAAGATACACTAGGAAGAAAAATACATTAAAAAATAACAGAAACTTCTCTACCTGAGAAAGGAACAGTTCCATGGCCTTTTGAAGGTAACTCATACCAGTAAGCATTGGCATGGCACTTAAAATAAAAATAATAAAAACAACACCTATTTTTTTAAGGAATTTAAAAGAGAGTTGTTGAGATAATCATAGATTCATGTCAACATAGTTATTGACTAATTTATTTTTAGCCTCACAATGAGATATAATTTGCCATCACAGCCATCCTTTCTCATACCCTAATTCACACAGAACTTGCTAGAATGGAGGAACTCTTATAGCATAAAGGAAGATCTTTAACCAACAGGGAAGTAATCCTAGGATGTTTCTGTTTCTGGCTTAATCAGGGATAAGATTTACTTCCAGTTTTCTGATCTTTTGTTAGCTATAAACAAGCTAGGAGGCACATACTCACCTAGCAAGAAATAAAAAAGAAAAAAATAGACGAGCAGAGAACCAGAAACTTTTATCAGCAGTTCTCCTCATGAATGTTGATCACATGGACTCCATGATGGTCTAGAACTATATTTCCTTTTCCTTGTTTCACCTACACTCAAGTAGGTAAAAATGAAAACAATGAAACCCTCAGGAAAAAATGAAATAAAGGAGTCTGAACTCAAAATTTCTCCAAAGATTCTGTTGGTAAATCTATTGCTTTGAGGTAGGAACCACACAGTTTTCACTGGATAAGGTATAAATACTAACCCTTTAAAATGTAAATATAATTTGGCCACCATTTTCCAGAAAAAGAAGTGGAGTGTGACCAGAGAGGACTAGAGTAGTTAATGATGACACATTCTCTTTCCAATGTCCAAACCAATTGGGAAATAAATATAAGATGGCTAGTAAAACACAGTCCAAGCATTATTTCTGACAAAATCAGATAAAAAAAATATGAGGGAAACCAGGTTCCAAAGTAGGGTGTCTTATTCTCTGATACCCTGAACTGAAAATAAGTTAAACTGCAGAGCCAGACCAAACTTACTATCCACTCATTTCCAAGCTCCAAAGCTGACATAAAGCTAGTGTGATTATTTCATGTAGACTGGACTCTGAAAGAGATATTTGTCCAACTTAAGGCTGTTCCAAAATAGGGAAAAAAAGAGAGAGAGTGAGAGAGAGAAAGGAAGGGAGAGAAATAAAGAAAAAATAAATGTCTCGCAGTAGAATATAACCTCTATGAAGGATCTTTGTTTTGCTTACTGCTGTATTTCAAGTTCCTGAAACATAGAGGGAATATTTATAGAGTGAATTTCACAAAATTATCACCACCATATGTAAATGTATCTCAAGTTTGGAAGAATAGGGTCTGTTAGTTAAAAAAGGAAAGATTGTTCCTTAATTGAACATCAAAGAATATTCGGCAAATTTCCATTTTAATGATTAGCAGCACGTATACCTCTCCTAACTGAGGGTTAACTCTCTTACTAGTTAACTCCAGCTTCCAGAGTGTGTCCTCTGGCAGCAGAAATCCACGATTCTGGGTTAGCCCAGAATGAGCATGTGCTGCACCTGGAAACAATTAAGCTCCAAGGCCATTTCACAAGCGCAGGTGTTCTGGCAAGCAAGAAAACCCCCATTCTCTGTAAACAGCTGAAGATCCTGATTAATTGACTTGATTTTAATCTCAAGCAATGTCCACTGAGTTGCTAAGGAGAAATGAGCTGACAACGAACCTTAGTTACAAGGCAAGAAGTAACAGTCTTAACATATTTGTGTGAAAAAGAAACCTAATTCATCTCAGCAGGATATGTAAGAAGACATTAGTATTAATAGTTCTTTAGATTATATGGATTCTTTTCCCTCTGATTTACAGTAGACTTAAATGAAAATAATGGACCTTATAGTGGAGTGGTGAAAATTCCATTTATTTGAGGGAAATATAATCACTCCAAGAACCTCCTCTTGAGGGATCTAAATTTTCCTATACCCTGGATTCAAATTTCTTTTGTTTTCCTGTAATCTATGGTAAGGAATTGGGAATAATGTTTCCAGGGACAGGAGATTAATACAAATCTGTGATGTTAGTGCATCAGTATTTCCCTTTCTAGACAACATTCTTACTTACGACTACTTATGCACATGCTAAAAATAGTGACATTCCAAACTGGTGGTTACTGGTAGACGCAAAATCTTTAGCAACATAACCCATGATGGCTGACTGATTGAATGATGCAATATTTGAATTTTTTATTTGTTTTAAAAACTTTTGTTTTTGCTAATAGGTCTAGATCTGACAGCTTTCCAGAGCTACTGAAACCAGCTTCTACAAATTAATTTGTATGCTTCTTTTCACGTACAACATATTTTTAAAATATATCTAAGGGCTGCTTGCTATTTTTCTCCTCTCCTTTTTCCTCCAGTGGTCAATACCTTTGAAATAATAATATTCAACTATTGTTTTTGAATAACTTAGATGTTACCATATATCAACTAGACAAGGTTAGGCCAGAAAAACGTTTCAGAGCATAAAAACAAAATTATTCAAAGAAGGTTGTCTATTACTTGAAATAAAATGTGTAATTTCTAGGAAAAAAAAATAAAGAATTCAACTATGTCTCTACCAGCACAGAGATGCATTCTAATGACCAATCCATTTCCTGTACTTCATCTCTGAAGTTGTAAAGTATATAGACAGTGCTTTCTGTCTATATTATATTAGGAGGGTAGTTACAGTGAGGAAATGTTTTAAATACTAAGAAATCAATATGAAAGATACAAGAACTTTAATAAAAATAGTTCTATATTCTTTATACTGGTCACATGTGTCTTTGTTTTTTTGAGACACCTCAGTTTATTCATAACTCTGATGCCAAAATATTTTTTCTCTGCCTCCCATCATCCTTGTCCCTCTTCTTATATATACCACTTTCTAAACTACCACCTATTTTCTATATATTTTATCATTCCTATTATAGTTTCCTCTCTTCTTACTTGAATCTAGGCTTCAGGACCTGCTGATAATAAATAGGTCATAAATAAATATTTCTTGTATAAGTAATTGCATGAATTATATGCCAAAGGCAATAGCTCAACCTCTATAGTGCCGTTTGCTAGTTGTAAGATAGTCATTTAATATTTTTGAATTACAATGGCTATGCAAGGAATGAAAAATAACAGCTATAATATTGTTATTATCATTGATTACAGCTATCATCTATTGATAGGTATCAGAAAGTATACATTCATTATATCATGATGATTGAAGATTGTTGGTGATATCATTAAGATCTTTAGACCTATTTTGAAGGTGAGAAAACAGAAATAATTGTTCAAGTAACTTTCAAAAGATCATATGAGGGCTTCCCTGGTGGTGCAGTGATTGAGAGTCCGCCTGCCGATGCAGGGGACACGGGTTCGTGCCCCGGTCCGGGAGGATCCCACATGCCGCGGTGCGGCTGGGCCCGTGAGCCATGGCCGCTGAGCCTGCGTGTCCGGAGCCTGTGCTCCGCAACGGGAGAGACCACAGCAGTGAGAGGCCCTCTTACCGCAAAAAAAAAAAAAAAAAAAAAAAAAAAAATCATATGACTAGAGAAAAAATGACAGGTGAAAAATTTGAGGCCTGATCTACATTGGCTGTGCACTTCTAATGAACAGGTTGCCAGAAATACGAACATGAATAAGTTTTGCAAACTTAAAAGCAACATACAAGTGTAAAAGAACAAATCAACTTCTTCCCGTATTCTTTTTGATGACTCAGAATGAGCATAGCAGATAATGTATTTTAATAAATAAATTTTGTAATCTTGGCATATGTATTTCCAATGATTCCAATGTTCTTCTGACTTCCTAAAGAGAACATTATACCATGGAATACAAGTATAACTTTATCCCTCTGGGGCTACTGTTAGGGTTCCAGTACTACTGGGGTCACAATTCTCTAGTGCTAATAAAAGGATGAGGCTAAACAGAAGTTCAGGGGAAGGGAAACAAAGTGAATGGAAAGATTCAGTTACTTCCCTCTCTATCCTTTAGTAAGATATAAGTCCTCAAGAGTGATTGGTGCTTAGAAAATAATTATAATTTCAGTGACTTGGAGTTGGCCAAGTCACTGAAACTTGTCAGCAGCTTTTTTAGTATGGTGAACATATCAGAATAGTATCAATACTACAGAAACTAAAATTTATTTTGGGATCCATGTCTGCAGTACTCTACATAAAATTAATTTTTGTTTACAGTGCTTACAATAGTTAAGCATTTTTATGAAGGATTTTCATATACACTGATTGAGGTTTTGTGTAATCCCTTGATTTGTGCTTTCTTCAAAATCTTCCTTATATATTTACTGGGTTTAAAACCATAGAAAAGATCTAGAGATGGAAAATGATCAAATATTATCATAGTCCCCATTTAAAAAATAGACTTTTTAAATTTTAGCAACATTTAGATTTACAGAAAAAATTATAAAGATAGTAAATGGAGCTCCCTTATATGCCACACCCAGTTTCCCCTCTTATTAGAATCTTACATGGACTATGTGTTACGATTAATGAACCAATATTGATACATTTAATAAAGTCCATACTTTATTCAGATTTTCTAATTTCTATGCTCATCCTTTCTCTGGTCCAGGACCCCAACCAGGACATCACATTGCATTTAGTTGTCATGTCTCCTTAGATTCTTCATGGCTGTGAGAGTTTCTCAGACTTTCCTTGTTTTTAAGACCCTTGACAGTTCTGAGGGGTATTAGTCAGGCATTTTGTAGAATATCCCACAACTGGGATTTGTCTGGTGTTTTTCTCACGATTATCCTGGGGTTACGTGTTTTTAAGAGAAAATCACAGAGATAAAATGTCACTTTCATTACATTATATCAAGGGTACATACTAGCAACATGACTTAGCACCATTGATATTGACCTTCATCACATGAATGAAGTAGTGTTGTCAGGTTTCCTACTGTAAAGTTGCTCTTTCCCCCCCGCTTCTTTCTATACTGTATTCTTTGGAAGAAGTCACTATAGACAACTCACAGTAAATGAATGGGAAGTAAATGTCCTGCCTCCTTAAGGGCAAAGTATCTATATAAACCATTTGGAATTCTTCTGCACAGGAGACTTGTCTATTCTCTCCACTCATTTATCAAATTATTTATATCAGTATGGACTCACTGGTTCCTGGACTTTTTGTGACAAAGATTTTATTTAATTTCACTTAAATATATGGGCCTTATTATCACTAGGGAACTTATTCTTAATTTTCTTTCACCCTTTTTCTTTAACAAGATCTATAAAGCTATGCCTTTAAAGTTGAGGTCAGTAAATTTTTTTCTCTAAGAGGTCAGATAATAAATATTTTTGGCTTTGCAGGCCACATGGTCTCAATTACAACTATGTGAGAGCAGCCGCAGACAACATGTTAAAAAAACAAATTAACTGTGGCTGTGTCCTACAAAAGTTTATTTACAATAGCAAGCAGGAGAGATTTGGTTCAGAAGCCATAGATTGCTGACTCCTGCCTTAGAATTTCAATTTGTTGTCTCTAAGACCTTTACTCCCAGATCTTCTTCCTAAACTCTAACAACCTCTTTCCAGGAGTAACTTCTAGTATTGGGAGTTCTTAACTCTCTTCCTTGTAAATAGGCATTTTGATTTTTCATATGTAATTTAAAGCTTTGATGGAAGAGAGGTGGCACACAACTAAAATAATATTAATTCTGAACTCAAGAATTTAGAGAATAAAGAATACAGACTCTTTGCCTTTATAGACTTTGGTTTAAGACAGAGCTAAACATTCTGGGGCAAGATACTTGGTTCTATGTGTTACAAACATTCCTTTATGTTTTCCTAAGCCAATGATATGGTGATCATTTAGAGTTGGGGATAGGAAGAGGGGTAAATGGAAGGCACCATGTCTCTGGAAGCTGAGTAACTTGGTCAGTTCTCAAACAGCTAAGTGAATTTTGAGCACTATTTGCAGGGATGCATACCACATTGTGACACTCACATTTATTAAAGATAAAATCAAGACAAAAAACTAAAAAGATTCAGAATGCAAACAGTTTAAGGAAAACTTTTCCTCCTTTTCATACAAAAACTGCATAATGCCCACTTAACATAAACATTGTATTAATGGTAAAGTGCCTACAGTACACGTTGATTAGCTACAATAGCTCCTGTCTATTCAAATGCATTAGTTTTCAAGGGACATTGCTGCGCCTAATTTGATTTTCCCCTGAGCAGTACATGACGTGTTATTTGATGTCCTTCAGAGGACACGATTAGCCGAGCTATAAAGTGTCTGATTTTATTAGCTTTGCTGGATTTTATCAGTTTGTAAATGTGTTATTTTCTCCATTTATTGTGCCTATGGGATCCAGAGATAGAGTAAGCATCAAGTTAATATGTTTTGGGGAGGTAGCGATGGCCATACTTTAACACTTACACTCTGTTGTGATGACATTGAAGGTGGAGTCATGGAAACTGTAATGTCAGGGCCATTTATCAAGGCAATTCTTCAATGCTATAAACCTCAGCTCTGACATTGAATTCAACAGTAGGGTTTTGTTTTAAATAGAACCAAGTGTTTCTGGGCTGCACTGCTAACAATCTTCCTTAACTGAATAACAAATAGTCAATAATAAGAAAATAGGTCGGGCAGGTGGTCAGAGGAGAAAAGGAAGAAAAGGTGTTGGCCTAAGATACTGTGATTACAGTTTTTTTGATGAGAGAAAAACAGAATTCACTTTTAGGTATTTAGATAAAAAAGGAAGTGCTCCATAAAGATATAAAAATGCCAACAACCCTTCGTTTTTAATTGGGATAGAAAACACAGTACACTCATTTAACTAGATCATTTGGCAGGAAACAGTTTCGATGCCATGTATTCAAAGGGTGCCAAACCAAATGACATAAACAGCATTGAAGTTGCTCAGAGTAGTTAACAGGTGTTTGTGGCTTCAAGTTCCTGTATTCTTCTCAGGTTGCCTTCCATTTAGTTTTCTCAGTGCTCATTCAAACCATTTGCCAATGCATCAAAGCTGGATACTGTCCTCACTGTTCAAGCAATTAATTCATTAAAGATAATGCCTACTCACACAATGTTTTCATTTTTTGCAATCCTATAATTAGTGTTTTCTTTTAGTCTGAAATCCAAAAGAAAATCAAAGGTTTCCTTCCCCCACTCTCCCTATCAGGCAAAACTATTCCCTTCATTTGATCATTTCTACCCACTTACAGAGAAATGAATGTGGCTGGTAAGTGATATGTTTTAAGTGATATGCATTAACAGCGATAAAAATAATTATTAAGCATTATTTTATAAGTTTAGGGACCTGAAAGCAACTTGGTGTGTGTGTGTGCATTTGTACGTAATGCACGTATACATTTATTGTGTATGTGTTAGGTGAGACAAGACACAAAATGTATTATGTGCAGTATCCTTCTCAGTACATTTTCTGTATTTTGTGTTAAATATTATCTCCTTAACTCCACACTACAGCCTTATGAGATTGAAACCATTCTTATCCCAAATTCACTGATGTGAAAACTGTGGTTGAGAGGTTAAGTGATTTGCCCCCCAAACCCCATTAGTAAATAGTAGAGTAGGGATAAGGCCATTGTCAGATGAGGTCTACGACAAAGCAAATGAACCATTTGAATGTTGTATCCAAGATATGCTGTGAAATTTTCTGTTGAAACTTCTACATCAGCATTTCTCACATTCCCCATAGGTTTTCTTCTGCACCCACTTATCACACCTTATCTTATATACAACCTTCACCTACAAGATGCAAACTCTGACTTCTATTAGACAATAGGTGGGTAAATCAGTACTCGATATCATAGTTCAGTTAAAGGTGAGGGCTGTGCGCTTATACTAGTCTAGTACGTCTTCATTCCACTAGAATGGAAGCAATTGAAGTTAGGGAACATAATTTTTCTTTTTCCCTGAGGGCAGGGCATAGTGTCTTCCTCAGTAGATTTTCATATACAATAATCATTATATAACTTATTATTTAAAATTTTAGATGACATCCTTTGTGTAATAAAGCATATTATATATTTACAATTTTCAAAACCATATAAAGTTTCGATAAATCACTTGAATGTGAAAGAATATATCAATGTCTGTATCTATTATCTGTCTACCTTTGTCTTGGGCATTGCCTGAGTTATTGTGTCTTTCAAGATCATATCCAAATATGAGCAGATTGACATTAAGTTGCAAAAAGTTATTCTCTGCTATAAATTATTTTATCTTATTCTGAATCAAAGATATTCAGCACATATGCATGATATATGCATGAGCACACACACACTCAATTACAGTGATTCAGTTCATTTTTTTAAAATGTTGCTTTTCATACATAATCCAAGGTGAGATGAAAATAGGAGTTAGCAACTTAGATGTGGTACCACAGAGAAATGTGGGCATTTAAAACAATGTATATGTTTTAGAAAAAAATTCTACATCTCTTCCTTTTTTTTTCTAATTGATGTTATATTCTTAAATCCTCAAAACATACAATTGGTTTGGAAAAGTAGCACCTGTGGCATACATAAGATTAAACATCTTTGATAGACTCTTCTGTTGCTACAGAGGGGTTAGCCCTCTATAAGCCTGTACATTCTTATTTTCCTGGACTTGCTTTTAATACATATTAAGTTGCAGTTTAATACTTACCATACAAATTCTAGCATTCCTATTCTAATATACTGTTTTATTAAAGGGGAAGAGTAATATGAGTACTGAATTTCAAAGGAGGTTATTTCCCTGCTCAAATAATCACAGGAAACCAAACTGTGGGTCTCTAAGATGTTTTGCTTTAACAATGGAACTATGGCTCATTAATGATGGAAGTCACAAAACCCTTTCATTATTTACTTCCATTTTTTTTTTTAACTAATCTCTCTTTTCAAAATCAATCAGCTACAATTGTTGTATGTACACAATTTTCCTGTAGTCACTAACTATATATTCCCTATATTAGGCATCCTTTTAGATTTCTCACTTCTCCCTTGGCTGACAAATGTGTGTGTGTATGTATAATAATTTTGGACACATGTATATATAATACATATAATTATGCATGCAGTATATGTGTAAAATATGTAGAATGTATATAAGTGAAATATGTAATTTATTAGATTCTCTTTTATTATAAACACCATTAAATACTTTATACTTTTTGATTCATAAAGCAATGATGGGGAAAATAGGCAGCAAAAGTGAAATAAGAAATTACAAAACTTTAACATGTAAGAAATATTTCATTTTCGTTTAACGGGAAATAAAATAAAATTTTGGCATTGCAAATGACCTTAAAGTCATTAAGTTTAAGCAGAGAGCTGATGCTCACTGTAAACAATAGCTACTATTATTTTGAAACAATTTTAGAAAAAAATCACATTTGATACATAGTTTTCATCTCTCTTTATTCTTCTTTAATCTGGAACAGTTCCTTAAGTATCCTTCATGATGTTGATACTTTTAAAGAGTACAGACCATCTTGTACAGTGTCCCTCATTTTGGATCTGTCTGATGTTTCATGTTGATTTGATACAGATTATGGATTTTTGGCAGATAGAGCACAGAAGTGATGCGGTATCCCTCAAGGTGCACCATATCAAGAGGCATATAACATTGATTTGTCCCATTGCAGGTGATGTACACACTGCTCACTGCACTCAGGTGCTGTCAGGCTTCTCTATTTTCTCTTTGAATTAATAAATAACTTACGGGGATATACTCTGAGAATATGTAAATATCTTGTTATAATATTTTTGCTCATTAAATGTAACATCCATTGATGAATCTTGCCTGAAACAAGTATTGTTATGGCACTTTCTGAATAGTGATTTTTTTCTAATTCCATCATGCTTTCTACATTTATTATTTGAAATTATACTTTGAGGAAGAGTTTTCCCATCTCTGCTTATTTATTCATTAATATATATCAATACTGAGTCATGGAATCTTATTTTATTCTATAGTTACAATCCTTTACTAACATTATGTATTCGCTTGTCAAAATTGTCTCAGATTTGGCCAGTGGGATTCCTTTCAAGTTGGCTCTTGTGTCCTTTTTATTGGGCCTCCATCATTTTTTAGGGATTTCCTTACTTTATACCACAAGAATATCTTTGAGGCTTACTGTGTACTTTCTCAGTCTCAGAATTTCTTGAATACATCGTGCCTTCTCTTATTTTAAATTTAAGATTTTAAATTCTCATGGCCCTCTTCCTGCTGGTCTTTCTTGCTACCTATTTTTCCTTATACCACCTACTCTATACCCACTTAAATTCTATAAGCATTCAAACCTTAGCTCATACATTGCCTCTTTTGGAAAAACTCAAGCACTAATATTCCTTTACACTAAGCCAAGCACTAAATAAATCATGCTGGGTGGGATAACCACTATGTATAATCCTGTCATTGCATTTGGCAAATCAGCTTCTAAGTACTTTTATTTCTTATTGCTTTTTCCTGGACTGTTAACTCCTTGAGGGCAGGGACTGCCTGCCTTGCTCACCAGTATAAAACACGGCACTTTTAATGTTGTGAATCCTCACTAAATGATTGAAGAATGGAACCATATGCAAGAAACTGAGAAAAAGTAACAAAGTTCATGTAGCCCAGGAGTCATATGGACACAAAATGGATGGGCTTTAGAACAGGACAATATTTGATCTACCAGTTACTAGTTAGTGTAAATCATAATTATAAAATAATATATTTAAGGGTATTTAGATGTGCTTACTCAAGGTGTCTGAATATTAAATGTAGCTGCTTCAGTCATCTTACTAAGCAGAGGCTTAGAATGATGGTTGATGGTACAGACACTGAAGTCCTACCGCGTGTGTGCTCAAATCTCAGGATTGTAATCCTGCACAACGATTTTTTGTTGCTGTTCCCTTCTATCTCAGTCCCTTCATCTGCAGGAAGGGTATATAGTAGTGATCATCCCATAGTGTAGAACGAAATGAGTTAATTTATGACAACTACTTAGAACAAAGCCTATCTCATTGCAAGTGTCATACAGAATTGCTATTATTACTACTACTGCTACTATTCATTACTACTTATTACCTTTAATACTTGTATAGCCCTATTTCAAGTTTATGTACAACTTATTGACACAAACTACATTTCAGGGAGTAAATATAAAGTGGCACATACTCTAAAGCTACTGTTCCAACCTGAACCCAGGTGGTTGTTCAGCTCTGTTATTGGCATTACACTATGTCATCTCGGCCTCCTTTGTACTTCAATTGCCTGCATATTTGGATGCATCTATTACTGGAATTAAACCAAAAGTTCTCTGATAGAAGAAATTTCATTTTAATCATTTTTTTGTCCTGCCTCCATGCTACACACATTCTGAAGTGCCTGCCACAGGGCTAACATGTGTGGAAACCTCAGTGAATACTAGAATCGCTCTATGTACCCATTAATCTATTTTTCTTTCTCTGTATCTACCCTAGTGAGCCATATAAATACAGCGATATGGCTAATATAAAATGTTAATTATATGCCTAACTTAAAAACTTCAGAAAAGTGAAGCTGCTCTGAAAATGAAATCAGTCATAACTATGACATATCTTTTCCTATTTATGAAAACTAGAAGGTGGAATTGTAATAATTAATTTGATTATTCTTCTTTGCTAAGACATAAGCTCTCTGTTGCTCCAACATAACATTTTTTCTCTAGGAATATGTTGTGTAATGAAGGAAAGTGATTTATATTTTATTTTCCTTAATCAAACCATACATAGAGTTAATGAGACATCTTAATACCATTCTTCTCTAAGTCCACCTACACCCTGTCCCAGTGTAATCATTATCTTATATAAACAGGAAAATAATGTGAACCACTTCATTCCATGAAAAAATTCAGTAATGAAGACCTGTCATTATTTTTCTCCCATTCTGCTTCAACTAATTTTTTATAGATTTGAACTGTGGTTACTCTATCAAACCAGTTTGAGTTTATTGGTTTGACTACAATGCCCTTTTTTAATAACAGATCCCTCAAAAGAAAACAAGATGGACTGACCCTATCAGTTTGAGAATAGCCAGCCTTTCACAGACTTTATCTGAGGGATTCTATAAAGAGCCCTTTCTCTACATATTTTTTTTTAATTACACAAAACATTGAAATCTACCTTTAGTGATTTATTTATGCATTAGTTAAGCTTGTTTGGTAGGAATGACTAAGTTACTTAACTTCAAAATTTGGTTGAGAAAGTTTATAATATAGAAACTTGTAGAAATTTGAGCAGAGAGAAACTGAATAACTCCTTTTGTTCAGAAATTTAAATTGTTTGGAACAATCACTACTATTAAGGTTTTCTGATTAAAAAAAAAAGTCCCTGGGATGGGTGACATATGTCATATCTCACATCTTATCAAAAGTGAGTTTATTAGAAAGAGAAACCACCTACTGATTGAGTAGGAAAGATGCTGAATATGGAGAATTGGAAAATAAAGGCAAATTTATGTCAAACATTTGTTTTTGTTGATGTATATAGACTGCCCAATGTTTGTGTAGCAGTGAGAGACTGATGTATCATGTTCTTGGGTCATGACCTCGTCCTTAAAATGACTGCCAAAAAAAGAGTTCTGAAAGGTCTACAAAGAATTATGTGTGTAACATCCCTCAGTGATGTGTGATATTAACGATAACACTGCATTAGATTGAGGATTTTATCAAAAGTAGGACTTTTAAAGCCTTGAATACTTTGTTCATTTCCATCTACATCTCCTAACATTGTCTGTTTAAGCTTCCCGAGCTTAGACTCTTTTCCCTGTCCCCCACATCACCCTTTATATTCCTCAATATTTGGCACATAGTACTTCTTAAATGATACTTGTTAAGTTATTTAGTTATTTATGTATGCATGTTTGTTTGTTTTACTTTTATAATTTCCATGCATACTCCCTTTCTAAAAGGAAGCTTCCTAAAGATTTATGAAAACATAAAGACTATTTTGGGATAAGAATTCTCAAAGTTATTTCTTAAGTCAATTTAGAGTTATAGAACCAGGAAATCTCAAAGTTATTTCTTAAGTCAATTTAGAGTTATAGAACCAGGAAAACACTATTTTTTATCCTTAGCTATTTGTATTACTCCAAAGAAGGTATTCATTTAGGGAGGGTGATAAATTTTTCAATGTAATTATTTTTTAAGTCTCTATGTGTATACATATCCTAAACAATTTTTAAATGTTTATTCATTTCCAAATATTTAAATGTTAAATAGATCCCCCTATTCTTCATGGCTATTATTTTGAAATCTTAAAACATTAAATGAAATAATAGGAAATACTGGAAATTATATTATTTTCCCGTGTACCTGCTACATGAAAAAATGTGTGTTAATATCTACAAAGTTTATAAACATTTTATTGTTTAAAATCTAAAGCACATATCATGTATTTTTTAAAAAGAAATTCCTATTCTTTGTGTAGATTCTTCTTTATGTAGTTACTTTGAATTTGGAAGAACTGCATATAAAATTGCTCAGCAATTCAACGCCTTCAAGTAAAAACATGTAATGATGATAACCATTGTGGCTAAGCTTTAATTTTTCTATTTTCTGCCTTTGTGATTTTAAGTTTTGGCCTAAAAGTTTCTTCAATGGACCAGCATACCTATTATTTATTTTTTCTGTTCTCTAACAGAAGCAGTCATTTATGCAGAAGTAATAAATTGTAAGTATTCTTCCTGACTGTTTACAAGGAATTATTGGGAGTGCAACGGGCAAAATGTGTTCTTTGAATTAAAAATACAGACTTTCATTATAACTATTGCCATGGCAATAGGTGTTTATTTCTAATTGAGTATAACATATTATTGCTTGAAAATAAGTATATGATATCAATTAAATATTATGTGCATAAATGTTTGTAGATATTTATATACTAAAAGAAATGTATAGAATTATATAAACCAGAATAACAGTGACTGCATAAGAAGGCAGATTTGGACGTAGAGTGTGGGTGTGTTCGAAGAAGGATGAGAAAAACAACTGACAGATTTTTCTTCAGAACTTTCTAAGTCTTTTGTATTGCTAAAAGAGCATGTATTACTTTTATGATATCAAGTTATGGACTTAAATTCAATGTTGCTATTTTAAAGCATGGAAAAAAAGGAGAATTCAAGGAGACAGTCGAATATATTTGCATTTTGTGCTTGAAACATACTTCCCATGCACATATTTTTATTATTGTTGTAAAAATCCATTTGTTTTCAACAAAACCAAGTTAAAGATACTGTATTCAACCAAATCACTTCCACAACTTAGAATTTTGGAAGACGAAAGTGTTTCTATGTTTGTATATCATTGTCCTAGAATATAGGTGGTATTTCAGTAAACATGAAAATGCAGAAGATATGAAATCTACAGAATGTTTCGTTTTGAGTTTCAAACTCTATAGTTAAATAACAAAGATCTTTGGTTTTGAAACTCTGTGGTATGCCTTTGTGCTTAGGCTTAAGTGAGTTACTAGATTACATTGTATAATTTTTCATTATACTATTAATGGTACATACATATTTCTTCAAATGAGATATTGAATATTCTATAATTTTATATATTATAATTACTATAACATAACTACTATGTGATACTACACCTTTCTCCACATTTAGTTCAATTTTATCCTTCCTTTGGAATATAAAATTTAGAATGGACTTATGATAAAATGTCACATTTAATTAATTGTACCTAAAAATTCAACTGCTTCTATATGGGGAAATAATTGATACTTTATCTTCAATCTTCACTTGACTAAAAGTTTATTTTTTATAATCTTTGTTTCTAAACATTCATAAAATTTACTTTGATTTTCTATATTTCGTTTTTCAGTTCTCACTTTTAAAGTCTTATTAGGCTTAGGAAGTGTGTGAACATTAAATTTCACTGATATGTGATTTATTTTCTTTTATTTTTAGTCAGATTAAGTTTAAATTTTGGCCCTTTATAATACTTGATCCATGTCTTATCAGTCACTCTTGTCTTTTAAAATACAAGTCTACATAAAATAGTCTAAGGAAACATTCTATAGTATAATACAAAATGACTACAAAAGGCAGAGCATTTGATATCTGCAAACTGAAGATATAAACAAAGTTAAAAGAGAAAGTTAAAAGCAAATAAAGTTAAAAGAGAATCTCTCTCCTTTTGATAGTTCATTTGTTAGTGTATAGAAATGTAACAGATTTCTATACATTCATTTTGTATCCTAAAACTTTACTAAATTCATCAATAAGTTCTAGTAGGTTTTTTGGTGGCACCTTTAGGATTTTCTACATATGGTATCATGCCATCTGCAAACAGTGACAGTTTTACTTCTTCCTTTCCAATCTGGATTACTTTTATTTATTTTCCTTGTCTGATTGTGGTGACTAGGATTTCCAATACTATGTTGGATAAAAGTGGCAAGAGTGGGCATCCTTGTCCTATTCCTGATCTTAGAGGAAATGTTTTCAGCTTTTCACCATTAAGTAGGATGTTACCTGTGGACTTGTATATGGCCTTTATTATGTTATGTTTCCTCTATACCCATATTGTTGAGAATTTTTTATCATAAACGGATGCTGAATTTTGTCAAAAGCTTTCTCTTATTGAGATGGTCATATAACTTTTATTCTTCAAATTGTTAATGTGGCATATCACATTAATTGATCTGTGGATATTGAACCATCCTTGCATCCCTGGGATAAATTTCACTTGATCATGGTGTATATGATCCTTTTTAAACATTGTTGAATTCAGTTTGCTAATATTTTGTTGGTGATTTTTGCATCTATGTTTATCAGCAATACTGACTTCTAATTTTTTGTGATATCTTTGTCTGGTTTGGTTATAAGGGTGATAATGGCCCTGTAGAATGAGTTCAGAAGCGTTCCTTCCTCTGTAATTTTTGGAATACTTTGAGAAGGACAGAGGTTAACTCTTCTCTAAACATTTGGTAGAATTCACATGTAATGTCATATGGTCCTGAAGTTTTGTTTGTAGGGAGTTTTTTGTTGTTATTGTTGTTGTTACCCATTCAACTTGATTACTGGTAATTGGTCTGCTCATATTTTCTATTTCTTCCTGGTTCAGTCTTGGAAGATTGTACAGTTCTAGGAATCTGTACATTTCTTCTAGGTTTTCCATTTTATTGGTGTACAGTTGTTCATAGTAATCTTTTATGATCCTTTGCATTCCTGTTGTGTCAGTTGTAACTTCTCCTTTTTCACTTCTGATTTATTTATTTGGGAGCTAGTGAGTATTATGTTAAGTGAAATAAGTCAGATAGAGAAAGAAAAATTTTGATTCACTTATGTGTGGAATCTAAAAAACAAATGAACAAACAAAACTAAACAGAAACAGTGTCATAAATAAAAAGAACACAGGCAGTTGCCAGAGGGGAGGAGGTGGGGGAAGAAGAGAAATTGGTGAGGGAGACTATGAAGTACAAATTTTCAGTTACAAAACAAATGAGTCACAGGTATGAAATGTACAGTGTGGGTAATATATTCAATAGTTATGTAACATCTTTTGTATGATGGGGTAGATGGAAACTGGACTTATCAAGCAAACTCACAGAAAATGAATTCATATGTGTGGTTACTAGAAGTGAGGGGTGAGGGGAGGGGGAATTGGGTGAAGGTAGTCAAAAGATACAAGCTTCCAGTTACAACATAAACAAGGACTAAGGATTAAATGTACAATGAGATAAATATAACTAACATTGCTGTGTGTTATATGTAAAAGTTGTTAAGAGTGCAAATCCTAAGAATTCTCATCACAAAGAAAAATAATTTTTTTCTATTTCTTTACTGTTGCATCTCTTTGAGATGGTGAATGTTTACTAGACCTATTGTGGTTATCATTTCATGCTGTATGCAAGTCCAATCACGATGCTGTACACCTTAAACTTATACAGCGCTGTATGTCAATTATATCCCAATAAAACTGGAAGAAGAATAAAAAAAAGAGAACCTCTCTCCCTGGACTCCTTGAGAAATAAGTCAAGGAATGCTCTGTTATTTTTTTTCTTGATAAAGTATTCAGTCAAACCCATAATAAACTTGTTAAGGAACACAGAATTTTAAATTTTTTGAAGATTCTAGGGCAAGGGTCCCCAAACCCTGGGCCATGGACTGGTGGTAGTGTCTCACACCCTGTTAGGAACTGGAGCAAGGGAAGCTTCATCTGCCACTCCAGATCACTCTCCATCACTGGCATTACTGCCTGAACCATCCCTCTCCCCACAAACCCCCATGGAAAAATTGTCTTCCATGAAACCGGTCACTGGTGTCAAAAAGGTTGGGGATTGCTGTTCTAGGATGTAAAAGAGTAACTAAAAATCATATCCTTTTAATTTGTTTTCATATTTGTTGATGGTAAATCACAGAAGATATAGCAAATACTAGTTACAGATTGGTTATATTCCAATTACAAGCTTGATTAAATGTTTGAAATTAAAACAAGAATTCTGATTGCTACACCATTTATTAATACCCAGATGTATTCATTATTGTATAACTTTTATTTAGAGCCTAATACATAACAAGATCAGACCTAGACACTGAGGTCATGGTTGTATAGGAGTAAGAAACTGCTCTGGCCCTCATAAAATAATAAAAGACAAACTCAAATATCTTGGTGGGTAAAGTCTAAAACATTCCAGAAGTTGGAACTCTCATTATTAGAATTTTGTTTGTTGGATTGATAGCTATGAGTGTTGACTCCAAATCATCCTAGAAAACGTTTAAGGAAAATTAAATGAAAGGATAATGCTAATAAAGTTAAGGCCTCACTTGGAGACTGTCCAATATTAGTTAATATATGATTTTATATTACATTATACTTTTATTGAAACCTACCCATTTTTAATCACAACTGTATTCCATGCATTATAGTTCTTTTAATTGTACTAATTGGAAAGGGAAGAGGGTAAACAAAAATAAGCTCATAGTTGTCATGACAACAAAGTCAACAGTTAGAAAGTAATATCAAAAATTTCTTTCTTCTTTCTTATCCTTAAAGGTGGTTAAGGGGAGACTTTCAAGATGGTGGAGGAGTAAGACACGGAGATCACCTTCCTCCCCACAAACACATCAGAAATACATCTCCATGTGGAACAACTCCTACAGAACACCTACTGAATGCTAGCAAAAGACCTCAGACTTCTCAAAAGGCAAGAAACTCCCCACGTACTTGGGTAGGGCAAAAGAAAAAACAAAAAACAGAGACAAAAGAAGAGGGAAGGGACCTGCCCATCAGGGAGGGAGCTGTGAAGGAGGAAAAGTTTCCACACACTAGGAAATCCCTTCATGGCAGAGATGGGGGCGGGTCGTGGGGGGGGAAGCTTTGGAGCCATGGAGGAAAGTGCAGCAATAGGGGTGCAGAGGGCAAAGTGGAGAGATTCCAGCACAGAGGATCGATGCCGACCAGCACTCACCAGCCCGAGAGGCTTGTCTGCTCACCCACCAGGATGGGTGGGGGCTGGGAGCTGAGGCTCAGGCTTCGGAGGTCAGATCCCAGGGAGAGGACTGGGGTTGGATGCATGAACACAGCCTGAAGGGGGCTAGTGCACCACAGCTAGCCAGGAGGGAGTGCGGGAAAAAGTCTGGAACTGCCTAAGAGGCAAGAGACCATTGTTTTGGGGTGTGTGAGAAGAGGGGATTCAGAGACACACCAAACTGTGCTCCAGAGATGGGCGCGAGCTGTGGCTATCAGTGCGGACACTGGAGACAGGCATGAGACACTAAGGATGCTGCTGCAACCACCAAGAAGCCTGTGTGCAAGCACAGATCACTATCCACACCTCCCCTCCTGGGAGCCTGTGCAGACCACCAGTGCCAGGGTCCCGTGATCCAGGGACAACTTCCCTGGGAGAACACATGGCACACTGCAGGCTGTTTCAATGTCACATTGGCCACTGCCACTGCAAGCTCGCCCTGCATTACATACACCTCCCTCCCACCGGCCTGAGTGAGCCAGACACCCCTAATCAGCTGCTACCTTAACCCCATACTGTCTGGGCAGGAACAGACACCCTCAGGTGACCTACATGCAGAGGTGGGGCCAAATCTAACGCTGAACGTCAGGAGCTGTGCGGGTTAAATCTCCAGTGGACTAAATCTCCAAAATCAACTTGATGTACCCTGCATCTCTGGAATATCTGAATAGACAATGAATCACCCCAAAATTGAGGCAATGGACTATGGGAGCAACTGTAGACTTGGGGATTGCTTTCTGAATCTAATTTGTTTCTGGTTTTATGTTTATCCTAGTTTAGTGTTTAGAGTTTATTATCACTGTTAGATTTGTTTATTGATTTGGTTGCTCTCTTCATCCTTTTTTAAAATATATATAGACATATATAATTTTTTTTCCTTTTTCTCTTTTTGTGAGTGTGTATGTCTATGCTTCTTCATGTGATTTTGTCTGTATAGCTTTGCTTTTACCATTTGTCCTAGGGTTCTGTCTGTCCGTTTTTCTTTTTGTTTTTGTTTCTTTTCTTAGTATAGGTTTTAGTGCTTGTTATCATTAGTGAATTAGTTTTTTGGTTTGGTTGCTCTCTTCTTTCTTTCTTTCGTATTTTTTTTCTTTAAAATTTTTTAAAATTATAATAATTATTTTTTATTTTAATAACTTTATTTAATTAATTTATTTATTTATTTTTGCTCCTTTTTCTTCTGAACCATGTGGCTGACAAGTTCTTGGTGTTCCAGCCGGGTGTCAGGCCTGTGTCTCTGAGTGGGGAGAGCTGAGTTCAGCACACTGGTCCACCAGAAACCTCCCAGCTCCACATAATATCAAATGACAAAAGCTCTCCCAGAGATCTCCATCACAACGCTAAGACCCAGCTCCACTCAACGACCAGCAAGCTACAGTGCTGGAGACCCTGTGCCAAACAACTAGCAAGACAGGAACACAACCCCACCCATTAGCAGAAAGGCTGCCTAAAATCATAAAAAGGTCACAGACACCCCAAAACACACCACCGGACATGGTCCTGTCCATCAGAAAGACAAGATCCAGCCTCATCCACCATAAAACAGGCACTAGTCCCCTCCAACAGGAAGCCTACACAACCCACTGAACCAACCTTAGCCACTGGGGGCAGACACCAAAAACAACGGGAACTACGAACCTGCAGCCTGTGAAAAGGAGACCCCAAACACAGTAAGTTAAGCAAAATGAAAAGACAGAGAAACACACAGAATAAAAATCCTCTAGAAGGAATCAATAGCAGAATAACTGAGGCAGAAGAATAAGTGACCTGGAAGATAGAAGAGTGGAAATAACAACTGCAGAGCAGAATAAAGAAAACAGAATGAAGAGAATTGAAGACAGTCTTAGAGACTTCGGGGACAACATTAAACACACCAACATTCGAATTATAGGGATCCCAGAAGAAGAAGAGAAAAAGAAAGGGACTGAGAAAATATTTGAAGAGATTATAGTTAAAAACTGCCCTAATATGGGAAAGGAAATAGTCAGTCAAGTCCAAGAAGCACAGAGAGTCCCATACAGGATAAATCCAAGGAGAAACATGCCAAGACACATATTAATCAAACTATCAAAAATTAAATACAAAGAAAATATATTAAAGGCAACAAGGGAAAATCAACAAATAACATACAAGGGAATCCCCATAAGGTTATGAGCTAATCTTTCAGCAGAAACTCTGCAAACCAGAAGGGAGCGGCAGGACATATTTAAAGTGATGAAAAGGAAGAACCTACAATCAAGATTACTCTACCCAGCAGGGATCTCATTCAGATTCAACAGAGAAATTAAAACCTTTACAGACAAGCAAAAGCTAAGAGAATTCAGCACCACCAAACCAGCTTCACAACAAAAGCTAAAGGAACTTCTCTAGGCAGGAAACACAAGAGAAGGAAAAGGAACACAATAACAAACCCAAAACAATTAAGAAAATTGTAATAGGAACATACATATCAATAAATACCTTAAATGTAAATGGATTAAATGCTCCAACCAAAAAACATACACTGGCTGAATGGATACAAAAATAAGACCCATATATATGCTGTCTACAAGAGACCCACTTTACACCTAGGGACACATACAGACTGAAAGTGAGAGGACGGAAAAAGATATTCCATGCAAATGGAAAGTAAAATAAAGCTGGAGTAGCAATTCTCATATCAGACAAAATAGACTTGAAAATAAAGACTATTACAAGACACAAAGAGGGACACTACAAAATGATCAAGGGATCAATCTAAGAAGAGATAACAATTGTAAATATTTATGTATCAAACATAGGAGCACACAATACATAAAGCAAAGGCTAACAGCCATAGAAGGGAAATTGACAGTAACACAATCATAGTAGGGGACTTTAACACACCATTTTCACCAGTGGACAGGTCATTCAAAATGAAAATAAATAAGGAAACACAAGCTTTAAATGATACATTAAACAAGAGGGACTTAATTGATATTTATAGGCGATTCCATCCCAAAACAACAGGATACACTTTCTTCTCAAGTGCTCATGGAACATTCTCCAGGAAAGATCATACCTTGGGTCACAAATCAAGCCTTGGTAAATTTAAGAAAATTGAAAAATCATATCAAGTATCTTTTCCAACCACAATCTATGAGACTAGTACCAATACAGGAAAAAATCTGTAAAAAATACAAACACATGGAGGCTAAACAATACACTACTTAATAACAAAGAGATCACTGAAGAAATCAAAGAAGAAATCAAAAGATACCTAGAAACAAATGACAAGGAATACACGATGACCCAAAACCTATGGGATGCAGCAAAAGCAGTTCTAAGAGGGAAGTTTACAGCAATACAATCCTGCCTCAAGAAACAAGAAAAACTCAAATAAACAACCTAACATTACACCTGAAGGAATCAGAGAAAGAAGAACAAAAAAAACACATATTAGCAGAAGGAAAGAAATCATAAAGATCAGATCAGAAATAAATGAAAAAGAAATGAAGGAAACAATAACAAAGATCAATAAAGCTAAAAGCTGGTTCTTTGAGAAGATAAACAACATGGATAAACCATTAGACAGACTCATCAAGAAAAAAAGGAAGACGACTCAAATCATTAGGATTCGAAATGAAAAAGGAGAAGTAACAACTGTCACTGCAGAAATACAAAGGATCATGAGAGATTACTACAAGCAACTATATGCCAATAAAATGGACAACCGGGAAGAAATGGACAAATTCTTAGAAGAGCACAACCTTCTGACACTGAACCAGGAAGAAATAGAAAATATAACCAGACCAATCACAAGCACTGAAATTGAGACTGTGATTAAAAATCTTCCAACAAACAAAAGTCCAGGACCAGATGGCTTCACAGGCGAATTCTATCAAACATTTAAAGAAGAGCTAACACTTACCCTTCTCAAACTCTTCCAAAATACAGCAGAGGGAAAAATACTCCCAAACTCATTCTACGAGGTCACCATAACCCTGATACCAAAACTAGACAAAGATGTCACAAAGAAAGAAAACTACAGACCAGTATCACTGACGAACATAGATGCAACAAACCTCAACAAAATACTAGGAAACAGAATCCAACAACACACTAAAAGAATCATACAGCATGACCAAGTGGGGTTTATCCTAGGAATGCAAGGACTCTTCAATATATGCAAATCACACATTGTGATAAACCATATTAATAAATTGAAGGAGAAAAACCATATGATCATCTCAATAGATTCAGAAAAAGCTTTTGACAAAATTCAACACCCATTTATGACAAAAACTCTCCAGAAAGTGGGCACAGAGGGGATCTACTTCAACATAATAAAGGCCATATATGACAAACCCACAGCCAACATCTTTCTCAGTGGTGAAAAACTGAAACCATTTCTTCTAAAATCAGGAACAATACAAGGTTGTCCATGCTCACCACTATTATTCAACATAGTTTTGGAAGTTGTAGCCACAGCAATCAGAGAAGAAAAAAAATAAAAGGAGTCCGAATTGGAAAAAAAGAAGTAAATCTGTAACAGTTTGCAGATTACATGATACTATACATAGAGAATCCTAAAGATGCTACCAGAAAACTACTAGAGCTAATCAATGAATTTGGTAAAGTATCAGGATACACAAAATTAATGCACAGAAATCTCTTGCATTCCTATACACTAATGATGAAAAATCTGAAAGAGAAATTAAGGAAACACTGCACCAAAAAGAATGAAATACCTAGGAATAAACCTACCTAAAGAGACAAAAGACCTGTATGCAGAAAACTATAAGACACTGACGGAAGAAATTAAAGATGATAGAAACAGACGGAGAGATATACCATGTTCTTGGATTGGAAGAATCCACAGTACACTACTAAAATGACTACACTACTCAAAGCAATCTACAGATTCAGTGCAATCCCTATCAAACATCAAAAAGAATAAAATACCTAGGAATAAATCTACCTAAGGAGATAAAAGACCTGTATGCAGAAAACTATAAGACACTGACGGAAGAAATTAAAGATGATAGAAACAGACGGAGAGATATACCATGTTCTTGGATTGGAAGAATCCACAGTACACTACTAAAATGACTACACTACTCAAAGCAATCTACAGATTCAGTGCAATCCCTATCAAACTACCAATGGCATTTTA
The DNA here is from genome assembly GCF_002837175.3 of Physeter macrocephalus. Classification (NCBI taxonomy): domain Eukaryota; kingdom Metazoa; phylum Chordata; class Mammalia; order Artiodactyla; family Physeteridae; genus Physeter; species Physeter macrocephalus. The sequence goes on along the minus strand of NC_041224.1, from coordinate 111,000,336 downwards.
CACAGAACTAGAACAAGAAATTTTACAATTTGCATGGAAACACAAATGACCCCAAATAGCCAAAGCAATCTTGAGAAAGAAAAATGGAGCTGGTGGAATCAGGCTCCCTGACTTTAGACAATACTACAAAGCTACAGTAATCAAGACAGTATGGTACTGGCACAAAAACAGAAATATAGATCAATGGAACAGGATAGAAACCTAGAGATAAACCCACGCATATATGATCACCTTATTTTTGATAAAGGAGACAAGAATATACAATGGAGAAAAGATAGCCTCTTTAAGTGGTGCTGGGAAAACTAGACAGCTACATGTAAAAGAATGAAATTAGAACAAGTCCTAACACCATACACAAAAATAAACTCAAAATGGATTAAAGACCTAAATGTAAGGCCAGACACTATCAAACTCTTAGAGAAAATATAGGCAGAACACTCTATTACATACATCACAGCAATATCCTTTTTGACCCACCTCCTAGAGAAATGGAAATACAAACAAAAATAAACAAATGGGACCTAATGAAACTTAAAAGCTTTTGAACCACCAAGGAAACCATAAACAAGATGAAAAGACAACCATCAGAGTGGGAGAAAATATTTGCAAATGAAGCAACTGACAGGATTAATCTCCAAAATTTACCAGCTGCTCATGCAGCTCAATATCCAAAAAACAAACAACCCAATTCAACAATGGTCAGAAGACCTAAATAGACATTTCTCCAAAGAAGATATAGAGATTGCCAACAAACACATGAAAGAATGCTCAACATCACTAATTATTAGAGAAATGCAAATCAAAACTACAATGAGTTATCACCTCACACCAGTCAGAATAGCCATCTTCAAAAAATCTACAAACAATAAATGGTGGTGAGGGTATGGAGAAAATGGACTCTCTTGCACTGTTGGTGGGAATGTAAATTGATACAGCCTCTATGGAGAACAGTATGGAGTTTCCTTAAAAAACTAGAAATAGAATTACCATAGGACCCAGCCATCCCACTACTGGGCATATATCTTGAGAAAACCATAATTCAAAAAGAGACATGTACCACAATGTTCATTGCAGCAGTATTTACAATAGCCAGGACATGGAAGCAACCATCGACAGAGGAATGGATAAAGAAGATGTGGCACATATATACAATGGAATATTAGGCAGCCATAAAAAGAAATGAAATTGACTTATTTGTAGTGAGGTGCATGGACCTAGAATCTTTCATACAGAGTGAAGTCAGAGAGAGCAAAACAGATACTGTATGCTAACATATCTATATTGAATCTAAAAAAAAAAAAGGTTCTGAAGAACATAGGGGCAGGACAGTAATAAAGACGCAGTCATAGGGAATGGATTTGACACGGGGAGGGGGAAGTGTAAGCTGGGACGAAGTAAGAGAGTGGCTTGGACTTATATATACTACCAAATGAAAAATAGATAGCTAGTGGGAAGCAGCCGCATAGCACAGGGAGATCAGCTCGGTGCTTTGTGACCACCTAGAGGGGTGGGATAGGAAGTTGGGAGGGAGACGCAAGAGGGAGGAGATATGGGGATATATTTATATGTATAGCCAATTCACTTTGTTATAAAGCAGAAAGTAACACACCATTGTAAAGCAATTATACTCCAATAAAGAAGTTAAAGAAAAAGAAAAAGTTGTTCAAGATTAGTTATTGTGGATTAAGATATTCCTGAGAGTCTCAAGTGATGATAAATAATATTCTACTTGTTTTCTGATTTCTCTTTCTCTGTTTTTTTTTTGTTGTTGTTGTTGTTGTTGTTTTTTGGAGGTTTTGGGGGTTTCTTTTGTTTTTTTGTTTGTTTGTTTTTGGAAATCAGAAAACTGTCAGAGTAGGAAAGGGATAGCTCATGCATGGTACTTTTAAGTGCTCAAAATGATATCATTCAGAAAGGTGTAAATTTTGTTCCCATATACAATGTGATAGATAACAAGTTGAAGAAAAAAACTGTTGACAAAACAAAGAAAGACACATACAAATGCATGTTTATGACATTTAGAAATAAAGAAAACAGAATGGGTAAAAATGTAAAATATAAAGATTAAAATTAATGAAGAAAATTAAATGCTCAGAAAGAATTTTAACATTATATTGCATAAAGAACAACCATATATGGGATAGTAATATCATAAGTAGTGATATCATAAGAAGTGATGTTTTATATATCCCCTAATACATCAAGAAAATGGTGAGAATTAAGAATTAAGACTATAGAAAAAATTATTGCATATATGCCTTCTATTTTAAAGTAATATGAAAGGAAAACTGAATATGCAATTTCCAAAGTCAAAATTCTCAAAGAAGTAAAGAAGTAAATTATGAATCCAGATGAGAAATTAGAGTAAATGATTAGGACAGGATGGTATTTATCAGAAAATCCTAAGATAATTACAATGTGAGTTGTAATAAATAGTTGAAAATATCAGTATTTATGAAAGATTAGAAAGTAATACATTGCCTAGTCTTTAGAAAGAATTATTGTCCTTGAAGTTCTAAAAAAAATAACTTGCTATTTTTAAAGATAGAATGCCATGTTACTTTGTTACCTATGTTGCCAGAAGTTTTAATATATTTTTAAAAATTTATCCATCACTTTAACCAACATTTACTGAGCACATTTTATGTTCCAGAAAAACATAACACTCTGTATTGTACAGCTAGAATGGATGAATGATGACCATTATGATCCTTACAATCTATGAGTTAATATTGGTATATAGCAGATTACTTACAATATTTTAAGTGCTATAATAAGGATTGCCATAGATATGAATGCTGAGGTAAAAACAATTATTTTTTATTAAAATGGCAGAGGAAAATAATTACAGAATTAAACTGTTTATACTAGAATTATATCCATTACATAAGTCCAACTAAATTTTTAACAGAAAAGAATAAAATCTTAAACAATTAGTCTAATTAACAATGGCTTGTAAAGAAATATGTAATTAATAAATGCATCAAAATCATGTTTTTCAAGTTTATTTTGGGTAAAAGGACCTATGTACATGTTTCATTTCAAGGTATCTTCCTAGTACCCATAATTAACACTAGTATGACAAGAAGCTAGAAATAAAACAGAATTTCTAAGCCAAAACCATCCAGTAACCAAACAGGAAACACATCACAAAATGTGTTCACTAGACCTCACCATATTGGCCACAGCAAAATAGAGTGTGAAATATGAGCCCGTTTCAAGAGATCTGAATGGTCAGTTAGATCAGCACATTAACAGTGAATATGAATGATCCTAAATAGAAGGCAATACCAAGCAGACAGCCAAAAAATGTAGATAAGACTTCACCGTTGAGCAAGAGATCAAATGAACAAGGTCTTGATCAATACAAACAAGGGTATAACTGGGCATTACAAAAGGTAGGTAAGGCACCAGTCAGGGGAGGCCTTAGCACAACAACTGAAATATATTTACATATATATTCAAATATTTATTGAGCAAGTACTCTATGAAAGATACTTTATGTGTGTGTGTTTCTTAACAGGGTCCAACATCCTCACTGAGAAAGGGGTTAGAGATACAAATAAATTTAACTTTTCTGAATTCCTGAGGTTGATTGTCTAATTCTTCTTTCAATACTGGAGATATTTATTTTATACCCTCATAGAATTTGTAGATATCTTTATAATGTAATTTGCCACATTCTTTTCTCCACGCTTAAATTTATAATACCTTTACTATGCAACTTACCATATGATTTTTTCTTCTGCATTATAATATTCTAAAGGGTGTATTGTATCAGATATATTTAGCTATAATAAGTGCTTACTGAATAAATAAAACAATGACCTAGTAGTTCAGCATCCAGTACTAATAACTTTTATGAAAACCATATGCCCTCATTTGGGCAGGGAGGGAGCCAGCATTTTTAGGATAAGTATTGGCATACATTAACAAGCTTATGAGCATGATGCATGGATACTGTTGGCTTCTAGTGTAGATTTTCAGGTCATATCCTTTTCAGTCGACACTATTCAATAGTGAATAATAGTGGTGCCAAGACTCCAAGAGCAAATTTATCCAGGTGTTTTATTCTATTAGTATGTAAGGGAAACAGTGAAGCACGCAGTGCTAAATTTGGCAAGGTAGGAAAATAAATGCCAGAATACGTGGTGGATTTTATAGATATGAAGGGGCCACAGTTCATTGACCATTGATAATGTCAAAGGCAGTGACTGTGAAAGTTTCTTTTTTTTAAAAGCAGTTTTGTTCCATGTTACTTATTTTAATTAAAGTTGTATTTATCTATTTATTATCTATGTATCAGTTATCTATCTATCTACTAATCTATCAATCTATCTATGAGGTTCAGGAGAATTAAGATATTCTTATAATTAGAAATAAACCCAAACACTTTATCACAACTAAGAAGACTTCTCAAAATATGTCTCCTACCCCTCTAATTTCATCTCCTGCTAAGGTTTTCTTCCCTCATTTTGTTCCAGCTACACTGAACAAAGAGCTTCTTTCTACTCCTTATCCAGATAAGATCATTTTTATTTCACTAGCATGACTAGGTGTTCCCTTTGCCTGGAACACTCTTCCACAGATCTTCACATGACTGAGCCAATCTCATTAATCAGTTTTCAGCTGAAATGTCATCTCCTCAAAGCAGCCTGGCCTAAACTCTATTAAAGATAACTCTCCTTTCCCTCTCTTCCTATCCAATCACCCTCTCTGACATCTTTCATAGCACTCGTCACTCTCTGAAACAATCTTATTTATGGTCTTATGTACTAAGATAATACTTATGTATTATCTCTCTTTTCCAAGAAGACAGGGAGCTTATTTTGGTTGGTTTTGTTTCCAGATGTATCTGCAATATACTTAACAGTGCCTGGCACATAATAGATGGTTAAAAAACTAATTGTTGAATAAGTGAATAATAATAGTGAATAAAGTCATATTTGCTTCTTTATATCCATGTATCCTCACAAGATACACTATTCATTTCAACTTTGTAAATTTGTATTCTATGGAATTTTTTATGTAGTGTGCAACTTCCTAATTGCAATGCATACCCAGGAAATCAATGAGCTGATACCTTGGACATAAAATTTAATGCCTTACCACACCCAAATGATAGATCCTAAGGTCTCAGAGTAATATAAATTAAGACAGAATTTTTTTAGCTGACAGTGTTAGAAAAGTTGAATGACCTATGGTTTAAAAAATATGATGGAAATGAGAATATATGAATGACCTATGGTTTAAAAAATATGATGGAAATGAGATATAAATCAAGACTTAGAGCATCGGCTGATGAAGATGGCTGAAAAGAAGAAATGAACCTGGTTTGCTCACAGCTGGCTACACCTGTGATGCATAAGGACATGGAAAGTGGATGCTTGACGTTCCCGACCAACTACTGGCTTTTCTGCCATAGTCCTTCTTTTCACAATTCTGTTGTCTAACCAAATAACACTGTTTATAATTCAGAGATCAGGACCAAGAATACAACTACCAAATCTTCCTAGGATTCCAAACCTATGGCTAAGCTTCAACTCAGACCATTTTTGAACAGCTTCATCTCTGGAACTGGCATCTGAATTTTCCAGCCCAAGAAGTGACCATGTCTTAACACAGCTCAAGATCCTAGAGTTGGATTCTTCCCTTGTCCCTCCTCTAGATATCCACCTCCAGAGGACACCTGGCAGCATGATGTGCTCCTGCACACAAAGCTGTGCTCACACTCCGTCACTTTGGAATCTTACAGACTTCCTAAGAGGGGGATAATTTTTGCTGACACTTTCTGGTACAATTTGGTTTTATTGTTTTTGAGATCTTGCCTGAAATAAATGAAGATATTTATTTAAAAAAATGTTGGAAATGAAATCATTTCCATCAAAAAATGGAAATCATTTTTTATGATTTCCATCATAAAAATATGATGGAAATGAGAATATAGTGGGATAAGTTTTATAAGAATATAAAACTTATCCCACTCAGTTGGATAAGTTTTTTAAAGACTCCCATGATATCTGCCAGTTTCAAAGATAAGAAACAGCTCTATACAGAGGAAAAATTACAGGATAAACAAGATATATTACTTCATCCTTTCTGAGATAACATCTTCTCCTTGTGGGGTTTTATGATTTTCAATTTCCAACAATATCATAGAAGAATCTGGGGTTTCAGATGGCACTCATGCTCTTTACCTATGTTCAGTGAGATATATACATATATGAATATGTATAAATATATATCCTATCATCACCGTCTGATACACATATACACGTGCCCACACATACAGGAAAAGGGAAATATCAGGATATAAGCACCACATGGCTCTTTTCACAGATGAGGGACTATTGATTGAAGAGCTTAATACAAATCAGATCCTAACCCTGGTGCAACTATGTGTCCAGACTCACAATACTTCTGCAATTTATTAAAGATATTTTTACTAAATATGTGAGGAACTGTACCAGAAGATTTGTATACACTAATTCAATTAATGTCCATAAGAGCACTGCAAGAGGAAGAGCACCATCATCATTCAACAAAGCAATAAACAGGGGTGGGAAAGATTACATACCTTGCTCAATGTCACAGCTATTATGTGGAGAAGTTAGGATCTCATTCCAAGATGATGCTCTACCCAGAGCGGAAGGTGTTCTTTGCTGAAAAATGATCAGTGCTAATTAATTCATGAGTAATTTGAGCCTGAGATAAAAGTTTACTAGTATATTATTTCTCTCACTTTCTAATTCATGATGGGTTAAACATCACTGTCTTTTTTTGATGTTGGATGTGGCTATGTGACCAATGAAGTGTTGCAAATATCACTTTAGAAGTAAAGAATTTAGTTTTCAATTTTTAGCAATCATGTTCCCTCATCCCATGCCATATTGACAAAAGATGTCATATATTCCAAATAGTGTACCCATCCAGAATGGCAAAGCCTCCACCAGCCTAGGTATCTGTATTATCCCATGGAGACTTTCCTAGAGAATTGGTAAGGCCTGTAGAAGACAGTGAGTGAGCAATAAACTTTGGTTATATTAAGCCATTAAAAACTTGTAGTCATTTGTGAAGCATCTCTCCTAGCCTATCCTGACTAATCAAAGTTGAATATGACACAGAACTTGAAACTCCCTAACAGCTCTATAATTAATGATTATTCATTACTTAAACAGGAGCAAAACTTTCAGCTTTATTAAGGTATAAGTGACAAATACAATTGTAAGACATTTAACATGTACAATGTGATAATTTGAAATACTTATACATTGTGAAAGGATTCTCCCCATAGAGTTAACAAACTCCTCACTTCACATATTTGCTTGCCTTTTTGTTGCTGTTGTGTTTTTTTTTGTGCGGAGCACAGGCTCCGGACGCACAGGCCCAGCGGCCATGGCTCACGGGCCCAGCCGCTCCGCGGCACGTGGGATCCTCCCAGACCGGGGCGCGAACCCGGTTCCCCTGCATCGGCAGGCGGACGCGCAACCACTGCGCCACCAGGGAAGCCCTGTTGCTGTTGTTTAGAGAGAAGATTTAAGTTCTCTCTTAGGAAATTTCAATTATACAATACAGTCATCAATCATAGATGACAATTATACATTAGATCCTCAGACTTTATTCATCTTATAATTAAAAGTTTGTGCTCTTTAACCAGCTTCTTCCTATCTTCCCCACCCCACCCCAGCCCCTGCTACCAGGTAGCCCCTGCTACCCTGTTTCTATGAATTCAACTTCCCTCCTTCTTTCCCTCCTTCCTTTATTTTAGATTCCACATATAAGTGATACCATGCAGTATTCATCTTTCTCTGTCTGGCTTATTTCACTTAGCATAATGCCATCCAGGTTCATCCATATTGCCACAAATAACAGGAGTTTCTTCTTTTTTAAGGCTGAATATTATTCCATTATATATATTTCCTCATATTTTCTTGATCCGTCGATGTATACCTTGGTCATTTCAGTACTTTGGCTATTATGAATAATGCTGCAGTGAATATGGGGGTATGATGTCTGCTCAAGGAAATGGTTTTATATCCTTTGAATATATATCCAGAAGTAGAATTATTGTTTCATATGGTAGTTCTATTTTTAATTTCTTGAGGAAACACCATGCCATTTTCCATAGTGGCTGTACTAGCTTCCATTCCCACCAACAGTGTACAAGGGTTCTACTTCCTCTACTTCCTCCCTATCATTCGTTATCTCTTGTCTTTTTGATAATAACTATCTTAACAGGTGTGAGGTGACATCTCCTTGTGATTTTGATTTGCATTTCCCTGATTAGTGATGTTGAGCACCTTTTCATGTACCTGTTGACTATCTGTATGTCTTCTTGGCAAAAATGTCTATTCAGGTCCTTTGTCTATTTTTTAATTGGGTTATGTGTTGTTTTGGGTTTTTTTGTTTTTATGGCTACTGAGTTGTATGATTTCCTTATATATTGGATATTAACCTATTATCAGATATATGGTTTGCATATATGTTTTCATTTTGAACTAATTTTTAGACATACAAAAAGCTGCAAAAGTAATACAAATATTTTCTATGTAACCCTCCCAGATTTCCTTCATGTTATAGTCTTATAGAATTATGGTATAAGTATCACAAATAGAGATTTAACCTTGGTGTAATACTATTAACTAAACTTTAGAATTTATTCAGATTTTACCAAATTTTTCCACTAAGGTCCTTTTATTGTTTCAGGATTCAAGTCCCCACATTGCATTAAGTTGTTACTTCTCCTTAGTTTCCTTCAGTCTTTCTTCTTTTTCATGACTGACGCTTTTGAAGAGTATTTTTCAGTTATTGTGTAGAAATACCTTAATATGGATTTTTCTGGTGTTTTTTGATGATTGGACTAAGTATGAGTGTTTGGCAAGAATAACACAGAAATGATATTGTGTCTTGTTAAATCCACCAAATTACAGGGTTTATGATGTACTTTATATAAGCATGCACTCATGGATATTTAGTTTATATTAGGGATTATAATTCAACAAAATCACTATACATTTTTTTATTAAGTTTTTTTTTTTTTTTTTTCTGTACGCGGGCCTTCACTGCTGTGGCCTCTCCCGTTGCGGAGCACAGGCTCCAGACGCGCAGGCTCAGCGGC
>NC_041224.1:110989102-110991055 GCF_002837175.3 Physeter macrocephalus | reverse complement strand
AGGCTCAGCGGCCATGGCTCACGGGCCCAGCCGCTCCGCGGCATGTGGGATCTTCCCGGACCGGGGCACGAACCCATATCCCCTGCATCGGCAGGCGGATTCTCAGCCACTGAGCCACCAGGGAAGCCCTTTATTAAGATTTTTATTTCTGAGACATACATTTTAAAGTAATAACTAGAATTATGACTTATAACATTATACCAGAACATATAAGATCTTTAGAAATTTCATGTAATGTCTGAAACATTTATGTTAACATATTTCCATACAAATAACCCAAAGAAAGTGTAGTATTAGTTGTTTTTTTGTTTGTTTGTTTGTTTGTACTGCAGGTTCTTATCAGTTATCAATTTTATACACATCAGTGTATACATGTATATTTTATATATAGTAGAAAAATTGCATACACACATAAGTTGCTTGATATTATATGTGAAAATAATTCTTTCAATTTTGGTTTATATTTTTTTTTTCAAATTTACATCTAATACTTAACTTTCAAATATTTATTGCTTTAACAAACATATAGTCTTACTGTGTGTCATACATTGTTCTAAGAGCTTTGTAAACATAATTCATTTAATTCTCATGTCTTAGTTCTGCTATAACAAAATGCTACAGACTAAGTGGCCTATAAACAACAGAAATGTATTTCTCATAGTTCTGGAGCCTGGGAATTCCACGATCAAGGGACCTGCAGTCTTGGTGAAAGCCTGTTTCCTTGTTAATAGATTACCTCTTTCAGCTCTGTCCTCATATGCAGATGAGGAAAGGGAGTTCTCTGGGGGACTCTTTTGTAAGAGCACTAATCTCACTCAGAAGGGCTCTACTTTCATGACTTAATCGTCTTGCTAAGGCCCCACCTCCAATACCATCGTAACGGGGATTATATTTCAACATATGAATTTTGGGGGTACAAGCATTCAGTCTCATAAAAACAGTATGAGGTGTTTTTCATTATTATCCTCATTTAATGATGAAGAGAACAGATGGGACAAATAGCTAGTTCAAGCTAGTATGTAACAAAGTCAGGATTTGAAACCAGATTGTCTGAATCCAGACCAAGGAGTATCTTCAACCCAGCTTATATATATTTTAAAATATACATTAAATCTTGAGTAATCACATGTAACAGTAGATTAATAATACATATCATCACCTACAGGTAAGGTAAATATTTGCAATTTAGATTTTTTCCTCATCCTCTTTTCTTTCCATCCTTTTCATCCTGTCATGCTCCCCAACATTAACAAAAATATAGTTTTAATTTTATAGACAAACAAACAAACAAATGTTCAAGTTTAAATGCAGTAGACTCAATGTAGCTGCTCTGAAAATATGTGATTTCTTTATTACGGCAAATGAATAGGAAACATGGAATGAGAGGGCAGTGTATCAATACACAGTGTATAAGAGAGTATACTAATACAGTACAATGGTATTGGCACAAAAACAGAAATATAGATCAATGGAACAGGATAGAAAGCCCAGAGATAAACCCACACACATATGGTCACCTTATCTTTGATAAAGGAGGCAAGAATATACAGTGGAGAAAAGACAGCCTCTTCAATAAGTGGTGCTGGGAAAACTGGACAGCTACATGTAAAAGAATGAAATTAGAACACTCCCTAACACCACACACAAAAATAAACTCAAAATGGGTTAAAGACCTAAATGTAAGGCCAGACACTATCAAACTCTTAGAGGAAAACATAGGCAGAACACTCTATGACATAAATCACAGCAAGATCCTTTTTGACCCATCTCCTAGAGAAATGGAAATAAAAACAAAAATAAACAAATGGGACCTAATGAAACTTAAAAGCTTTTGCACAGCAAAGGAAACCATAAACAAGACAAAAAGACAACCCTCAGAATGGGAGAAAATAGTTGCAAATGAAGCAAACAACAAAAGATTAAACTCCAAAATTTATAAGCAAGTCATGCAGC
>NC_041224.1:110984988-110987134 GCF_002837175.3 Physeter macrocephalus | reverse complement strand
GGCTCACGGGCCCAGCCGCTCCGCGGCACGTGGGATCCTCCCAGACCGGGGCGCGAACCCGGTTCCCCTGCATCGGCAGGCGGACGCGCAACCACTGCGCCACCAGGGAAGCCCTGTTGCTGTTGTTTAGAGAGAAGATTTAAGTTCTCTCTTAGGAAATTTCAATTATACAATACAGTCATCAATCATAGATGACAATTATACATTAGATCCTCAGACTTTATTCATCTTATAATTAAAAGTTTGTGCTCTTTAACCAGCTTCTTCCTATCTTCCCCACCCCACCCCAGCCCCTGCTACCAGGTAGCCCCTGCTACCCTGTTTCTATGAATTCAACTTCCCTCCTTCTTTCCCTCCTTCCTTTATTTTAGATTCCACATATAAGTGATACCATGCAGTATTCATCTTTCTCTGTCTGGCTTATTTCACTTAGCATAATGCCATCCAGGTTCATCCATATTGCCACAAATAACAGGAGTTTCTTCTTTTTTAAGGCTGAATATTATTCCATTATATATATTTCCTCATATTTTCTTGATCCGTCGATGTATACCTTGGTCATTTCAGTACTTTGGCTATTATGAATAATGCTGCAGTGAATATGGGGGTATGATGTCTGCTCAAGGAAATGGTTTTATATCCTTTGAATATATATCCAGAAGTAGAATTATTGTTTCATATGGTAGTTCTATTTTTAATTTCTTGAGGAAACACCATGCCATTTTCCATAGTGGCTGTACTAGCTTCCATTCCCACCAACAGTGTACAAGGGTTCTACTTCCTCTACTTCCTCCCTATCATTCGTTATCTCTTGTCTTTTTGATAATAACTATCTTAACAGGTGTGAGGTGACATCTCCTTGTGATTTTGATTTGCATTTCCCTGATTAGTGATGTTGAGCACCTTTTCATGTACCTGTTGACTATCTGTATGTCTTCTTGGCAAAAATGTCTATTCAGGTCCTTTGTCTATTTTTTAATTGGGTTATGTGTTGTTTTGGGTTTTTTTGTTTTTATGGCTACTGAGTTGTATGATTTCCTTATATATTGGATATTAACCTATTATCAGATATATGGTTTGCATATATGTTTTCATTTTGAACTAATTTTTAGACATACAAAAAGCTGCAAAAGTAATACAAATATTTTCTATGTAACCCTCCCAGATTTCCTTCATGTTATAGTCTTATAGAATTATGGTATAAGTATCACAAATAGAGATTTAACCTTGGTGTAATACTATTAACTAAACTTTAGAATTTATTCAGATTTTACCAAATTTTTCCACTAAGGTCCTTTTATTGTTTCAGGATTCAAGTCCCCACATTGCATTAAGTTGTTACTTCTCCTTAGTTTCCTTCAGTCTTTCTTCTTTTTCATGACTGACGCTTTTGAAGAGTATTTTTCAGTTATTGTGTAGAAATACCTTAATATGGATTTTTCTGGTGTTTTTTGATGATTGGACTAAGTATGAGTGTTTGGCAAGAATAACACAGAAATGATATTGTGTCTTGTTAAATCCACCAAATTACAGGGTTTATGATGTACTTTATATAAGCATGCACTCATGGATATTTAGTTTATATTAGGGATTATAATTCAACAAAATCACTATACATTTTTTTATTAAGTTTTTTTTTTTTTTTTTCTGTACGCGGGCCTCTCACTGTTGTGGCCTCTCCCACTGCGGAGCACAGGGTCCGGATGCACAGGCTCAGCGGCCATGGCTCATGGGCCCAGCTGCTCCGCGGCATGTGGGATCTTCCCGGACCGGGGCACGAACCCATATCCCCTGCATCGGCAGGCGGATTCTCAGCCACTGAGCCACCAGGGAAGCCCTTTATTAAGATTTTTATTTCTGAGACATACATTTTAAAGTAATAACTAGAATTATGACTTATAACATTATACCAGAACATATAAGATCTTTAGAAATTTCATGTAATGTCTGAAACATTTATGTTAACATATTTCCATACAAATAACCCAAAGAAAGTTTAGTATTAGTTGTATTTTTGTTTGTTTGTTTGTTTGTTTTTTTATACTGCAGGTTGTTATTAGTCATCAGTTTTATACACATCAGTGTATACATGTCAATCCCAATCACCCAATTCAGCACACCACCATCCCCACCCCCCCGCGGTTTT
>NC_041224.1:110983414-110984565 GCF_002837175.3 Physeter macrocephalus | reverse complement strand
TCATTGTAGTTTTGATTTGCGTTTCTCTAATAATTAGTGATGTTGAGCAGCTTTTCATGTGCTTCTTGGCCATCTGTATGTCTTCTTTGGAGAAATGTCTATTTAGGTCTTATGCCCATTTTTGGATTGGGTTGTTTGTTTCTTTAACATTGAGCTGCATGAGCTGTTTATATATTTTGGAAATTAATCCTTTGTCTGTTGATTCATTTGAGAATATTTTCTCCCATTCTGAGGGTTGCTTTTCCATCTTGTTTATGGTTTCCTTTGCTGTGCAAAAGCTTTTAAATTTCATTAGGTCCCATTTGTTTATTTTTATTTTTATTTCCATTACTCCAGGAGGTGGATCAAAAAAGATCTTGCTGTGATTTATGTCACAGTGTTCTTCCTATGTTTTCCACTAAGAGTTTTATGTGTCCGGTCTTACTTTTAGGTCTCGAATCCATTTTGAGTTTATTTCTCTGTATGGTATTAGGGAGTGTTCTTCATTCTTTTACATGTAGCTGTCCAGTTTTCCCAGCAACACTTATTGAAGAGACTGTCTTTTCTCCATTGTATATCTTTGCCTCCTTTGTCATAGATTAGTTGACCATAGGTGCGTGGGTTTATCTCTGGGCTTTCTATCTTGTTCCATTGATCTATGTTTCTGTTTTTGTGCCAGTACCATATTGTCTTGATTACTGTAGCTTTGTAGTATAGTCTGAAGTCAGGGAGTCTGATTCCTCCAGCTCTGTTTTTTCCCCTCAAGACTGCTTTGACTATTCAGGGTCTTTTGTGTCTCCATAAAAATTTTGAGATAATTTGTTCTAGTTCTATGAAAAATGCCACTGGTAGTTTGATAGGAATTGCATTGAATCTGTAGATTGCTTTGGGTAGTATAGTCATTTTCACAATGTTGATCCTTCCAATCCAAGAACTTGGTATATCTCTCCCTCTTTTTGTATCATCTTTAATTTCTTTCATCAGTGTCTTATAGTTTTCTGCATACAGGTCTTTTGTCTCCCTAGGTAGGTTTATTCCTAGGTATTTTATTCTTTTTGTTGCAGTGGTAAATGGGAGTGTTTCCTTAATTTCTCTTTCAGATTTTTCATCATTAGTGTATAGGAATGCAAGAGATTTCTGTGCATTAATTTTGTATCCTGCAACTTTACCAA
>NC_041224.1:110980917-110983269 GCF_002837175.3 Physeter macrocephalus | reverse complement strand
GCTAGGACTTTCAAAACTATGTTGAATAAAAGTGGTGAGAGTGGACATCCTTGTCCTGTTCCTGATCTTAGAGGAAATGCTTTCAGTTTTTCACCATTGAGAATGATGTTTGCTGTGGGTTGGTCATATATGGCCTTTATTATGTTGAGGTAGATTCCCTCTATGCACACTTTCTGGAGAATTTTTATCATAAATCGGTGTTTAATTTTGTCAAAAATGTGTCATGAGCTCTGCCCTCAAAGTTTGTACAATTTAATGAGAGATAGGTAGAGTGTGATAAAACTATCAAAGTCCAATCTTTTGGCATGAAGAACTATACAGGTGAGTAAATAATACATGATCATGTATCATTACATGATAGTAATTATGCAGAGCAAGAATCTTTATTTAGCAAACAGCTGGAAATGGAGCAGAGGATAATATTTAATGAGTACTTAGTATATGCTGGGCACTTCGCTAAGTTCTTTATATATATTATTTCATTTATGTTCATAACCAACCTATTAGTTAGTGTATGAGTCCACTACAACTGCTATAACAAAATATCGCTGACTGTGTATCTTATAAACAACAGAAACTTATTGCTCACAGTTCTGGAGTCTGAAAACTCCAAGATCAAGTCACCAGCATGGTTGCCTTCTGGTGAGAGTCCTCTTCCTGGTTTCCTGCCTTCTCACTGTGTCATCACATGGTGGAAGTGACAAGGGATCCCACTGGAGCCTCTTTTTTAAGGCATGAATCCCATCCATGAGAGTTCTACCACCATGACCTAAGCACGTCTCAAAGGCCCCACCTCCTAATACCATGATATTTGGGGGTTAGGATTTCAACACATGAATTTTGAGGAAGACACGAACATTCAAATATAGCAATTAGATACTATTTTTATCTCCTTCTTATAAATAGGAAAGCTGAGATGCAGAGAAATAAAGTAGAACACCAAAAGTCAAATAGCTATTGAGGCAGACCAGAGATTTGAATAACGGAAGTCTAATCCAGGGTTTCAACCATGGTAGTTCAGGGAATAGATTGGGCATTCGTTGAGATAGAGTTCAAAACCACAGCACAGATGAGGTAGTCAGTGATTGGGATGGGTTTAGAAGAAATATCCATGACAATCCCATAGCAAATAGACTTCAGACATTGACAGCTCAATAGCAACTTTTAAGAATCATTCTACAAGGAACTGAAGCCTCTCTTGGGAAAGAAGGAAGAAATATGTAGAAGGTTATTTTTCTTTTCTTCAGTTATTATGTAAGTTTATCAGGAAATTACAGGGTCTTTTAAGTCTGGGGCCAATCACAAGGTAAGTGGATTCCTTTAATTTTCTATTGTATATGTATATGTATGTAATGTATATGACATTAAATGAGATCTAGGTTGAGATCCTTATTAAATATGTCAAGAATTGTTAACTATACATGGCAGTCACAAAGTTATGTATTACCTATTTAAGTGCTGCGCATAATCTGAAACCTTTTTGCCAAGGCTGATCCTTTGATTCTAAGCAAGAAGAGTATTTGGTTGATATTCCATATCATGGTTCTTAAGTGATTAATTCATCCCATAAATTAGTTAGATTGAATTTTAATGCTTTGTAAAATATGAGCTATACTTCATGGTATAGCTGAATATACACTTCATGAAGTATAGCTCACATTATATTAAATCTCACCTTAAAATATGAGCTTTAGTGTATTTATTGAAACTATAGTATATTAACAATTGTTAACAGCATTAAATGCAAACAACTTACTAAATATCATTTATCTTGTTCAGTTAATCTTACTAAATGAATTTTTGCATTAGTGTATATTTGAGAGTAATATTTATACTAAGTGCTCTTAAAGAGGAAATAATTATAAAATCATATTGATACTTTGACAATGTACCTGAATCCTGGTTTAAAAGTATATGGTAAACACATAAATATTTATGGTGATTAAATAAATACATATCCATAAACTTACATGAGTATTATATAAGAGCTAGTAAGATCTCACTCCTTATTTCTTAGCAAATATTTGTATCTTTCATATGAGAAGGGAAATTCATATTGGATTATCTCCATATGGAAAATAAAACAGGATGGGAATATGAAAACAACTCCTAGGCAAAAAGTAAAAAAGAGGATTGGAAGAATCAACATTGTGAAAATGACCATACTACCCAAAGCAATCTACAGATTCAATGCAATCCCTATCAAACTACCACTGGCATTTTTCACAGAACTAGAACAAAAAATTTCACAATTTGTATGGAAACACAAAAGACCCTGAAGAGCCAAAGCAATCTTGAGAAAGAAAAATGGAGCTGGAGGAATCAGGCTCCCAGCCTTCAGACTATACTACA
>NC_041224.1:110947348-110980298 GCF_002837175.3 Physeter macrocephalus | reverse complement strand
TGCTCAACATCATTAATCATTAGAGAAATGCAAATCAAAACTACAATGCGATATTATCTCACACCGGTCAGAATGGCTATCATCAAAAAATCTACAAACAATAAATGCTGGAGAGGGTGTGGAGAAAAGGGACCCCTCCTGCACTGTTGGTGAGAAAGTAAATTGCTACAGCCACTATGGAGAACAGTATGGAGGTTCCTAAAAAACTAAAAATAGAACTACTATATGACCCAGCAATCCCACTACTGGGCATATACCCTGAGAAAACCATAATTCAAAAAGAGTCATGTACCACATTGTTCATTGCAGCTCTATTTACAATAGCCAGGACATAGAAGCAACCTAAGTGTCCATCATCGGATGAATGGATAAACAAGATGTGGCACATATATACAATGGAATATTACTCAGCCATAAAAAGAAACGAAATTGAGTTACTTGTAGTTAGGTGGATGGATCTAGAGTGTGTCATACAGAGTGAAGTAAGTCAGAAAGAGAAAAACAAATACCATATGCTAACACATATATACATCAAATCTAAAAAAAATAAAAAATGGTCATGAAGAACCTAGGGGTAAGCCAGGAATAAGGACGCAGACCTACTAGAGAATGGACTTGAGGACACGGGGAGAGGGAAGGGTAAGCTGGGACAAAGTGAGAGAGTAGTAGTGTATATATGGACATATATACACTACCAAATGTAAAATAGATAGCTAGTGGGAAGCAGTCACATAGCACAGGGAGATCAGCTCCGTGCTTTGCGACCAGCTAGAAGGGTGAATAGGGAGGCTGGGAGGGAGGGAGATGCAAGAGGGAAGAGATATGGGGATATACGTATATGTATAACTGATTCACTTTGTTATAAAGCAGAAACTAACACACCATTGAAAAGCAATTATACTCCAATAAATATGTTAAAAAAAATAAAGTGCCTAAATATATTAATAAACATTTATTGAGCAAGTGTTCAAAAAAAAAAAAGAAAAAGAAAAAAAGAAAATCAAAGACAGTAATTTACAGTTCTTATTATGATTAACAGTACTACCACATCCTCAAATACAGTCCTAGATAAAATATTACACATATTTAGATGTACTTGATCATTATTTATCTTTCCTGTACTTTTACAACTGAAGCTAAGGTCTAATTGTCTTCTATTACAAGTTATTCATTAGATCATAAATCTAAACCATATATTTAATGTCATTTACATTGCATTGTCATAACACAATACAACCCTTTTTTGCTAAAGGGAAAAGTTTAATTTATGAACACTGAATCATAATTTTGAATCATAGTTAGAATGCTGCTTATCTTAAAACATTTATTCTTCTATTGCTTTAATATTTATATTTAATGGGTTTATCAGCAATTCTTAAAATAAATTAGATAGTGACAATATAAGCAGTAAATAAAAATACATTGAACAGGTTATGGTTTTTAAAATAAAAAGAAAATAAGTAGTGTTTACTGTATACTATTTTTGATTATTATGGTTGCAAAGGAGAGTCAATTAAAGCAGGGCATCCTGACTGTCTAAATTCCAGTTAGAATAAACAGCAGGTTTATTCTATTCTATTCTATTCTATTCTATTCTATTCTATTCTATTCTATTCTATTACATCTGTTTAGGTCTGAACAAAAGGACAAATCAGGATCTTAATACAAGTGAATCAGGTTAGTATGGTGGTAAAAACCACAGGTATCAAGGTCCTATACCAATGCAGCTACTCAAAATATGTGAAAAATTGTAATTATTTTGTTCCAATCTGAGACAAATTTCTAAAAGAGGACAAACACTGTAAGTTTCCCCTTTGGCATCTGCCTTTGCAGAGAAAATATCAATGATAAAGAAAAAAAAATCATGGGTGAATTCTACTTCATTTCATCAGTTATGTACATACCAGAATTTCATGCTGAAGTGTTAAAACTGACTTGAGCAAAATATCAAAATACAGCTCCATACGTGATTTTATGAAATACCGGTAATCCAATTTCCTACTAGGCATTTCTTAATTTGGCTTAGTGCTGTCCTCTATCCACACTGTAAAAAACAAAAAGCCGTTTAAAGGATCTAGGCCTTTTAAAGCATCTTGTGTTTTCTGCTGGCATCCATGAAACAGTGACAGGCCCCAGACTCTTCACAGATCCTGAAACTACTCACCTACCTAAGAGAACCTTGACATCATTGGCATAATCTCCACCTCTTGTGCCTTTCCTCCCATGGAAGGAAGCCTAGAGAGGGCATGAGTCAAGTAACACGATAAACAGCTGAGAAGTTTGTCCACTGTCAAACATAACCTTGCAGTTGAATATATACCAGTTTGGCTCCATTCAAAAAGCAAATAAATCTCCTCATGAGCAATTATCGACTGCCTCCTAAGTACCTGGCACTATTTTAAGGTTGTGGGAACACACAGAAGAAAACACCTTGAAAATTTACAGTCAATCTAAATATCAGTTTTGTTAAAAAAAAAAAAAAAATGCAACTCAGCTGATTCAATTTGCTCCAAGCTGAAACTTGAAACATAAAGCAGTTTAGTACCTTGAATCTACAAAGCAAGCGGAATACTCTTTCATGTTAAGGCAGCTCAGCACTGTGTATTGAAAGCAGTGTATTGTATAAAACTAAAGCTCATACTTAATATTTGGGATGCTTTAGTTTTCTACCCAGTACATGGAACAATGAGGGTCTCATTAATACTGAATTCTTCCATTTAAATGTTTAAAATTTTAATATTCTTGGCTTTGTATTACTTTCCTTAGAGAAAATATATTTAGCTAAGTTATAGACCTCATTCATGGTATCATCTAATAACCCCAATGAGACCAATATCATTAATGTTCTAGCAGACGTTGAGGTTTAGAAGATAGAAAAATAGCCACCAACATTATGTCTGCAATGTGCAAATACTAGGGAAAAAATGTCCACAACCTCTAGCTTTTCTGTATAGTGAAAAGAAAAGTAATCTTCCTTTTATAGATGCAAGGAGAATATTGTTGTTGTATATTCTTATTACATGTCTCTTCCACCTGTGATTATTTTACTACTTCTTCTCAATGTGGCTATTCTAATATTTTATCTTGCTTTGACTCTTTTTCCTATCTACTCCAGGACTAAAATTCTAGCCCTAATCCAATCATTGGTCTTGTCAAAGTATGCCTTTTCTTTGCAACCCATTATTCATTCTACTTTTAACAATAAATGTACAAAACACATGGTAGGCACTACTGCAGGTGCCAAGGACACAGTTAAGAACAAGGGTCCTGTTTATGAGGAGTTTACATTCTATTGGGTGTTGTATAAATAAAGAAGTAGATAAATATCAGATTATGATAAGTATTATATTGAAAATTAAATAGCTTAGGTATACAGGATTTTACTTTAAATGGATTGACAGGTAGAGAAATTAGCTTGTACTGTGGTCATAACAGTAAGGATACAGATAAGCAAAGATCAAGGTAAAGGACATTACAGGTTAAAGATATAGATAGTTCAAAGGATTTAAGGTAGAAACCTTCACAGAATTAAAAAAAGAATAAAAAAATCTCAGTGACTCTGTGTGCAACAATATAATAGGTAAAAGAAAGAATGCACAGAGGTTGGAAAGGATCCAATTATTTATGTTTACCATTATTAATATTTTTGTACAGAACTGTGATTTATGTTTTCAAAATGTGTGTCTGTTATGCTGAGAATAGATTGTAAGGAGGTGGACAAGAGTGGAATCAGGACATCAACTGGGAAACTATTGCTTTGTTTTATGCAAGAGATAAGCATAGTTTGACTATGTTGGCAGTGGTAGGATAGAACTAGACATAGGATGGAGTTAGGATAGTAAAGGAAATAAGGATAATGCCCATATTTTTGGTTGAATTGCACTGTAAAACCATTTACTAATTGATAGAGACATACATTTGGGAGAAGAGTAGACGGAAACAAAGAGTTCTCTTTAGAACATGCTAAATTTGAGGTAAATAATGTGATCTAGTTATAGTTGGATTACATGCATCTGTAATTCCAGAAAGAAATTAGAGCCAAAGACATAGATTTGTGAAGCTCTCTCTTACTGTTGCTCTTGCTTTCTCTCGCTCTTCTTTATTCCCCATCTGTAGATGCATCACTATGCCAATTTCCACTTTTAGCTTTGAAGCAAATTGATCTTTTCAATGATCATATTCTCTTCTTTGCCAACACTGTCTTAATCACAATAGTTTGGAATTAGTTTTGGTATCTGACAGTGTAAGTCCTCCAGCTTTTGCCCTTTTCAGATCCACCTTTGCTGTTTTGCTCCTTTGCAATTTCATACCAATTTTAGAATTAGCTTGTCAATTTCTATAAATTCACCGTACAGGTTTTTCACATGTTTTGTTATATTAAATCCTAGGTACCTGACATATTTGATATTGTTTTAAATGATACAGTTTATCAATAAATACATTAAAAGAAATTGTATTTATTTAAACCACCTCTTTAGTTGCTAAGTCTATTACTAAAAGATGTTTAAATAAAGCTTGTTAAAAAACAAGCAAAAAACCCCAAAACTAACACCCTAAAGCATGTAGCAAGTGTATTCAGACAGTGACATTATTTTAATATGCTTCTCCCTTCTTTCACTGAGCAGAACACACTTGGGGCTTAATTTGTGTGGTGCCAGAAGCTGGATATTCATCTACTTCAACAGAAACTTTAAAAAAATGCAGTCTTATTACAGACAATTTGGAAAATCCAAGAAAGATAACAATTCTTATAATCTTATCAAAGACAGTAACATTTAACTCTATTTCTTTCTAATGTTATTTTTTCTACTTATCTCATTTTCCTTCTGATGTATTTCTATCACTACTAAAGTAAAATATTTTTGATCTTAATGTATGAATATTCTAAGTTCACTATTATACTTAAGAGTAAATACTTGAAAAAATCAATCTAGAAACTTATATAACTGACTCACTAGGAAATGAAACAAAAATATAATACAAATGTTCCTCAGTTTTATAGACTTCCCTGAATTATCTGATTTCAACTCACAGTTGTAATGTGTATGTATGACACTTTATCCAAAACATTCTAAAACCCTCTTATTTCTTGATATCCTTTTCATTACTCATGACTATGTAAAGGCATTCATTTTCATGTTAAGTAGGTATAACATATTATGTAAAGAATAGCCAAGATAAACATTAAATGTTTTGGATGTCAGCAAGTGTCAAATCAGAAACCAAACAAAATTTAGAGCCTAGAAGTATGCAGAATTAGTTGGTCAATTGGAAAGAGTGTCCTTCAGGGAAAAGAAAAGTTTGGCAGTGTCATTTCAAACTTTTACCTACATTCCACCCACCACACCACTAGCTGGTTGCCTTGATGCCTGTCATCTGGTTTTGGTCTCTTCTCAACTAGTGTACAGAGTAGATCAGATTCAGGCAACATTCCATCTGGAATCCATTGGGTCAGTGTATTCAACGTGGAGATTGAATGGTAAAGCCTTGGCGATAATACTGACACAATATGAGAAGTTTTACATCTTTGATTGGATTTCAGCCATCCCAGCCACAACTTCCACCACTGTGTTATAAATTTTGGATGCAGCTATCTAACAGAAGGCTAACTGAGATTATGAAGAGACAACTGTTTGGCTCATTATAAAGTCAGATGTGTTCTTTGGCATTTGACTGGACAGCAGAGACTTTGACATTAACACATGGCTCATTAGGAATGAATTTGAGCTTGGCCTTTTGCTGCACTTAAAACAAAATATCTAATATAGAGAAGCAACTCCTTGAAAATGCCGATACAATCTCTTAAACATACGTAGCTGTAATTTAAAATGAAGGCACCATTCCTCTAGGCATTTGCCATTAAGAGCATAGTGCGTGTCTTAAAACTGTGAAGCAAACTACAAAACAGCACAGGATCATGTTCCTTTTATCTTTCTTGTTCCTAGTGACAAATACAATGACTTTTCCTGTTCCTCCTAACTGTTTGTCATGTTCTAGAACAGGCTGTCTTGTAGTTTCACAATAGGGTCATGTTTACAGCATTACATTGTAGTTAATGGTCAGTTACCACTTTTATGATAAATTTGATTTTGCAACTCAGTTGATTCAATTTGCACCAAGCTGAAACTTGAAACATAAAACAGTTTACTACCTTGAATCTACAAAGCAAAATACTCTTTGATGTTAAGGCAGCTTAGCACTGTGAATTGAAAGCAGTATGTGTACCATTAGCACAAATTGTTGTTTTTAACTTACAGTGTTTATCGGCTTTGCATTTCTACAAAACTTCATCATTTCTGTTGCTTCAAGTACTTTCAACAATAAAATGCAAAGTGTTTCATTCTAAAATACTTTAAATATTATTTTCATTTAATTTTGAACCAGTCTATGTTATAATCTGTTTTGCTGCTCTGAGAATTTAAAATTGTAAAGAAAGAAATGCTGCTTTCATAATTTATATATAACAAAACATGTACCAAGTCAACTGAGAAAAGTGTGTCTGCCAGTCCTGTCAGTTATGTTGAAAATTACAAATTCCTTATACTTTGAGATATGTTTGTAGAAGCAAATATGATGCTCAAGGAAAGAGTACATCTATCACATATTTCATGGACAACATGACATGACTAAAAGCTTCAGAACTTGAGTAATGTTGAAATGCACAAAATGGGTTCACGTATTTTTATACCTTCAAGATTTTAAATGATAAAAAGATAGTACAAAGAGTCCACAAAACAAACAAAAGGACAAATAAAATTATTCTCTCTAAGCAAAGGAGTTTAGTTTGAGACTGAACCAATATCCACAACACACTCTTCTGCTGCTTATTACTGGTAGGGCCTTGACCAAGGTATATTTCATACTGCAAATGATGGAAATATTCTGCTAGGTGGAGTAAGAGTATGGCAAAACTTTCCTAAAGGGTCTCTCTGTCTTGTGTTTAAATGAAATATATCCTAACCAGAATTAACCTATATTCTGTTTTATTACTGTATGTCTCCATGGTTCCTCACAGAAGGCACTTAAATAGGTATTTTTAAATGACTAAGTAATCTTTTAAATTATTTTATCTTTATACAAGTTTTCTAAAAGAAAAATATGCATGGGTGAACCCAAATAAATAAGATCCCAGAATATGAAATGAAAATAACTACATAGTTAATCGCACTGAATAAGAATCAGGATAAGTACTTTCTAGATATGACCAATGATAAACTATTTAAGTTGTGTCTCATTTTTTAATCTGTAAAATAGAATAACATTTGCCTTCCCAAATTCCAAACTTGTGAAGAACAAAATAGAAAACCTATGATAATACTTTACAAAAATTATATAAGACTTGGGAAAATGGCATGCATTTAGAAGACCCAACTTTGAAAATACAATCTTGAAAAGATTTATGAAATTTCCTGTCTAAATTCCCAATAAAAAGTGTGCCTCTTGCAAATATGATTTATATCTTAAGAATAAGGAAAGATATCTTAATTAAATTGGTAGAAATTTAAAAACTTCCCCATGCTTATTATTTTAAAGGATCATCATCACTCAATAATTCTGAGAAGTCTGAGGTAGACTTCTTTCCTGAGCTGGAGATCATAGTGCCCCTGACCTCAGACACATGCTGAGGTACAAAAGAGTTTGGAATTCTCTGAAGAATTATTCATTCGGTGTGATTTTTGTGTTCTTCTGACCAACCTAGATCACTTCTCATTGAATAAATAAGTCTTTTACAAAGGAACCATTCGGACTTAACCTTGTTTTGTATAGATGGACAATAAGTCTATGTTGCTTGTTCTACATGAAGAGTACAGAGAGAATCAACAGCTTGAAAATGTGCCTGGCCCAAGTATTTTAAATAGATTCACTTGGATTTGGAAAGCATAGAGTAATGCCAGTAAAGAGTAAACACAAGAACAAGAGAGAGATAGAGAATGTACAACTGAAGACGGGTTTTATAACTGTGACCAGTAAACTGGGTAAAAATTATGAACTATCATAGACAAATATAAGGATATGTGTGATAAAAAAATAATATTCTGCTGCTACTTGGCAAATGTTCATTCAGTTCTCAGTGTGGAAGCAGGATGAAGACAAAGTAAAATGTCTCCTTTGTAATGATTCCAGAGTTGAAGGAAATACGGATTTGAGGACTGACGCTTAAGAAGTTGCTATTCTATCAAGTACAGCAGATAACTACATTCAATTCAAAATGACTTTTATTAATGATTTTAGCGACTCTGCCACATGCACACATATTTTTGTTCATTAAATTTTTTCCAGTTATCATTCACTTAAAAACTAAAAGGTAACTCTGTATTTTATGTATAAATAATGCATATGTCACCTGTGTAGCAGTAAGAAAAATGGAGTCCTCAACTAAAACAGCCTTTTCACATTTCCTGAAGAGACTGTCTAAATTTTCTGCAGTATAACCTTTGAATTCACTACTATATCTAGAGTGATTTAAAAACAGCTCCAAATTCACTTAACTCCTTACCTAGCCCTCTCCCTGATCTTTAGCTTCCAAAATGCATATAAACATCTTCTAATAAGTTTCAGAAAAAAATTCCTGTTTATCCCAGAGTTCCCCAAGGTGTAAAAGTAAGCTAAGTGACACTCTAAAAATGATCTGGGATTATATGTACATGTGAATCTTGGGAACAGTAAAATTTTTCAATATCATTATTATTATATAAAAGTTTATTGTCCCTAAGTTTGCACTATATGCATTCTCTTACTCATCACCAGTTCTACCCATCAGTATCCCAAAGTCTGAAATTAAGAGAACAAAGAGAGAGACTTGAAAAATAGTCCTTCAGAGTTATGCCACATGGACGACCACTTCTAGAAATGAAAGGGCAGAGATGATTCTCAGCACACAGGATATTTTTAGTTTTAAGCTCCGTGACCTGATTTCTACTTGACTACCATATACATTTTTATTTGTGAAGTCTTTATAAGTATATAGTAGAAGAACTTGTGCTCAGTTTTACACTGTCATGTACATTTGCCTTATTCTTTTTTACTTGTTCTTGACAGCGCTTCCTATCTTTTGGAATTAAATTTGAGGAGAATCTATATCACCATCATTTCACTAACAAGGGACACTTTAAATAGACATTGGTTACTGGTGAAATTGTAAGCACTGACCTCTGAACATCCTAAAGGAAAAAGCTCTCATCCATTGCCAGAAAAGGTCTCTCAGGGATATTCCTACTTGTACTTGGCTGGATTTCTGAGCCTGAGAATCTTTGTGCACTACAGAGAAGGTTTTTCCTCCTGGTATAATCAGCCTATCAAACAGTCATTTATCCTGAACAATACTGTGCTGCTGCCTACATTTAGTCTCATAGTGAAAATGAAGTCATTTCTCATGAAATCCCTTAATAGATATCTCTACAACTCATTATTTTTTATTGTAAATAAGGTGCTAGACAGTAATAAACATGATAAAATGTAAAATGCATGAATGTTTTTGTTAAGTCTCAAGTTGGTGGTGTACCTTAAACCATATTTTTCAGGAAAGGTTTCTTATATTTAAACATATAGGGCCCAAAACTATCTTATTCAACAATTTTAGTTTCATGGATATGTAAAATAATTGACAAAGAAAGGAGTAAGGAAATGAGGATTTTAAGCATCAAGTATACTGACTGCAATGACAATACCCTATCATAAGGAGAGCTGAAGAGAAAGAATCATTTCCCTACAGGATAAGTTCGTTTAAGGAGGGATCAGACGTGATATTTAAACACAGTACTTGAAAAACCCATTCACAAGAGGAAAATCAAGTGTAAATAAAAAGTTTTAGCATTTGAATATCAACACAGATTTGGATGCATTTCAATGTCTTTATTTCAGAATTTTTGTTTGTACTATGCAAAGGATCCAGCAACTCCCTTCCTCATATAGTCAAATGATTGAGCTCATTCACAAAGCTGTGTATATTAAATGGTATAAGGTATTTGAAAGATACTTTTATTCTTTGATCAGATTTGGATAAAACTGCAGAATAGGTAAGATTTTTAAAATTTCTGTTTAGTTTTTATTTTATAATCATAAACTTAACTCTTCCATCTAGCTAGACTTGGAGGGGGATAAAGAAAATATGGAACCCAAGGAACAGTAGCAAGAGCACAAAAGTTATAGGATAATGAGAGCAGATGGAGGTGGAGGGGTATTCTCCTGAACTACAAAAGAAATGGTCTGGTGATTGAGATAAAACCTAAGTCAAATTTATTACAGTTGTTCACAGTGGGCAACGGTGATCTTGCTGGTCTTGCCATTCCTAGACCCAAAGTGCTCCATGGCTTCTAAATCATTTATACACTCTTTTACCTTGACAAAGACCAACCCCTCAGTCTTGGCAATGCAAATAAAAAGTAGGAACTGTTTGTGCTGGGCCCAGAATTTGCCATGGACAAGATACCAGGACCTGTGTGCTTCAAGATGAAGCTCTTATCATCAAACTTTTCCCCATAGATGGATGTGCCGCCAGTGCCATTAAGGCATAGGAAGTCTCCACCCGGGCACATAGACCCCAGAATAATTCTGTGAAAGCAGGAATCCTGATAACTTTTCTTCCCAGTGATAAGAGCACAGAAGCTTTCTGCTGTCTTTGGAACTTTGTCTTCAAAAAGCTCAAAGGAGACACTGTCCAGGGACTCATTGTTGATGGCGATGTAGAAAAAATACGGTGAGGTTGACTGAGGCTGGTATGTCTCCCAGTGGCAGCAACAGCATCAGCAAAACCCAGAATAGGTAAAATTTTAATTGAACTCTCTATTCAACTTTTTCTTCTCATGTGTTCTGTCACAGCTCCCAGAACAGCACTTCTCATGCATCTTTAGGCCTTAATATTCTCTTCCTCTCTAACCTTAAAAAGGAAAGCTGATAAACATATTTTGATCAAATTTCAATATCTCAATATTTTAATCCTCAAGCTATTTCTTCATTTATTTATCCTGAATGCTATGGAAGAAACTGACATGTTCTGCTTTGTTCTCCAATTCTTGCACATACATGCCAGCCTCTGTTACAGGTATGTGTAGCCACATGACTGATTACTATCAAGAAATGGTAGTGGAATTGTTGTGTGTCACTTTCAGGCCACAGACCATAAAACCATTTGGTGTCCTCTTTGCTATTTTTCCTCTGCCAGGTTAGGGTAGGAATGCTTACATTGACCATGGAGAATATACATCGAGGAAGGTAAAGACTGCAATAGCCTGCCTCTCTGAATGACCATGTAGAGAATGACCCTTCTGTTGATCTCAAATACCTACCTTTGGTCAGTTACACAGAAAATCATGAAGTTCTGTTCTGTTTTGTTCCTTATCCGCTTTCTGTTTCAGTGAGTAGATTATGTCACTTTAATACAAATGCTTATAAAGATCATTTACATATGGTGGAATTTCAAACACCCACACTCATAGGTTATAGAAAGAGGAAATTTTGCTTAGCAATTCATCCTACATATCTTTCCATACTGGTGAGAAAAAATTGATTTTACTGTTGTAAAGGCTGCATAATATTTCATTTTGCCATATTTAACTAGTTTCCCATTCATAGGACATATCATACTCCATTCTGTTATATATTTCAATGTATTCAATGCTTACTGAAAGTTCTTTCATACCATAGTTTTATCATCCCTGATTTATTTTAATTTATATTATATCAGTTGGCTGAATTTTAAAAATTTCAATTTTTGTCAGGAGTGCTTGGATGCTGTCATGTCCGAGCACATTATATGTTTGAGATTTTCTGTCTTTATATTTGAATGAGAACTTGGTGAGGCCAAAAAAAAATCTTGGTTTATGCTTATTTTCTCTTAAGATTTGTAAGACATTGCTCCTCAGTCATCTTATGCCGAATGTTTTAATGCAAAGTACTGAGACAAACTAGATTTTTTCCTATATTTTTTGTAATGTGTCTTCACCTGAATACCCATAAAACTTTATCTTGGTGATAACTGAAAGCAGAGGCCTCCCTGCCCACCCCAAATTTCCATAGAATACATTATTTTACTCTACTACTTCAATATTATATAAGGATATAGTAAATATTTACAGCTCTCTATCAGTTCCTCTTTCATCAGTATGCCATTTGACCTGGAGATTCAAATTTTAATCTAATGACTATAACTACTCTTTTGTAGTGTTAATAATTTTCAGAAGCTTCACTTATGTCTTAAGTTGTATCACCTTTGCCTAACGTCTTATATATTACCATCTCTTGGGTTTCATTCATTCATTCATTATCTACTGCAAATTAACATGATTTTTCAAAAGTGACATTTCTTTCCTTAACTCAGTTTTAAGGTGTATCCTTTCTAAAACGTATTGTTTTTAATTTGTTTCACTTATTTTATATCTTTATTTAAAATTTAGGTATCCTTTATGAAAGTGAAAACATTTATTACTTCCTAATATATTCTCCCTTCTCGGTTATCAAATATTTTTCATTGCCTTTATTTTCTTAAGAGTCATATTCTCTGTTTTATGATAGGGAGTAGTATTTATCTGATTGTTTTATTATATAAAAGTTCCATGTGTCTTATTTTTACCATTTACCTAACTTTTATTCATTATATTTCTCTTGTCTACTAACCTATCAATGGATGCACTTCATGCTGTGCTGTCTTTATTATTAATAATATTTAGATAAGCAAAGTCTGTCAAGAGAAACACTTTGCCTAAGGATAATGTGATAAAGGAAATTGGGAAATAAACTGGAGGCAATAAGGAACATACTTCCAAAATACGGAACTGGAGGACAGATGTAACTAAAGAATGTTCCAAACAGACAGGTCATCTTTGCTTTCTGCAGCACAGATCCTTAACTCATAGCAATGGTCTGCAGTTAACGTGGGATTTGAAAAAGATACAGTGTAGTACTCTAAATGTGCGGAACTCTTTCTTTTCAAATAAATTTACATTTCACAAGGTCCAAGGCCCTCATACCAGTCCTCATATAAACTTCCTGCAAAATTTATCCCACCAGTTCTGCTGACATGCCCAGTCTAAATCATTCAGGAAGCATATCTTGATTTTCAATCAGGTTTCTCAGGAGACAAGAAGAGTAAAATGCAATTGTTGTAAAGAATATAAAAACTTAGTACGTTTGGGGAAATAACAGAAGGAAAAACATTTCAATAAGAATTTTGGACATGCAAAAATTTTCCAAGTTGAAAGTGAAATCAAGAAGAGCATTCAGTAAGAGAGACCAGAAACACTGAGTCATTAAAGTGCTTTTTATATCTCAGAAACATTTTTGACGATCACAAGATATAAAAGAGGGCAGGGTGTGTGACGCATGGGAGTAAGTTAGGAGAGAGATTATGTAGGGTCTCTTGATTAAGCTAAAGAATTTATGCTATCTTTTATGGCACAGATAATCATATAAGTTAAACCTGGTTGGTATACACACCTCTAGTTTTTTGTTGTTGTTGTTTTCTTTTAAGAAGAAATCTGGCCATACATTACATGGTAAGCCAGTCTGGAGTGAGATTATTGGTAAAGAGATCTGATAATTCTCTTGGATTAGTTCAAGTAAAGGCTAATCAGTGATGATTTAAACAGTGGCAGTGTAGTACAGGGGGGAATCTATATTCAAGAGCAAGTTCATTAATAGATTTGAGAAAACAACTATAAAAATGTGAATGAAGTTGGACTATGATAAGAAAAAAGGAGAAGAGAATAAGTGGAGCTTGTTGACAAAAGAATTTACTTTTATTACATTATATCTTGGAAGCGTAAATCATGAATTCAATAAAAGTTTGAATTAAAGTAATTCTAAATGGGAATTCTATACGGAAATATTTGTGTGAACTTTCAATATGTCATTCTGAAATTCAGTATAGTTTAGAGAAAGAGATACTGATTCAAGAGTGCCCAGCTTTGAAATAAAAAATAAAATTATTAGAGTTAATAATATGCCATTAAATATTTGTTGAGTAACAGTTAAAGTAAAAATAAAAAGTAATCAAATTAAAGTGGCTAGGAAGTCCATCATTTAATATGTGGGTAGACGAGGATGTCCTGCAAAGGCAGGGACTATCAGAAATGTAGTAGGAGAATCAGCCGCTACCAGAAGAAATGAATTGCAGAAGCCAAGGGAGAACACGTTGTAAAACTCAGCGTATGGACAATACTGTCAAAAATTGTAGAGAGGTAAGATATGCTAAACATTTTATATAAATCAATAAGTTTAATTTTATAAAAAGCTAAAAACCATAAGTTGATCTTGAATATAATTTAAAAGGAACTGGGTAAAATTGTTTGTGTAACGGCCAGACACTAGTGTCTTAAGAAATGTGTGCCACTGAGTAATATGGGAAGGTTGAGAAAATAAGTACAAAACATTATTTCAAGATGATGTAGTGGTAAAGGAAGGATGCATTTTGTAAGGAAATGGATTTTGATAGGCTTTTTCTTGGTTGATTGGTTGTTTTCATTATGAAAGAATGCTTATACACAAGAACAGGGACAAAGACAGAGGGAAGACAGAGAACAAGGATCAAAGAGAAAAGGAAGGAAGGAGAGCAATAGGGGGAAAGGAGAGAGAGAGGGATGGAGGGAGGAGAGGGAGAGAGAGAGGGGGGAGGAGAGGGAGAGAGAGAGGGGGAATGAGAATGAATGAATTAATATGAATGAATAGTGGAATAATGTAAGTAGTTAGGGGTGTAAATTTCCTGAAAAAGATTTGTAGGAGGCAGAAGGAAAGAAGAGATATGAGCCTTGAAAAATGATAGATAGTACACTCTCTATGACAGAAGGAAAAGTAGAATAGGTATGATTAGGAAGTAAAGGGGATGGAAGTGTGTTTTTCTTTTTTCTGACATTATTTTTAATCTCTAAAATATGAGGTATGTATATTGCCTTTGCAGGAGGGAGGCAGTGTTTCTGTAGACTTAAAAATGGTGTCAACAGGTTTTACAAAGAACCTATGGCACTACAAAGATCTTTATGACTGTGCTTAGAACCCAGGTATGTCTGGAAAGTATGGATTTATGGCTTCAGTTTCAAGGTTGTGCACTTTTCTCTAGCAATGTCAGCAATGTCAAGCAACGTTAAAATATTCAGTATTAAAGGTGAAAACGGATGACTTGTTTTATTCAATGCTTAGACTAGTCAGAGTTTAAGGATAAACATGAAGCTGAGACTGTTGGTAGTCTTGGGGGAAAAAAGTGTTGTTGTTATTAAGTCTGGAACCCAGGTTTGGAAGGTTCTTACTCTGAGAGCCCTTATTTCACTTGAAGATCACAGTGTATAAATTCTTGCATCAATCTATTTTTCCATACTGAAACATCTTAGTCTTTGTGTCTATCCTTTAATAATACCTGCATTCACACAGGGAGTAGTGCCCACCTTTCCATCCATGCCTAAATGTTTTACCTCTGTGTTCTCTCCACACCTAGCTCCCTCATTTTTCATTCTCACAAACCTTTTTAATCTCTTGCTCTCCAATGACTTGTTGTCTGCAGTTTCAGATTTTCATATTTTCTTTCTCTTTACCTTGCAATTACCATATGCTTCACCGTTCCTTTTCAGTCAAGTTTTCAGTTTATAGACATTGTTTCCATTTCTTGATCACACATATATTCTCTCTTAATTTAGTCTTGCTTCTGACATAACCACATTTCAGAAATAAAAATAAATTATCAAAAGATTCCCACATCCTGGACTTTCCTGGTGGCACAGTGGTTAAGACTCTGCCTGCCAATGCAGCGGACACAGTTTCGATCCCTGGTCAGGAAGATCCCACATGCCGCGGAACAACTAAGCCCATGTACCACAACTACTGAGCCTGTGCTCTAGAGCCTGTGAGCCACAACTACTGAGCCCACGCACCACAACTACTGAAGCTCACGTGCCTGGAACCCGTGCTCCGCAAGAAGAGAACCCACCTCAATGAGAAGCCCGCACACTGCAACAAAGAGTAGCCCCCTCTTGCTGCAACTAGAGAAATTCCATGCGCAGCCAAAAAAAAAAAAAAAGATTCCCACATCCTTTTTTTTTACTTTCCATTTTCCTTAACCTCTACTGTATGTGGCAGCCAGTTCCCAAATGTCCCCTAGTAATCCCTGCCTGCTGGCATTCATACATTTGACTGTAAAAGGGTTGGTCTATATGACCAATAGGATATGGCAGAGATGATGAAACAGTACTATTGAGATTATTATGAAAGACACTGGGGCCTCTCTACTTCTGTCTCTGTCTCTGTCTCTCCTCACTTCCTGGGGAAAGTTTGCTGCTATGTTGTAACCATTCCTAATAGAGATGCCTACTTATTGAGGATATTCTGACATTATCACATCCCACTGTTTTATTTCCTGGTAGCATTTATCACTATCTAAATGTATTTCATGTATTTATTTTTATGTGTTTATTACCTTTCTCCATACTAGATTGCAATGTCCGTAACAGCAGGGACTTTTACTATTTTTTCACCACTGAAACTCAGAACCTAGAACAAGATCTTCATGGACTGGATCAACGACTGTTTATTGAATAAAATAATTTAAATGCCTCATTCTCACAGAAAAAAAAGGGAAACAGAGTTTTATTACCCATCCCTGCATGTACCATAAGAAAAGTATGATGAATTTAAGTGCTGTGTGCACATATTCCGTCAAACCAAGAAACATAATTTGCATATGTCATTCTTTCTAATATGGTGCCCGGCAGCTTCCCTGATTATTGGCTACTTCTGTGTAGTCAGTATAAATGTCACTTGACACTGATTTTTCCATTTCAGGATGTACAAACTCTTACTTTATTATTTTCCCAAATAACCACCTCTATTTTGCTCTAATGTATGTGCTGGCAGACAACCCCATAGTATTTACTTTATAGTTTTCACAACTGAAGGGAAGAGGAAACTGCTTCCCATGCCACCATCTCAATATCCTCCCCTAAATCAGAGTTTTAATACTGGACATCTAGATATGGTTTGATTCCATGAGGCTTGCAGTAGATTCAATCCATAAGGTGTTCTGTAAGTGAAAACTTCTGATCTGTTGATGTTTCTAGCAGTCAACAAAACCTGGGACTACTAATACACATTATACTTTTGTGAATCTTTTAGATTATTGTTAAATGATGGTCATTATTATTATTGTTGAGTATTTTTCAAAATATTAATTGCATATTTACACTTTTCAATAAAATTTTTATCATTACTGTTTTTGAGCCCTTAGAATTTTGGAAGAAACTTTTACATATGCATTCAAATATGTTTATTAAGTAAAAGCAAGTCTTAAAAATCTGTTTCTACAAAAGTTGCTGATGTCCAGCTATATGACAAAAGTGCTGCCATTAAACAACAAAGTATAAAACCATTCCAGAAGAGGCAAGCTTAAGATTCTATGAAATGTGCAGAATATTTCTAAGAGTAAAAATTAATGAATAATAAATATGAAGTATAACCATTTACAATCTCTTCATCAGAGTAAAATCCAGGAATCAGAAACTAGCTAATTACATACATAATTTTTGTCATTGTATAAATTAAATCACACAACAGAAAGCATAATCTATAAATACTTAAGATTTTTAAACATATAGAATGAAAGGAGCTGTTTAAAGCCTCTAAATGCATGGTATCACGTTGTCTCTAAATTTTTTTTCAGTGCCTCTCATTTTGTTCTATATGATTCACTCTGCAAAAATTGGTGGTTAGGTTTGATTTACTCTACTTTCCCCATAGAGTTGTTGGAATTGGCACACTTCATTATAACTATGCTGTTACATTCATATCATTTAAGCCCCCTCACAATCCCAGATTTAGTAACTCAGTAGCACTTACACTTGTATTGCAACATCTTCCATTTTGATGTGCATGTTCTAAAGCCAGTTTTTTAGGGTTTAATCAATCGAATCATATACCTTTCAGAAATGAATATGGATACTACAGACAAATTTCCACCAAAATATTAAGATGTGCCTTGTCTGTTTTATTAATGCATTATAAGAATTAATTAGTAATAAGTTTCCAATTCCCTTGGCTTGGCTTTATGTAGTTTATAAGTGATTTCACAGCTTCCACATAATTAATTCTGCTACTATTCTTTGATCTTTAATCAACATTTAACATTCCTCTGTTTATTTCTAATGGTACCCTGCAGCTTTTAAATTTACTTTATTCCTGCTTTATTTTCAAGGCCTAAAAGCAAACCTTAATTTTCTAGGTGTAACAACAGGAACAAAACACCTGTGCTTCAATTTCAATAGCAAAAATAAAACAAAATGAGAATTAAGTAAATAAAAATAATTGAAGAGAAAATACAAAAACAAAATACCTTCTATCAAGTCCTTAGAATCTCATTCACTGCTCTTACTAAGGTTTTCTAATCTTTAACATATATGTGCTATAAGTTCACCAAATTTAAATATCGTACATATTTAAGACCTTAAGATAATAAATATATTGATGTTTCTTGAACAAAAAAGCTGTGAGGTCTAAAACATATCCAATAATTTTAGGGATGTTTTAACCTCAAAAGACCCATGAAGCACACAAAATGTACCTACATTCCATGAGTTAGTGCTATGTTGTGACATTGATTTTCACTATAAAAAATATCACAATAAAACATTTGGTTTGGGCTTCCCTGGTGGCGCAGTGGTTGCGCGTCCGCCTGCCGATGCAGGGGAACCGGGTTCGCGCCCCGGTCTGGGAAGATCCCACATGCCGCGGAGCGGCCGGGCCCGTGAGCCATGGCCAATGAGCCTGCGCGTCCGGAGCCTGTGCTCCGCAACAGGAGAGGCCACAACAGAGGGAGGCCCGCATACCACAAAAAAAAAAAAAAAAAAAAAAAAAAATTTGGTTTTCTGCTGTAATTGATAATTGATTCTACTTAACAAGATCAAACATTCTCTAAGGGAACACACAAAAGATTATATATGAATTGAAAGTTTTTTTGAAAAGTAGGTGATATGATTCTATAGGTAGAAAATGCAGTCTGTTAGAGTTATAAATGTACAATATATTTCAATTTTAGATATAAGACGATTCTACTTGCAAAATGTTTTACTAAATGGTTTAAAAAAATAAGTTATAGTGTTCACAAACAACTCATTTTTTACATTAGGTGATGTATTCACTAACTTTCAGGATAATAAAATACAGTGTAAAAATACACTGAACATACATCTGACTGGAGATAATGCTAAGACATAAAGACTTGGATTGAAAAAGTTTGGAGCTGAACTCAACCAATAGACTCATCATGACATTATCTAAAAATCATTTAGTTGGCTAGGAAAAAGAAATTTATTTACAAAATGGGTAGAAGTACAATATCAAATAGAGAAATAGAGAAAGGATGCACTGACTTAACAAAATTCACAACAGCCCAAATTTAATATAGCTTTTTATATAAACTGCATTTGACTTCACTCATTTATTTTTTAGACACATTATTTGTCTTCATATTTCTCTCTGTATCTAGGCTTAAACAGAAAATGTGGAATTTTAATTTCAAAATGTCAATGAGAGACTTTCTTTTCTAGTTAAAATGAACAACTTGTAGAAGTACAATACTCCCACTGAAACAATCAGATTGATATTTGATATACATAGATATAAAGATAGAAAAAAACTCTTGGAGCCCTGCTGAGAAAGCAAAGATTTAAAGTGCTAAGATCTCGAAAAAAAAGGAAATCAAACAGAAATAAGTCAATCTTGCCTCAAGGTCAGTGGCCTGTTTTTGGCAAATCTAAGCAGAAGGCTACTGCTGAGGAAAAAACAAACCTGCAGAGTCTTTTGTAGCCTTATAAGACTTGGAAAGCAGAAAATGGAGTTCTGGGCTACAGAAGCATCTGATACATCTGGGTCAAGATCCCAAAGAGAAGAGAGGCACAGAAGCATGAGTCTTTTATTTTGGTGCTTTTTCTGTAAGGCATATTCCAAATTCTAAATATACAAAGACCAACCAGGGGATCTTTCTATATTTAGAATTTAATATTCTAAATATCAAAACTTAAATATAAATAAAATGAAAACCAGTGGATTTTTAGCAGTTTCACCATTCTGAAGTGACAAAAATATGAGTTCGGAAAGCAACCCTTGAAAATACCACTGGGTCAGTGGAAAACTCTTGAAGACTGGGCAAAACTGACATTGATCAAATTATACAAAGGTTTCAAGCAAGTCTTGGACTATAAAATCAACTAATGACCTACACATGCTCCAATTATTCCTATCTAACATGGACATTAAAAATAACAAATAATCAATAATAAATAAGTTATATATATATATATATGTTTTTATGGTACACGGGCCTCTCACTGTTGTGGCCTCTCCCGTTGCGGAGCACAGGCTCCGGACGCACAGGCTCAGCGGCCATGGCTCACGGGCCCAACCGCTCCACAGCATGTGGGATCTTCCCGGTCCGGGGCACGAACCCGTGTCCCCTGCATCGGCAGGTGGATTCTCAACCACTGCGCCACCAGGGAAGCCCAAGTTCAATATTTTTAATGAGGATCCTGACTCATATTTTTACCATTTGCTCACAACTTTTAAGCCTCACTCCTCCTTCTTCACTTATGTGCCCCACATCTGGACAAGATGATATGATATTAAACGTGATAAGACCCAAAGAATAATGGAGATTCAGCATTTCAAATTTCTCAAGTAAACTGACCCAGATGTTTTCATGCCAAAATATCGTGGTCCCTATTCTTCCCAATAAAGGGCCCTAATCTTGGATTATGAGATCTACATGGGTTGAGAATTCACCGTATCTGGAGTTCTGCTTCCCTTTCTATTAGCCTTTTGCCTCAACCTCAGCTCTTTCTGCATCCAACTGCAAGAGATGAGTCTCCAAGCTGCCAAAGAGGCCCTCTGGCTTTCAATTTTAGCCTTAATTGGTGACTAATCAAACTCAGACTTTCATTGTCTGTCTTCAATGCCATGAGATTACCCAGCAATAGCAGTTCGATTCCTCAGTACTCTAAATTAGTCCTTCTCCCATACTTGTCTAACACACCAGGCACTGAATGACTAGTGCATTCTCTCCTATCCCATTCACCACTGATGGGAGTTTTGACAATTAATTACACTATCAGCCTATACCAGGAGTTATCAGTATTCCACCTACTTTCAATAATGGCTCTCACTGTCAGCCTGACAGCAGATAATTCAGTTTCAAAAACTCAGTTTAGAGACTTCTTCTTGGAAACACTCCCTTTACCAACTCTCTTAGATGTGTTCTCTGGAATGGTCTCTGAGGTAGAGACAGAAGTTTCTTGGAGGATGATCTCAGAAACAATATTTGAAGGGATTGAGAGAAATTAGTCTGAGTATAGGAAGATGTTCTACTGCAATATGTTGCAACAGAAATCTGTGATGATTCCACTGAGAACTCTGGAGCTGAGATGGCCTTTTATATTGGTCCCAAATTGAGGTTAGGGGGCTTACTTATTGTACCGCAGATGGTATTAGATGTATGTTGCCTTCCTGAAGAATGTATAATCTTGGGTGATGCAGCTTCTTTCCTCCAAGGACAATTCTCTGAGAGGAACACATATGTGAACTGTCAGCAGCAGATATTCTTGAGAGCCATGATAGTAAAAGCCTTAGTCTAGAAGGGAGATTTGGATAGCACAACCCAGAATCCACTATATTACAGTTTGTATAATTCTAACTTTCTACAATTTTAAAATAGGTA
Source organism: Physeter macrocephalus (assembly GCF_002837175.3). Classification (NCBI taxonomy): domain Eukaryota; kingdom Metazoa; phylum Chordata; class Mammalia; order Artiodactyla; family Physeteridae; genus Physeter; species Physeter macrocephalus. The sequence continues at coordinate 110,958,619 of NC_041224.1, read as the reverse complement.
AAACTAATCTATAGCAATAGAATCAGGATAGAAGTTAACTTTAGGATGATGATTGGAATAGGACATGAAAAGGGTTTCTGTGATGTTCATAATCTTCTATTCATGATGTGAGGAAATAGTACAGGGGTAAGTTCAATTTATGGAAATTACTCAAGTTATAAAATTATAAACTGTACATATTTGTATACACATATTTCAATTAAAAATTTAGTTTAAAAGCAATATGTCACTCATACACATAACTGAAAGGATTTTTTATAATTTAATCTTTACTTTTATACAAGTTTGTATTTTGGAATTTTCTCTTATACTCTTTATATATAATTTAATATTTAATTTTCAATAGTGAAGGTGAATAATTATTATGATCAGGATATTTTTTAAACGACCAGCTTGATAGATTTGCATAATTGCTTAATGGATGTCTAAAATGTTCTTTTCCCAAATTATTAAAATAAGGAAAACAACCCTCAGAATAATTACAAAAATGCCAAAGACAACTGCTTTAAGAAATATATACTTTGGTAGTTAAAAGTTATCTAGCTCAACCATTTTGCCTGAACAAGATTAGGAGATGGACTTGACTAAATTAAAGGAAAGACAATATAATGGCTTGGTAATTGACATGTAAAGACCCCATCATTACAGTGTGAATATGTGATTGCTTCTTTCCTTTAAAGACGACTCCAGTTTACATGGTATTTACTTAGGGACTATTAAATGTAATTATAGGGTGCATTTCAGGAGAATGGAAACAAAGCAAAATTTGGTTTTGCATATCTATATACTTACTGTAGGAGTTAATAGTTTTTTGCAAAAGTCATTTTGTTTGAATATGAGTACATTGCTTGCCCCTGTCCTTAACCAATTGATAAAGTTACAGAGTTGTCCCAGAAGAATTTTTTAACATGATATAACTTTCCTAATATGTTGCATATCTTATTTTACAGTATAAGAATATTGCTGCTGAGGAATAAAATGATTATCTCTGGGTGTTCAAGAAATTTGTCAATGACAGTGATGACACATGATGATCTTTGTTACAGAGTTTTTATTACAATGCTTTTTATAATACATAATGACAATACATAGACAGTAAGATTCTGTAGCAGATATTCTGTGTTTATGAAAGGTGTTTCTACTGCCTGCTGGGGAAACCTGACTACATTTCCTAGCCTCCCTTACACTTAGATGTGACTATCTGACCTAGCTGTGGCCAAAGGATTGTCCTTGGAGTTGAAGTATATCACTTCCAGATATAGCCTATTAAGAACTCCTCCAAGTAATGTCCATGTCTTCCCTTTCCCTAACTGCCAGCCAGAGGCAGACAAGCTATCAGAAGCCTCTGAGGCCCTGAGGATAGCAAAGACAAAACATGAACGGAGTCTAAATGCCTAGATGACCAAGTCCAGCACTGTGTAAAGACTGGAAATATCCACATTGTACTTCGTGTGAGTGAGAAATAAACGTATCATGTTTAATTCAGAGGTGTTTGTTATAATACTCACCCACTTACCATAAACAATTATTTACCCTAAATAATACAAAAAATTAGCTGTAATTGATATGCTGCCATTAAAAAACTGAACTGTGTGGCATTTGTTTAACAGTTGAGGAATGGACAAAAAGAAAACAGAAACCTAGAGATTTCTGTTGAGCTGTAACAAAAGTTCTATCTGCCATAACTTGGAAGGTAAGTTATATACATAATGATACAGCTGCTCTAGAGAAAGTGATTGGAAAAAGGCAGAATAAAAAGGTGTGTTGGTTACTGTTGGCTGCCTTTACCAAAGATATGTTACAAAGTATAAAAAGAATTAGAGAATGTCCAGAGATCAAAAGTCATTAAGGATTGGAAAAGCAACTGTTTTAGACTCTCCTCTAGAAAGTGCTAAGTATGGGAGAAAAAAAGTTGAACAAAGTTCAGTGAAAACTAGATAGGTAAAAAAAATTAAATAGCTGAGAGAGAGAGAAAAACAGAGAATGAGATAGCTAGGAAACTCAAAACTAAAGTGTAGTATGGAGGTTCCTTAAAAAACTAAAAATAGTTGCCATATGATCCAGCAATCCCACTCTGGGCATATATCCAGAGAAAACTCTAATTTGAAAAGATACGTGCACCCCAGTGTTCATAGCAGCACTATTTACAATAGCCAAGTCAGGAAGCAACCTAAATGCCCACCAATAAATGAATGGCTAAAGAAGATGTGGTCCATATATACAATGGAATGTTACTCAGCCACGAGGAGGAATGAAATAATGCCATTTTGTGGCAACGTGGATGGACGTAGAGATTATCATATTAAGTGAAGTAAATCAGACAGAGAAAGACAAACATCATATGATATCACTTATGTGTGGAATCTAAAAAATGATACAAATGAACTTATTTACAAAACAGAAATAGACCCACAGACATAGAAAACAAACTTATGGTTACCAAAGGGGATAGCAGGAGTGGGGGAGATAAATTAAGAGTTTGGGATTAACAAATACACAATATTATGTATAAATTAGGTAAACAACAAGGGCCTACTGTATAGCACAGGGAACTATATTTAATGTCTTGTAATAACCTATAATGGAAAAGAATCTGAACAAGAATATATAAGTAAAGTGTATTTAAGAACTTTGTCTGGGAAAGAACTATGGGTGCTCTTATTGACCCATGGAACTGATTGGATTCAAATAGATCAGAAGGTTAGCAAGTTTTCACAGGAATTATATAGCCAAAAGAAACTGAGAGTGTTGTCTAAAAATGCCTGTGGCTTTTCCAGCCTTAAAAAACCCTTCCAGTAAGTAAACTGCAAGCACGTGTAGACCCCAATCAGAACATACTTTATTCACATAAGATATTATCACAGAGGATAACAAGAAAGGCCCTACATATATGATGAAGCTAAGGCCCTAGGAGAACTACGATTCGAGAGATTAAGGACCTTTCTCCCCAAAATCAAAATCAGAGTCTAATGACAAAATTTTCCTCTTCAACCTCCACCACAAATGTGAGTCTTCTTAAAACATGTCTAACAGGATATCAAACACTGAAATATATCTATCTATGATGCTGTGTCTTTCAATTTCCATATTTTCTTTTGTCATTCTGGACCTTCTCCATCACCTTGTATTTGATGTTTTAGGGGCAGATAACTTGTTTTTTCTAGTTCATTGATGTCTGGGCCAGAAAGAATTATGGCCAGACCTGATGGAGAGAACACAATATCACCAGAAAAGGTTTAAGGTGGATGGAACAACTAGATAGGATGTTGGCTTGTCTCTTAAGGTTAGTGTGTCCTATATGTCGGGGGGAGAGTAAAACAGGTATTTGTTGATTAAAGGTCAGGGGCTATGCAGAGACTGCTTTTCCTGCTACTTTCCTGTCTGAGATTGAGTTCCCCCAAAACAGACTCTGAGATGCAGATTTACAGGTGGATTTGTGGTGCGTAGGAGTACAGGAAGTAGGATTCTATAAAGGAAGGAGTTGAACTGTTGTTAATTCACCCCAAAGGCCTTGGTCATCCCATAGGAAACACTGGAACTGAGAGGGCCCTTCACAGTTGTCCTGCCTGTGGCAAAGCTGGCCAGGTCTCTACAGCCCACATTGACCACTCAGAAGTGGCAGCCTCTGAGGATGAGGCAAGAACTAGCTGTGTCAGATCTCTTCACCTGAGGGCAATTTTTAGAGAAAGAATTAGTTGAACATTAACCCCTACCAGTACTTCAAGCAGCTGGAGAAATAAGCACCTCGGTCCTGAAGGGGGAATCTGAAGGACAACATCTACTATACTCCAAGGCAGAAAGCAAAATTACATTTTCTACTCTGCTACTCTTGCAGTCAGGTATGGCTACATGACCAATGGATATGCCCAATTTATAGGCCTGGTTAATAAAATTCCCCTGCATGATCCTCCACACTCTTCTCCCCACACATACTGCCTGTTACAGATGAGCCAGCAAAAGACAAGGCTCCACAGTGAATCCAGGAGGTTAAACAAACCTTGGATCCTAAATGACCAGGATGAATATTGTCACCTGACAAGCAATACCTAAGTTTGGATTTTTTTATAAGGAAAAAAATGAACCCATTTTGTGTTAAGGGATAGAGATTTGAGAGTTTTTTGTTATAAACAGAAGGCAACATTATTTATGCTAACTAATAAAGATCCATACTGTGACAATAAATCATATATATGTGACATTATATAACTTTATCTGAAGTTCAGAATAACAGTAGTAATGATAATGATAAGAAAAAAATTACAAATTACAAAAAGAAATAGGGTCTGCATATTAGTAATTCACTTGAGCTCCCCTAGTTTGTTTGTTCATTGGTTAAAGAATAAGAACCTGCTGTATTAAAAAATAAATAAAGTAAAATTCAAAATATCAAAAAAAAAAAAAAAAGAAGAATTGTATTGAATCACCCAGGTTCTTTCCAGCATTAATAATCAGTGATTTTATGACATCTTATCTGGGATAGAATGATTCTAAAAATGATAGAATCATTTTTTAGAACTTCATAATTCTATAAAGCTGCATGGGTCACGCAAGGTGAAATTTGATATTTAGAATTCATGCCAAAACCCATGTACTTCATTTACTGTAAGTCCTATGCTTCATCATTGGCCAAGATTCAGACTTAGATGCTACATGTTCATGATTAATGTGCTGCTTTGGGGAGTGTTTAATGCCTTTTCTGCCAGCAATCTAACTTAACTATTGATTGAAGGAATTATCACACCTCTCTCTCAGGACTGGGTGCTTCACACGCAGGTCATCTTAATGGATAGACTACTTATATCCTAGTAGAAAGGATTTGCAGAAAAAAATTTCCCTCTTTATTTCTAGAAATTGGTCTGTTTCTTGTGCTATACTAGAAAGATTTTCCATGATTCAGTTCATCATAATAATAAGGATGCTTTCTCCTCAAAATTTGTCTTTCCTGGCTATTCATAGTTGGCCAGCCACAGTGTCAGACACTGAGAGAATCCATTGGTATAATAAGTATTCTAGGCGTAGTACTACTCAATAGCACATACATACAGCTTCCAAAACTTTGTACAGACAATAGTCATGAGGGAGAGTTTCAAGTAAAATTAATAGCCACCTGTGCTTTAAAAAAAAGTCAATGTATTATTGAAATGGTATTCCTTCAAGGTTGCACAGCTGGTTTAATGCTGATTATGCTTTAAGACAGAGAGAATAATTAAATAGGATAGAAAATGGTGTAAGGTTATTCATGACAGAAAAGATGCCAAGAACACTACAACAAAGGCCAGTGCCTGATAAAAGAAGCTAAGATAAATTTAATGAAAAACTATTAGCTTACAACTTTTTTTCCTTCATCTGAAGGAGTTAGCTTTGTGAAAATACTGTACACACTTGGAGAGTTCTACACTTTAAAAACAACTCTAATACACATTCTTGTTGTACTCATTTCTGTGGTGTATATGCAGTGAATAGGACATGTAAAACCCACTTAAAGTTTAGTTTTATGGGCTTTTTCATATATATATATATGTTAATCAAATAAAACAATATTCTTAAAGAAAACGGCTCTTGCAGGCTTAAATTAAAACATAAATGAAATAAAAATTTAAGAAGTACAATCCTATCACAATTATTTTAATGGGTATTCATGAAATAAACCTATATCATTAGGTAATTTTAGGGAACTTGGATTTCATTGCTAATGCTTTTAAAACATTCATTAGCATTTGATTTTCTCTGTCATGCCCTTTTGTTAATGATGCATTGATATTAATCTTCTAAATATTGATGCTTCTTTAAGCATAATAATTAAAATTACTCAAATATTCAGACATCATTTTTAAAAAGCAATATTAAACCCATTCATGTTGTAAATTCTTATTCTCATTTTTTAGAGAGTTAACATTATATTTTTCACTTGAAATGACTTGCTTCATTTAAATTAGGTTATTTTAAATGTTATTTCCTTGCTGAATCCATTTCAAAAGTTTACTAGCTTTGCTATTATTGGTTAATATCTGAGACCTTTAAACTGCTTAGTACACAGACACATATGACTTAAAGGATTTCAGAATTTTTAAGAAACAATTTAAACATATACATACACATATACACATTCACGGAGCCCAAGGTCTGGGGTGATTCTACTCGTCTCTGATGAAATCACTAAAATTTACAAATTAAAACCCTAACTTCAATGTCTCTAATAAGTATATACAAGACATCTAGTTCTCCAGTTGGATGGTTGCACAAATGCATTTCAGAGAGGAATCACAACTGTTACATTCTCTTCTATGAATTATAAACTCTCTAAGCAATGATGCATTTCCCTGAGCATCTTCTGTACTCTCATTACATCAGACAAGGTAAGAGCAGGATTAAAACATCTCTTCACTTTAAAGACTTTGGGCTGGGAATTACTATTTTAAAGAAAGAATTATTCCCATAGATTTTGCATTGGTTCAGTGGCAAAACTGGCTCTACACTGTTTTGCTCAGCTTCCTGCTGGTTGTTCAGTCTGTCACAATATATAAAATATCCTTGCTCTGATATCACTGCAAGCTTTCCAAGCGATTGCATTCCAGACGTAATTAAGAATAAACTAATGCCTTCAGACATGCTACTTTCTCCATTTCAAGTGATCATTTTACAGAAGAATACATTATATTTTTCCATCAGAGTTTGACTTACTACTCATAGCTGAAGAATAAATTTGATCTCTTTTATCTATTGGATATTTCAGAATAAATTCCTACTTTCATTTAAAAATTTAGTAATTTCAAGTTATATTACCTCTTCTTATCAGTTCATGTTCTCCCATTACCTTCAACTCCTCCTAAAAAAAGCATCTAGCAAGTTTTTCATATTGCTTAAACTGATTTTCAAAGATAAGGTAATAGGAACCCAAATGGAAAACCCCATTTTAGCTGTCCTTTAATAATGTGCTTCTAAGAGATATATTGGGGTCTTATAATTCTTAGCTGACTTTACAAAATGGAAAATTCCCCAGATATTATCTTGATATTTCAGGCATTAGTGAAACAGGGAAACAAATGTTTTGTTTTTTAAATCAAACAGAAAAAGTGTTTTTTGGAGAGTACACAGATGTGACCTCAGAAAAATGTAGTTTAGAGATTTCAAGACTTCATTCTTACTGCCAAGAGTACAGAGACCATATTTTATCCTTCTCACTAATTCTTGAGATACCCTGTTTCGTAGTAAATACCTCTCAGAAAGTGTCACGGTCACCCTTCCAACTGTTCTCCTTATTGAAAGAAACACTGCATCTTCAAATTAACAATTTTGAATAGATAACTTCTAATGGCTTTAAAAATGCTCCCAATTCAATTCTCCAGGGATATTCATTACCACCACATTCTTATTCTCTAACCTGATTCTTTTAGTTAATAGGACTCATAAAAGATCCCACCCAACTATGTATCTTGTGTTTGAACCCCCTTTGTACATCTAATAAATGATGCCCCTAAATATGCTGTGTGAGAGGCAATATATAAATGTCTTTTCCAAGCTTCATGATGTGAAAACCAAATAACTCCTTTTGAAATACCTGTCCACTCAATGGACTTCACACATTCTATTGTTTTATCTTGATCATGGGTAGGTTTCTTGGAAATCAAGCAGAAATGAATCACCTCTGAAACATCAAATTATCCACTGAAGCCACTGCCACTGAAACTATTTTCTTTTTAAACCAGCTGATTTCACATATGTTTTACCTTCTAAATACACACAAGCATTTAAAAATATTTTTGTATGTGTTTAAGACAAGTTTATAACCGCCCACATATAGAATACCTGTGTCTACCACATTTTAGTTGAAGTGAATAAACAGTCCAGTCGAAAGACAGTATTTATTTCAATGGAATTACTTTCTAAACTAATTTTCATTAAGGCATTAAATATTTTATTCAATGTTCATTTCTAGTGAAATAACAAAATTGTTCTAGCAATTGGAAGATAAATGTGGTCTGTTTAATATTCAATATATTAAGAAATTATTTAATTTTGGAAATTAGGTAATTGAAGTACTTGGCTTACTCACATGATATATCCAATCCCTAAGAAATTAAGCAGTGTTTTATCAATAAGAAAAAGAGTGCATTTATGTGAGCAGTTGTTCAATCAATTTCCAGATTCACCCTGATTCATCTTTGTTTCAGTTTCTCTCCCCCTCAGCAGCAGTTCTGCAGACAAGCATACACTGATTTTTGGTAAGGTATAATCAAACCACTTCTGCCTTACATTTTTTAGACCTGATAGGCTTTTATAGGATAGTTTTGATAAAAAATATATTAAATTGTTTCATTTCTCAGAGTGGGGTATGATTGGAATCACCTGAGTTCGTGAAAGAGCATGCTGAATCCGGTGAGAGACTGCTGCTTTTGAAGGCACAGGACACGATTCCCCCATCACTTCATGTGGCCAGATTGTCACCAAACTAAAACCTGGCAAACTTGTTTTATATTTCTTGAGTATGCCATGTTCCTTCTGATCGCAAGGCCTTCATGAATCCTATTCCCTCCATCTGAAATTATCCAATCATACCTCTCCAATTCCACTACCTGGAAGACATCTACTCAATTATGTCTAGCCCTACCTCAGTCTCCTTTTCACTGCACCTGGTTGTGTGCTTTCCCAAAACACACTAAACTGCTCCTTCATAGCAACTGTCACAATTATGATAAATCTGCTTTTACTGTTTTCCTTTTTTCTGTGTCTGCCCTTTTATATACCCTTTAGTTGCCAATAATATTGAACCTGTGTCTGTTTTGTAATCACTTTATTACCAATAAATGGATGTTCCATACATTTTTAGCAAAAATCCATTCAAATAATACAGATATATTTACAGAAATATTTGGAATGTAGATTCGTATTTTTCTTTACCTATCAGAGTGATATTTTTTCAGCAGAATAATTCTAAGAATAGCCTGGAGTAACTATTATCATTATAATTAACAAAATATTTAGTAGATGTTTACTAGTTAGGATACATTCGGCTGTAAGAAACATGATTAAGAGTTCAAACTTTTAACAATAAGGACATTTCAGACAAGAAGATGAGGCATAGGAAGAATCTAGACTTCCTTTAACTCAGTGTTCAATCCAGGTTGTATTCATTTTAGAATTGTAGGTGTTTCCCCAGACTAGACAACTCTGGTAAATCTATGTGTCACTTCCAGAAATGAGAAAGAAATATTAGAGAAATAAGTTTAATTTGTATACTTCTCTTTGAAGCAGAATGCCAGTGATGTTTCTTAAGCTGGAGTGATACTATATGCCTACAGTTTAACCATTCACTAGCAAGAAGAAAGGGACCACCATGATTAGCTTAGAGCAGCCAGGACTTACTCCTGGAGCAAAGGATTGTGCCAGTCTTCCCTGAGGCACAAGCCACCAGAAAACGGATAAAACAAATCAGTTTTCTTTTAGGAAGGAGGAAATGGTTTGGGGGGATTAAAATTAGGTAGGTAGCAAGAAGTGTCAGAATTAGTGACCAAAAAATGTAAGGTCCTGGGAGAAATAAGTTTTTTAAAAAGTAAAACAATTTCTTCTAGCATTTTACATTTTTGCCAAAGAATACATTAATTTAAAAAGCACATTGTGGGTTTTTTTATTTCCTCCAATACATTACACAATTTTCATCTCATAATTTGTGTAAGCCATTTCCTTCCTTTTTAAAATGTAAGATATTATAGGCTTGATGTTTGGACAGGGTTGTGCAAGAAGCAGGGGGCATGACAGGGAAAGTTAACAAAAAAGATGGTCAGTCTGTAAAATTAGAAAAGTGAAAAGAAACAATGTGCTCTGTCTATATTATAGGACAAAGTTATGACAATGAAGTGTCTTTTGTCTTGGGAAAAATGTAGATAGATAGATAAGATAATATATCCAAGAAAAGCATTAAAAAGTAACATGGAACATGGAAATCTTTCTTTCTTCTGAGATGATTTTAAAATAATTATAAATTTCTTATGATTCCAAAATAAGGGTTCTAATTTCTTTTCCTATTTCTCTAAATAAGCTGATATTCTACTAATGAATTTAGTTGAAATTAGATGAAAAGTTCAATTAACATGTGTTCCTTGTAGTCAAGAATATTATGAAAGCATCCTAGCATGATACTAAAACCTCAATATATACAAGCAGGGAAGTTAATCACCGTCATTACCATTTACATCTCATTCTGATAACTGCTGAGTCTTGCAGCAGTAAATTACATAGATGCTATAAAACAGCAAAAAACAACATTATGTCCAGCAGAGAACTCAAAATACCGTATACACTATCAGCCTTAGATTAAATGATTATTTATGTAAAAATAAAGAAAAATAACACTAAGTAACTCTGGTTTTATCACGGCAAAGGAGATTTCAAAAAGCTTACTAGTTTGATGCTGGGTAGAAGTAGCCTGCTTTGCTAGTATTACAATTGCTCTGACCATAGTTAATCATTGATTATTCACGAAAAACATACCCACTATGGGCACTGTCCAAGCCCCTTTGCTTCTACTTTATTGCTCTCTTCCTAACTTTTGATCATTTCAACCCTCATTAGCATATCACCTAAAGAATAACAGAGGGAATGGGGCCTCACAAATAAATCAGTCAAAGTGACTCTGATAGAGGAAAGGACTGAAGACTTTAGCTGGATATAAACTATTAATTATAGCATAACATTCAGAATATATTACTAAAAGAGTTGAAATTTCAAACGTATCAATAAAGTCAAGCATAAATTATTTGAATAGCATATTTCCCTTGAAAATTTCAAAACATTTAACAGAATGATAAAGTAACAGGAACACTGCACTACAAGACATCAGAGGAGTCTCCTATAAAAATGGTGTCTTGATTCTCAAGTCAATTCTCTATCATGTTATTCCTACATTTTAGGGCACAAAGAAAAAAATATGTTCACGTTTAGCAGCTTTATTGAGATATAATTGAGGTAAAATGCTTTGTATCTGTTTAAGTTTTCACGTGTGTATTATCACCTCTAACATGGTAATGAATACATCCATCACCCTAAGTTTCCTATGAATTTTAGAATCAGCTCTTCCGATTCCCCAACAAAATCCATTAGAATTTTGATAGGGATTAAATTGAATCTATAGATCACTTTGGGAGAATATGCCATCTTAACAATATTTAAGTCTTCTGATCCATGAATACAGTATCTTGGGCTTCCCTGGTGGCGCGGTGGTTGAGTCCGCCTGCCGATGCAGGGGACGCGGGTTCGTGCCCTGGTCCGGGAGGA
>NC_041224.1:110893501-110946779 GCF_002837175.3 Physeter macrocephalus | reverse complement strand
CGCGCAACCACTGCGCCACCAGGGAAGCCCCCAGGAATTGGTTTTAAAATTTCTTTTCAGATTGTTCATTGCTAGTGTATAGAAATACAACTGATTTATGTATGTTGACCTTGAACCCAGCAACTTGGTTGGATTTACTTATTAATTCTAGTAGTTTTTCATGGATTCTTTAGGATTTTCTGTATGTAGGTCATGTTATCTGAAAATAAAGATAGTTTTACGTCTTCCTTTCCAGTTGGGATGCCTTTATTTTTTTTTCTAGCCTGATTGCTTTGGATGGAAATTCCAGTGCAATGTTGCATATTAGAGGTGAAAGTAGGCATCCTTGTCTTCTTCCTAATCTTATGGGGTTAGCTTTCAGATTTTCACCATTTAGTAGCTGTGGATTTTTCATAAAAATTCTGTCATGTTGAGAATTTCTCTTTTATTCCTAGCTTTCTGAGTGTTTTGATTTTTTTTTTAATTTTATATGTCATGAAAGTGTAAGATTTTGGTAAATGCCTTTTCCGTATCAATTGAGATGGTCATGCATTTTTTTTCATTCCTTTATTCTACATTGATTATTTTTCATACTATGAACTACCCTTGCATTCTTGGAATAAGTTCCACTTGGTCATAGTATATGTAATTCTTTTAATATGCTGTTGGATTTTGTTTGCTAGCATTTCATTGAGGACTTTTGCATCTACATTCATAAAAGATACTGAAAAGATAAAGAAAAGAGATTTATTTTCTTGTAATGCCTTCAATAATGGCTGCTTATAATCACTTCATTACCACATTAATGTGTTAGAAAGTGGTCTTTCCTATTTTTTGCTAGCTTTTGAGCAGTATTGCTAATTCCTCTTTAAATGTTGGGTAGAATTAACTAGTGAAGCCAGCTCACTCTGGGCTTTTCTTGGTTGGGAGGTTTTTGATTATTTATTCAATCTTTTCTCTTATTATACATCCATTCAGACTTTCTAATTTTTACTGAGTCAGTTTCAATATTTGTTGTGGTTCTAGGAATAAGTCTGTTTCATGTTGGCTAATTTACTGGAATATAATTTTGGCAATACTATCTACAAATCCTTTTCTTTAAATTTATGTAAGGCTATTAGTAATGTCCTCAACTTTATTTCTGATTTTAGTATTTTGAGTTTTACCTATTTTGTTCTCGGTTAGTCTAGCTAAAAATTATCAATTTTTTTTATGTCTTCAGAGAACTAACTTTTGGTTGTGTAGATACTTCTATAGTCTTTATATTCTCTATTTCATTGATCTCCATCTTTATTTTATTCTGCTTGCTTTGTGTTTAGTTTGCTCTTCTTTTTCTATTTCCTTTGGTTGGGAAGTTAGATTACTGATTTGATATCTTCCTTTTTTAATGTAGGCATTTATTACTATAAATTTCCCTCTAAGCAGTGTTTTCACTGCATCCCATAAGTTTTGGTATGTTATGTTTGTTTTCACTCATGTCATCTAATTTCCCTTGTGATTTCTTCTTTGATACTTTGGTTGTCTGAGTGGTTTTTTTTTGTTTGTTTTTTTGCAGTACGTGGGCCTCTCACTGTTGTGGCCTCTCCCGTTGTGGAGCACAGGCTCCGGACGCGCAGGCTCAGCAGCCATGGCTCACGGGCCCAGCCGCTCCGCGGCATGTGGGACCCTCCTGGACCAGGGCACGAAACTGTGTCCCCTGCATCGGCAGGCAGACTCTCAACCACTGTGCCACCAGGGAAGCCCAATGTCTGAGTGTTTATTAAATTATTACTTTCCACAGATTTGTAAATTTTCCAGGTTTCCTTCTGTTACCAATTTCTAGCTTCATTCCTTTGTGGTTGGAAAAGAAACTTTGTATGATGTTAGTCTTTTATTATTTAATTTATTGATACTTGTTTTGTGACTTAATATATGGTCTATCCTAGATAATGTTTCATGTGTACTTGGGAAGAATATGTAATCTTCTGTTGTTTGGTAGAGTGCTCCATATATGTGTTAGGTGTATTTGGTTTATAGTGTTGTTCAAGTTTTCTGTTTTCTAGTTGCTATTTTGTCTAGTTGTTTCATCCATTATTGAAAGTGGGATCCAATAAAACAATCTATTTATCCCTTCAATTCCATCAATTTTTATTTCATATATATGGAGACTGTGTTGTTAGATGTGTATATTTTATAATTATTAATAGTTCTAGATGGATTAATTCTATCAAGTTTGTCTCTTGTAAAAATGTTTGCTTTAAATATACAAATATATTTTGTATATTACATGGAATGTCTTTTTCCATACTTTATTTCCAAAGTATTTATGTTTCATTCTTAAGTGGATGTCTTAGAGATAGCAATAGTTGAATTATGTTTTTTTTTCTTTCTATTCTGTCTACTTCTGCCTTTTAAGGGGAGAATTAATTTACATTTAATGTGACTATTGATAAGGAAACACTTCTGCCATTTTACTGTTTGTTTTCTATATATTTATGTCTTTTGTGGTTGTTAATCAATTTCTCTATTGTTTTTGTTTAATTGCTCTTTTTGTGCACACCATCTCGATTCCTTTCTTATTTCTTTTACTGTGTAGTCTTTAGATATTTTCTTAGTGGTTACCCTGGGGATTGTAATTATCTTAAATTATAATAATCTTGCTTAAATTAATAACAAATTAGTTTCAATAGTATACAAAAACTTGCTCATATATAGTTTCATACTCCCCCACGCACACTATATTTTTATTGTCACAAGTTACACCTTTATAGATTGTAAGCCCTTTGAAGTCATTTTAGAGTTAATATTTTATGCATCTGTCTTTTAGATCATATATTTAAAAAAGAGAAATTGGGGCTTCCCTGGTGGCACAGTGGTTGACAGTCTGCCTGCCGATGCAGGGGACACGGATTCGTGCCCCAGTCCGGGAAGATCCCACATGACGCGGAGCGGCTAGGCCCGTGAGCCATGGCCGCTGAGCCTGCACATCCGGAGCCTGTGCTCCGCAACGGAAGAGGCCACAACAGTGAGAGGCCTGCATACCGCAAAAAAAAAAGAGAAATTATAAACCAAAGACCTAATAATACTGGCTTTTATATTTACCTATGGAGTTATCTTTTCTGATACTCTTTATTTCTTCATATGATTTCAAATTACTCCTTACTGTCCTTTCATTTCAGCCTGAAGGATTCTCTGGCATTTCTCATAAGGAAGGCCTACTAGCAATGAGTTCTCTCTCTTTTTGTTTAGCTAGGAAAGTCCTTTGTCAGGCCTTTAAAGATGTCATCCACTATTTCTTCAGGACAAAGGTGGAAACATAGGGTCTGTCAGGTCTTTTCTGAGCATGTGTCCAGATTTATGCATGGCCTTCTAAATTCCACACAACATGTGGGAGCTTTTCAAAGCCCAGTTCCTCCATAAATCTCCTTTCCAAGCCTCCTCCTATTCAAACTTTTTGTTCTGGCTGTTGTTTGCCCCAAATGTTACCAAACCCCATGTGTTAGTGGCTAATTTCATTTGTCTTTAAATGCTTTCAACACATGCTGCCCTGGAAGTGATCTCAGTTCTGGGGAAGGTCCAAGGTAGACAAAATGAAGGCAAACCCTTCAGGGATCCTTCAGGGAACTAATAGACAGGTCATAAGATACAATCACAATAAAGATTTGGAGAATAAGGTCAGTTACTCCCTCTGTAAGAGCAACCAGTACCAGGAATGCAGGCTGCCATCTTCAAGGTTTCCCCAAGCTGAGGAGTGAGAGATGATAATAGAGTATGTTAAAATCACAGAGCTCTCATCAAAATCCAGCTGTTTTATTGTTTCTTTGTTAAGCATTCTCTTGATTGTGTTACGTTTTTGATTAAATGCTAGAATTGAAAAAGAGTTTATTCTGACAGTTTTGCAAGCTTATTCATTGCTTACTTGGAGGCAAGGAGTTTTAGAATTCCCAACTCTATCATTTTCACTGATCTAACTCTAATCATGCCATTTTTAAAATAGTGAATATTTCTTCCTTTTGAGCCTTTATGTTTTACTTATTTTTCTTGCCTCATTGCAATGGTTACAACTTCTATTACAATGTAGTATAAAAGTGGTGATAGAAGTTATCATTATCATGTGAACAGGGAAAATTTAATTCATTCATTTTTTAAAATAGCTTTATTTAAGAATAATTTGTATACTATAAAATTCACATTCAATTGTACAATGCAATGGCTTTCTGTAAATTTGCAGAACTGTGCAACCATAACCATATTCCAACTTTAGAACATTTCCATTGACCCAAAAAGATCCCTCCACCCCTTTGCAGTTACTCTCCATTCCCATCCACAGCCACAGGCAAACACTAATCTATGGTGTGTCTCTACAGATTGCCTTTTCTGGACATTGCATATTAAGAAATCATACCACATGTCATATTTTGTACCTGACTTCTTTCAGTTAGCATAATGTTTTTAAAGTTCATCCACCATGTGGAATACATCAGTACTATTTTCCTTTATATTGTTGAATAACTTTACAGTGTATGAGTATATCCCATTTTGTTTATCCATTCACCAACTGATACACATTTGGATTGTTTTCAGTTTCAGATTATTATAAATAATGTTGCTATAAAAATTAATATACAAGAATTTGTGTTAATATATGCCTTAATTTCTCTTGGATAGATACCTAGTTGTAGAATTGCTGGCTTATATGAAAAATTTATGTTTACTTTCCCATGAAACTGCCAAATTGTGCTCCAAAGTGGCTAACACATTTGACATTCCCATAAGAAAGGATGAGAATTTTGGTTTCTTCATAATCTGGCCAGTATTTGCTTGTGAAATGGTATCTCATTGTGGTTTTAGTTTGCATTTCCCTAATATCTAATGATGTTGACCATTTTTATGTCCTCGTTTACCATTTGAATACCTTTGCTGGTGAAATGTCTAATAAAATCTTTGAATTTTTAAATCTTTACATTTTTAATTGGGTTGTTATATTGAATTGTAAGGTTACTTAAATTTCTGAGATACACATACTTTATGGGACATATGATTTGTAATTATTTTCTCAAAGTCTCTGGCTTGTCTTTCCATTGACTCACTGGTATCTTTTGAAGTGTGAAAGTTTTTAATCCTCGTGAAGTCCAATTTAATTTTTTTCTTTGTGGATTATAGTTTTGTTGTTGGGATTAAGACATATTTGCTCACTTTAAGTTTACAGAAATTATTCCCGTGTTTTCTTCCAAGAATTTTATGGTTTTAGCTCTTACATTTAGTTCTATCATCCATTTTAGTTAATTTTTATGTATGCTGAATTCATTACTCTGCATGTGGTTATTTGATTGTCTCAGCACCATTTCTTAAAAAGACAATCCTTTCTCCACTGAATAGCCATAACACCTCCATAGAATTGCCTTGGCATCACTGGTAAACGTCTTTAATCACCTTTAGAGTAATCAAGCACATATTTTTGTTGTGGTTATTGATGTTGTTATTAGAATTACTCTTATTATGATTACACCCAGCTTCTGTTAGCATGTAGTATCCTACCTTATGTCAGCACAGGGACCTTACACAGACTCATTAGTGTTGTCACCTGTGGTTTCTATTTAAAATGCACAAAGCCATTCAAACACCTAAGTCACCTACCCAATTTCTTTTCCAGAGCTAGAATAATCTTTGATTTATAATTCTTTTATAATCAAAAGTTATTCATCTGACACAAACACTATTCCCTAAGTATTTAAACTTGTTTTATACATTCAAATTATCAATAATGGTGAAATAAATACCCAAATTATGTACATGCCAGTACACACACACACACACACACACACACACACCTTACTGCTACATACTGGATACATAATAGGATATACTGCTGTGTATCCTGATATTCTTTTCACTCAAAAATAAAGTATGAATGTATTTCCATGTAACTGGTATTCATAGACATCACTTTTTGTGGCTTTGTAGTGTTCTATAGTGTAGCTTGCAATATAATTTTATTAATTTTCTATTATAGGGTATTTCTCTGGCATCAGTGTCTACATGCCACTCTTTTAAAATAGATTACATTCTGATATCTCTTCAATCTTCAGTTCAATATCCCAGATATAATTTCATAAAGCCTAAAAATTTGAACAGAATACTTTTAACTTGCTATTCTTTTATAATTGCTTTACCTATCTTGAGATTCAATTATCATATTTTCTTGTATTCAGGACAAGTTGACCAAGCTACTACCTAAATTGTCAATTAATAACTCAGAAATAATGGAGTGTGCATCAGTCAGTTCATACCTATCTTATACATTTTTAAAGTGATCTTTTTTATAGGGGGACTGAAAAGCGACATCTTAGAATATTAGAAGTAACTTGTGTTAGTATTACTATGGCTCTGATGTATTCAACACAACTTTTCAGAGTAAATTCTTACCTACTCTATGTCTCAAGCTTTGACACATAGGCACTAGTCAAAATGGATTGGTTACTACCTAGTCTCATAATTTCACATGAGTTACACATTATGGATCATGTGTAGAAATGTATACAATAAATATCTGAATCTCATCGTTTGTTGAATAATTAGGCAGTGTGGATTCAACCTCAACAGACAGCTATAGTTTCAAATGTTCTTCAAAACTTACTTTTCAAAAGAAGAAATGTGTGTTTGCACATATGCACATACACAGAATGACAGGATGACAATGAGAACCAGTCACGGTTTTAATTTCTTCAAGACTACTCACTGGATTTTAGAAAGGCAAGGCAGGTCAGCTGTTACTAGACATTTAAAAAACAGTTGAATGACATTAGTTTTAAGGAACGTTATAAAAGTGTCCTCTTGGGTAGATAAGAAGCAGCTTATCACATTAAAGCCCTGAGAATTGTGCAGAGCCGGGTATTTCTCTGTTAGTGACTATACAAAGTAACAATTATACAATTATAACACCCAGATCACTGCATCAAAATTTTTCATTTTATGTCCATGTTTTCACTCTTTCTCTGTTCATTTCTGGTTGCCTTAGAAGAGAACAGTCATTCTTTGTCAGGTTGAGGGCATTCAAGTGAACCAAAAGGTCAATCTAATTAAAAAAGGGAAAGAACTTCAAACCACAAGGGGAAAAAAGATCCAGCTAAATGCCAAGGAATTTATATTACTGAATGCATGCGGTAAACAGTCAAACAATGAGATGAATGCACAAAGGTGTCAAAGAGAAAAAAACAGTGGAGTCTCTGACCTTTAAATTAGTATTAGTTTTTGTAAATTAAATGACATTTATTCCTTGAAAGAGAAACATTGCACATTAGAAACATTTAAAAATACAATTAATTGTTATCATGTCTTAGTTTCGGAAAGCTTTATCTTCCTCCAATGATTCACAACAATATTTATAAACTATTGAGTAGAGAAACTCGATTAAAAGGTAGCAACTTATCTGAATGATTCTTCCCAAGGATACTGTTAATAATTTTAATTTTTAGTCTTTGCAAAAGCTATCCATCATTTGGAACTGCCCCCCCCAACAAAAGTATTGTTCAAAACACATTGATAAAGTTTAGTTAAACCTACAAGAATAGATTTTAAACTCTGTGGTATTAATGGTTTGCAAAGCAAGATAGAGAAAATACTACATATGGACCCTTTCACTTTATTTTTTTTCCCCCAAGCCATTTTTTTAACCAACGTGGAGCCATCCGGTAGTGAGTATATAGTACAAATTTAAAAATTCAATAAAGGATGAGGGTGCCTTAACTAAATTGTTAGTTTGACTACATTGAAGTCTGTCACCAAGTGATTTTAATGCATTTTAGCAATTTAGTTAGATGCTTCATAGCAGAAGTCTATTAACAATCACTAGTTGACCAAGGATTTTCGTATCATGGTGGATTGGAAGTGAGACATTCCATTAATAATTTCATCTCTTGTTAAATTTACTGGACCAAGTATACAATACCATGGATAAATCTTATCATCAACCTTTTTTTTTTTTTGCTTATACTTTAGAAAATCATAGAAAAAAACATGCAATGTCTCTGCAAATTGATCGTCTCTGGTATTACCTGGCTTATCAATAACCTAAAATGTCCTTTATGTTTTCCTTAGCTAAATCATTTCTATTTGAAAGAAAACTGAGGATCCATTTTCCAGGTGGTAGCTTTAAGCTCCGGAACAGATTCTGAGGCGAAACATTTCTCCTATTGCTTTTATCCTTTTCCTTAATGGTTAACTCTGACTGTAATTGTCCTAATTTCCTAGGCTAATACCATAGTTCCCCACTATGACTGGCACTCAAGCCCTCAGCACTGCACACTTGGTTAGACCCTGGCAAACTAGGTAGGTCTTGCCAGGTTCCTTTGCCTTTGGTGGCTCCAGTATCCCACACACCTGCACCTTCCTATTTCTTATGCAAACATCTCTCAGAATCCTGGGTGCTGCCCACCGAGTTGTTCAATATTTGATAGAACCATGGATTTACCTCTGCTCTGACTCACACCCTGGATAAATCCTAAAGGTTTTACAATTGCTTGAATTACAATGGAGCCCACTTTATCTCTTAGTTATTTGTGCCTTGGAGCTACTGATCACCAATAAGAACAAGCCTCTGTAGTGGGATTAATTAGTGCCAAACCAACCACGTATTTAGGGAGTGGGTTTTGGCCTAGTTCTATCTATCATATCACTTGCCCTCTGGATTGGTAAGTATTGTCAAAGTGTTAGCATATCTTCTAATGATGATTTCAGTTTTAAGGCATAACCAACTGTCATTTTCACTAAAAATAGAAAATCAATCATAATGTGATTAACTGTGTGTCTGCATTTAGACCTTGTCAGTTACTCTCTGCACTATACACCTTATGTGAAAACATTTCTCAGGGGGCATTTTTCACAGAATTTACTATTTTTCATGCCAACGAACAAAATCAAATTCAGAGAATTCAAAAATAATTTGAACAGTGATATATTGACCATGTTTCTTTTTTTATTTTGGAATTAAATCCCTTTATCTTTGATAACATATTATAAAGTTGAGGGCGTGTAATTTTCAAAGATAGAACCATGTCTGTAAAACTATATTATATATAAGTTAATGCAAGCATGGGAAAACATGATAAATTGGTTGTATTTCAATAAAGTTCTCACATACAGAATACTTTCTTTTAATGGAAATCTGTTGATATTTGCTTGTCAAGCCCCAACCTCTGGAGAGCTTCTAGAGCCAGTTCTTTGCTGTGAAAGTAGTGAGAGATTTAGATTTCCTTTCTGAACAGGATTAAGTCAGTGTAGGCCTCAAAAAAAAAAAAAAAAAGCAAAATAAATAAGGAGGCAGAATCTCTGGGTCTGATTTGTGGTAAAGTAGAATGATATATACATATATATTTTTTTATACCAGAGTACCTGTGTAGTGATTTTCTATAAATCTTTATTGATGGTCTAAGGATTCACTATGACTTGTGAAGTGTAAAACTGTCCTAGAGAATTAAAAGCCGTGATGACTTGGAACATAATGTTACTCTCTATCTCCACGCACTGTGGCATGTCTTATGATCCTTCCTCGCAGAAATTCTTATGGAATATAATAGTATTCCCCGACTACAATTCACAATGCAAATAGAGATATGAATCCATGATGTTAAGATAAGAATATATCAATAGTTTTAATTTTTCAAGAGATGCTAATTTTTGGAAGGATTCTGAACATGAAGCAGGAATACAAGGATGCAAAGTATCAACTTCCCTTGAATATTTTCTCTCATGTTTTATCTCCAATACCACACACACATTAGGTGGCCAGTGTTTATTTTTTGCGTGAACTGATTGTTAATGTTTTCATCTGGTCCACAGACTTAATGCTGTCAAGCTCCAGACTTAACTACTCTTGGAAAGTTGACTCACATTGTTAGTAAACAGAAGCTAAAATGTGTAACAGTGGTGATTTTTACCTTAAAATCTACCTCCTGAAGAGCACTAACATTCTGTTTAGATAAGGCACTGGGAGAGCTAAATTATAATTTGTCAATCTCTTGATAAGTATGGGCCAGAGTAGGGGGAATTGGTATTTTAGTGCACCAAACTTGCATACATCAATGCCATTTGGAATGTGTTTCTGATACAAGATACTATTGACTCTTGGGGTACAGAACCCTCAGTTATGGGCAGTTTGGGAAAGCACTCCTAAGGACACTTTTTCAAAGTCTTTTTTCTCCCTAAGCTTCTATACCATCATGCTTCTCCCCCCACTCTATCTACTGATACATATTCTTTCTTTAGATGTATTAATAACTTTAAGATTGGACCCAAGTCTTTCCCTATCTTGGCACTATTTAGCCTCCTAAGGAAGTTGCCTCTCCCTATGATTATCATTTATTGTGTGATTACAATTTAATTCATATATCCATCATACTGATGGTCTCCCTAAAACCTTACTGCCACCCTACATCTATAATTTTATGCTTAAACATGTGCATGTTAAACATATGCATATGCATCTGATATCATGATTTTTTACCCCAGACAATTAGTTCTAAGCTCAAAGCAGGAAAGAGTAGCAAAAATTTCCTATCTTTCTCACTTCTGTTCCATAAGCAAGATGAGGATATTTAATACTAAAACATTAATTGTTGATAAAAGCATTGCTTTATATCTATAGGAAGCTACCATGTAACATTAAATATTTTAAAAAGTTGTACTTACATTTCTTCCTGAACTTCCTTTGCTTAATACACACACAGAAACCCTCAAGAGATCCAAACTTTTTTTCTCACTTCTTAAGATCTGATTTTTCTTTACTATTTATCTACATTTATATGTCTACTACAAACTGTGTCACACAGTGGGTGTGTTTTACAGTTATATGAGAGACTGACATTTTTCAAATGGAGAAACTGAGGCACAGTAGAATTGAAGAACCTGTTACGGTTGACAATATGCCAATAGTACAAGAGTAACATATTTATTTGTGTTACTCCAAGGTTATAGTTTATTAAAATCATAGAGTTCCAGAAGTATATTCTCTAATTTCTAGAATGATATACCTAACTTTTCTTTTTCAACCTCTACCTAGTTCTCAACCTATAGAAATATTTTGGAAATGCCTTAATAGATAATAAGGAATTGTCACATTTTATACTCCTAGATGTGCTATTTCTTTGGAATTTTAACTAACCTACAATCCTTGCTTATTTTTCTTGCCATAAGTTCTGCAAATAACAGTCAGTCTTTGGCTTTACTTATTGTCATTCACAGTGAATCATGTTTGCAATGACGTTAGAGCTTTTTTGAGGAATACCATTCTAGACATACAGAAACTGCAAAACTGAGGTCAAACTCTCTGGGATCTCCAAATAAAAAGATTGTAGATCCACATGTCTCTTCACTAAAATGTGCACCAGTTTCTAAACCCCCTTCTGAGTTTTTCACAAGTGATGGGGCATAGGGCTGATTATTACTACTTTAAGAAGAGGAAAATAATATTGCATTTTTCCATGGGCCTGTAAATCAGAATTCTAAATGTACTAAGGACTAGTTTTATCCCTATTGTAGCAAATACATAATACACTGAAACCAGTCTACATTACTTCATTTATGTTATGGGTAGCATGAAATTATTACTATTACAATACTAATATCCTTTCACAGCATACACTGAATGATATACTAGCTTCCTGAATTTCCCTGAAAATGGTGTGAATGATATATAATTTAAAATTCTATACAATAAGCTTACTTTATTGATATTAGCACTTAAAGATCACTCAGAGTAATCCAATGATTATAGAAATTTCTGAAAGGTAGAAAAAAGTATTTTTAAACAAAGAAATAGGAAGAAATATATAAAATGTTTCAAACTTGCATTATTTTTCTAAGTATGTTTCCTTTTAGGAAAGCAGCAAATACTGAAAAAGATGAGAGTATCCATAGCATTCATACATTTAATAACTTACTTTGATTTAAAGAATTAATACTGGCATTGTGCTAATAAAAAGTCACATTGTACTGCATGTATATATTTTCCTTTGTTTGTCAAAGATACTTTTTAAAAGATAGACAATAAGACTTAGCTATAAAACTAATTTGGTAACAAATATTAAGGTAATATCATTAGTGCTGACAATTAATAGATTATTATGTTATTCTGGCCTTTTAGAAAAGAATAACAATCTGGGACTTCTCTTGTGATCCAGTGATTAAAAATCTGCCTTCCAATGCAGGGGATGCAAGTTCGATCCCTGGTTTGGGAACTAAGATCCCACACGCCACAGGGCAATTAAGCCTGCGTGCGCTAGAGTCCGCGTGCCACAACTAGAGAGCCTGAGAGCCCCAGGTACTGAGCCCCGGCTCCCTGGAGCCTGCGTGCTGCAACAAAGAGCTTGCACGCCGCAGCAAAGACCCCACGTGCCACAACTAAGACCAGACACAGCCAAATAAGTAAATAGATAAATGAATAAATATATAAATAAAATGTTAAAGAAAGAATAACAATCTAAAGCTTTCACAATATTGCACTAAATTAGTGACTTAAAACATCTTAAAGGTTTAAGTTATGACTGTCATATTTCTAGGCCAGACATTATAGATAGAGGGTAGCAAAGAGTAATCCAAGCTTCTGTAGAATAATCCATAATTTCTATACATCTATAAGAATCTTAAAGTAATTTGACTCGGGGCAAAACCCAGCTAAATCTCTTAAAAATTAATAATATATATTAATCGACTGAAAAGAATGGCTTTTAAAAAAAAATGCCTTTGTAATTCAATCAAAATGATAGGAAATGTGATAAATAATTGTACACATAAAAATAGTTGTGCACATAAAAAAGTGAATTTTCAATTGTTCTTTAGTATGTGAGACAGTCAAGAGATTTTTATAACTGATGATTAACATAATTGGCAAGTTCCAATTTCTCTGTTTGCCAACAAGCAGCTTGCATTTTGAATTAGAGATGTTGGTAGAGAAATAACAGTTTTGACTATGAAAATCTGCTAATTAAAGCTGCTACTTCATGCTCAATGCATAGAAATTGCATAACTACTGCAGTGAATTGATATTCTCATACCACGGAACTTCGCAAAGATATCAAGGAATGTAATTCATAACTTAGTACTTCTTAAACAACTACTACTGAATGAAGAAAACAGCTGAACAAGATAACAGAAATGTTGTTAGGAATATATACAGAGAATGCAAAACTAGGTGTTTTTAATTTATGATAAAAATTTCAAGTGCATAAGGTTTCTTCTCCTAGATATACAGAATTAATAATCAATACAACAGTAATATTTTTAAAAAGTAGTCCTGTACCAGACCAGAAATAGGTATAAACTATTAAATGATAAATGGAAATATTAACATAAAACTTTGGTTAGGTTGAAAGTATATATCTATGAGTGTATTAGAAAAATTATCTACAGAAATTAGCTGCTATAACACCTGTGCTAGTATTAACACCTGTACTTAGTATAGGGATATATAACTATATAACAATATATAACTATCTTCTACAGGATAATATTAACTTTAGTTTTCTATATATACTATCAACAGCAGTTAATATTTTAGTTATAATAACATCATCATCATCAAAATAGTTAACAACATAGATTGAATCATTTATCATAAAAACAACAAGATGTAAAAACTATTATTATCGGGCTTCCCTGGTGGCACAGTGGTTAAGAATCTGCCTGCCAATGCAGGGGACACAGGTTTGAGCCCTGGTCCGGGAAGATCCCACATGCCACGGAGGAACAAAGCCCGTGCACCACAACTACTGAGCCTGCGCTCCAGAGCCCATGAGCCACTACTACTGAGCCCACGTGCCACAACTACTGAAGCCCGTGCACCTACAGCCCGTGCTCCACAACAAAGAGAAGCCACCACAATGAGAAGCCCGTGCACCGCAGTGAAGAGTAGCACCTGCTCGCCACAACTAGAGAAAGCCCACGTGCAGCAACGAAGACCCAACTCAGCCAAAAAAAAAAACAACTATTATTATCCCTAATTAATATAAGAGTAAACTGAGACATAGAGACATTTAGAAAGTTGATCAGTGTCATAGAACTAATAAGCGATAGACCCAATGTATAAATTTGGCAGTTTAGAGCCATAAAAGACCTAATACAAATGATTTAGCACAAACTCCCATTATTTGAAATAGTAGCTGTAGCAAGGCAAAGAATATGCTAGTGGCCCCTTTTGTTTCTCCCTTAGTCAGGGACTTTTGCAGCCAACTATAAATTTAAGTGGCAAAGTAAAGAAAAATAAAAATGACTTTGCTTAAAAGTCACATATCATTGAGTACAGATTTCCACTTTCACATGTAGTTAATGAAGAATTATCTTGCTTCAGACCAACACCATACTATCTTGCAAAAATAGACTTTTAAGAGTAATAATCAAATCTAGTAAACAATGGAGTAACAGCTTTGTAACACTGAAATAAAATCACTGCAAGTATGGAATTCACAGCCAGTAAAAATATCCTTGAAAAGTAAAAACTAAATAAAAATATTTTTAGATGATTAAAAACTGAGATAATTCACTACCAGAAACCTGATACTACACAAATACTAAATCAATGTCTTCACACAGATGAGCAATGATCCCAGAGTGAGGTATACAAAGGCAGGAAAGTAAATAAAGAGCAAAGAAAATACTATAAATAACAAATATAACAATGTTTAAAATATATGCATAATTTAATGCATGGCAAAAATAGAAAAAAGAGAAAGTCAGGGTAAACAGAGTTAAAATGTTCCAAGGCCATCTGAAAAATGGTGTCATTGGATGCATATTATAATATATGGGGAACTACGACAGTATGCATTCTGCTAGAATACCATTAGCAAGACCTCCTACACTCTAGATGTGAATAGACTATCCTAGCTAAATTTACTCAGCTGTAAAGGAAGATAGATGACAGAAGCCTAAGGATACCAATGGGCAGCATCAGTAGTGCCTCTTTGGTGGGAATTTGTGCAAAAATTCAGGGACAATTCTTTGGCCTACCAAGTGAAGACTTAGGTTTGAGGCAACACATTGGAGTATGGAAACAACTTTATCTCAGAGGCTGTAGGCTCCATGTAAGAAGCCTTGGGCATAATTCCATATCCCTGCAAAAACACAAAACAAAACAAAACAAAACAAAGCAAACAAAAAACCCTCTTTACAAGTAATTCAATACACAAGGAAAATCGAAGCTCTGTCTTCCAACCTGATATTTATAAATTAATCCATCTTCCCCAAACCCCAGTCCAGCTGCTGGAGGTTTACTAAATAGTCTGACAACTGAAATACTGCTATCATAGGGGTCTGCTAAGTGAAAGTTAACTCAAGGTCAATTTCCCATATAAAAAGAAAGTTTTGTTAACTCAGTACTCACAATTATGAAAAAAATAGTAACAAGATGAAAATTAAAATTCACAATCCATGGAGAAGACAACACAGAGAGAAAAAGAGGGAAAAAAACCCAGTGGGACAAAGAATAAACAAATCCTAAGATACTATATATAAACCCAAATTAATAAGTAATTGGGTTAAATGCAAATAGGCTAAATGTTTAGGTAAAACTTGTAGAGTGAGTTCAAAAATAACAATACCTGTCGGTTACAGATCAAGATGGCAGAGTAATAGGACATGGAACTCACCTCAACCTCCATCCCCCGAACACATCAAAATACATCTACATATGGAACAATTCTCACTGAAAACAAACTGGCAGAAGGACCCCTGCACAACCAAGGCTATAAGAAAGATGCACGCGTAGTTGGGTAGGAAGAGAAGAAAAGCCATTAGGTCAGGAACTGTGCCTCTGGGTGGGGACTCAGAGGAAGAGGGAGATCACAGGGGTGGACACCTCCCTGGGAAGTGAGCAGTTCAAGCCAAAGATTGGAAACTCCAAACACAGGGTCCTATGTGGGGGAGACAGCCCCCTTGTCTGGTTAGAGGATCACTAGGACTAATAGAAGGGGAAGCCTGGACTCTGCTCATGAGGAGTACCCACACACAGACTTGCCCCTGAGGCAAGGTGGAGAAAGATCTGCTCTAGCGGTGGCAGGGTTTCCTGTGACTGCCTCCTGGCTTGCCCCAGCCCAAGCCAAGCAAATGCTCTAGACCTGCTCACTCTGTCACAGTGAGGGACTGGATCTGGGGCAGCCAAGACCAAGGAAAAGACTCGACTGTGGGACACAGAGGCAACCCAGTTCCGGGACAGATCCTAGGGGGTGGGGCAGCAGCTATCATTGGCCCTTACTCAAGCAGCTCTGTAAGCCGATAGAGCAGAGGGCGGGGGGTCGCTGGAGAAAAAAACAGATATGACTTTCTTGATGTAAGAGAAGCCATTTTTGGCCTAAGCCATTTTGTGATCTAAGCCTAGCCACAATGCTTACCCTTGAACAGGTCTCAATAATAAATGATCTTAAGGGAACAAAAAAGTGTAGAAGCAAATTACAATTATCAGGCAAGAGAAATAACAATAGCAAAGATAAAAATATCAGTTGTAAAAACTCCCAGTTCTCTTTCAGTGGTAAAGATTAGCCTGAAGTGCTCAACCAGCAGATCGACTGGAACCTAAGGGGTGATGTCGACCTTTTCTGACCCTTGTGACTTCAATCACCTAAAGCATGGACTCTGTCAACCACCCGAGCCACTTCATGAATATGCCCTTAGCTTAAAACTACCCAGATTGTGCTGTTTGGGAGACACTGCCTTGCGAAAGACCCCTGGTGTTCCCCTTACTTGCTGCAATTAATAAATCCTTCCTTCTCCCAATCTTTCGCTTGGCTGTGTCTTTTGGCTTGACACCCACCAAGAGGCAAACCCACTTTTCAGGTAACAGCTCCAGTGAAGCAGCCCAGATTTCTGATACTAGACACTCAACCACAGCACACCCCTGATACATTGCAACAGGCCACCTGCACTGCAGAGATTCCACACCAGGATGGGAGCAGCAGAGGCTGAAGGTAGTGATCAGCTATGAGGAATGAAGGGGACTTACACCAGAGGTTGCATCTGTGCAGAGTTGTGGATGCCTGCACAGGCAGTTCATCAGAACTGTCTGCAGTGGACACAAGCCAAAAGCCCACACAAGCCCCACTTGCATCAGCACTCTGCCTCTTTGGATCAAACGTCTTTATGTGGGGAAAGGGAAAACACACACACTTAAAGGGACAGAGCAAGCTTAGGCGTGACTCTCAGGGTTTCTGCTCCAGCAACCTGGGATCAGACCCCACCCCCTCTAGGGCAGTGATGGCCATTGAGTAGTCCTGTCTCACACCAAGCATCAGCCCTAATCCCTCCATCTGCAGCCCCACCCTCTACCAAGGTGAGAGCTGTCAGCACACTCTAAGAAGTGACTTGTATCCATAACAAATCCAGCTTCCCCTCCAAAGGCATTAGAAACATGAAGACTGTATTAGGATGTGCCCACATAAGATCACCACTTCAAGATCACAAGATCAAATGTTTCACCTAAATTCATAGAGGCAGAGAAAGTTAAGCAAGATGAAAAGGCAGAGAAACAACTCTCAATTGAAAGAGCAAGAGAAAACCCCTAAAAAATAATGAAACAGAAATAAACAATTTACCAGATAAAGAATTCAAAGCATTGGTAACAAAAATGTTTAACTGAATTAGGGAAAAGAATTGATGTACACAGTGAACACGTTAACAAGGAAATAGAAAATATTAAAGAAGACCCAATCAGAAATGAATAATTCAATAGCAGAAATAAAAAACATACTAGAAGGAATGAAAAGCACACTAAGTGATACAGGAGAATGCATTAAGTGTCTGGAAGATAGGATAATGGATCACCCAATCAGAACAGCAAAAAGAAAAGCAAATTTTGAAAAATGACAACAGCCTAAGAGATCTCTGGGATAAAAGTCAGCATACCGACAACCACTCATAGGACTCCCAGAAGGAGAAGAGAGAGAGAAGAGGATTGAAAATGTATTTCAGGAAATTACTGCTAAACTTAACAAAACTTGAAGGAAGACACAGATATCCAGGTATAGCAAACACAGAGAGTACCAAACAAGATGAACACAAAGAAACCCACACCAAGACATATAATTAAAATAGCAAAAGTTAAAGACAAAGAGAGAATTCTACAGGCAGCAAGAGAGAAACAAAGAGTCATATACAAGGGGACCCCATAAGGCTATAGAAGATTTCTCTGCAGAAACTTTACAGGTCAGAAGGGAGTGGCAGGATATATTTAAAGTCCTGGAAGGGAAAAATCTGCAACCTAGGACAATCTACCCAGCAAGATTATCATTTAGAACAGGAGGAGAGATAAATAGTTTATCAGACAAGCAAAAACTAAAAGAACTCAGCAATAATAAACCTACCCTGAAAGAAGTATCAAAGGTACTTCCCTAAATAGAAAAGAAACAAGAACGTATAGGAAAGGGAAAATTCCAACAGGAGAGGCTATTATATAGTAAAGACTGAAGATCATTTAAATAAGCCAGTACATAGATTAAAAACATTGTAAAAGCAACTATAACTAAAATAAACAGTAAAAAGATAAGCATGAAGATGTAAAATATGACATCAAAAACACAGAATGTGGGGGAGGGAAGTAAAAAATATAGATCTTTTAGAATGTGTTTGAACTTAAATGTCTACCAGTTTAAAACAAGTAGATGTAGTTATAGGTCAACACACATGAACCCCATGGTATCCACAAATCAAAGACCTATAATAGATTCACAGAAACTAAAAAGAAAGGATCACAAGCCCAATACCACAGAATCAAACCACAAAGAAAAAACAAAAAAGAAGAAATGAACAGGAAAGAACTACAGAAACAACCAGAAAATAAGTAATAAAATGGCAATAAGTACATAACTACCAATGATTACTTTAAATGTCAAAGAACAAAATGTTCCAATCAAAAAACATACAGTGGCAGATCGGATTAAAAAGAAAACACACACAAGACCCATCTATATGCTGCTTACAAGAGACTCACTTCAGCGCTAAAGACACACGCAGACTGAAAGTGAGGGGAGTGAAAAAAATATTTTATGCAAAGGGAAACAACAAGAAAGTGGGGGTAGCAATACTCATATAAGACAAAATAGACTTAAAAGTAAAGTCAAAGATAAAGAAGGGCATTATACAATAATAGAAAGCTCAGTACAAGAGGAGGATATTACACTTGTTAATATATATGCAACCAATACCGGAGCATCTAAATATATAGAGTGAATACTAGCAGACATAACGGGAGAAATTGACGATAATACAATAGTAGTAAGGGACTTTAACAGCCCACTTACATCAATAAACAGATCATCCAGACGGAAAATCAATAAGGCAACCGTGGTCTTAAATGACACAATAGACCAGTTGGACCTAACAGATATCTATAGGACATTCCATTCAAAAACAACAGAATACACATTTGTTTCAAGTGCACATGGAACATTGTCCAGGATAGATTGCATCATGGGCCACAAAGTAAGTCCAACAAATTTAAAAAGATAGAAATTATATCAAGCATTTTTTTCTGACTACAAAGATATGAAGCTAGAAATCAACTACAGAAAGAAAAATGGGAAAATAACCAACATGTGGAGACTAAACAACATGCTACTAAAGAACATATGGGTCAATGAAGTAATCAAAAAGGAAATCAGA
Source organism: Physeter macrocephalus (assembly GCF_002837175.3). NCBI lineage: Eukaryota > Metazoa > Chordata > Mammalia > Artiodactyla > Physeteridae > Physeter > Physeter macrocephalus. The sequence continues at coordinate 110,927,180 of NC_041224.1, read as the reverse complement.
AAATACCTCTAGACAACCAAAACTGGAAACAAAACACTCCAAAATCTATGGGATGCAGCAAAAGCAGTTCAAAGAAAGAACTTCATAGTGAAAAGGCGTTCCTCAAGAAATGAGAAAAATCTCAAACAACCTAACCTATGTCCTAGAGGAATTAGAAAAAGAAGAACAAACATAGCCCAAAGTCAGCAGATGGAAGGGAATAATAAAGTTCAGAGAGGAAAGAAATAAAATAGAGATCAAAAAACAATAGAAAAGATCAATGAAACCAAGAGCTGGATTTTTGAAAAAATAAATAAAATTGATAAACCTTTAGTCAGGCTCACCAAGAAAAAAAAGAGGACCCAAATAAACAAAATAAGGAATGAAAGAGGAGAAATAGCAACTGATACCACAGAGATACAAAAAAATCATAAGCGAATACTAGGAAATTTTATCCTAACAAATTGGACAACCTAGAAGCAATGTACAAATTTCTAGAAACATACAACTTGCCAATACTGAATCAAGAAGAAACAGATAATTTGAACAGACTGATTACTAGCAGTGAAATTAAATTTGTAATAAAAAAAAAAACTCTCAACAAACATAAGTCCAGGACCAGATGGCTTCACAGGGGAATTCTACCAAACATATGAAAAAGAACTAATACCTATCCTTTTCAAAATATTCCCCCATTGAAGAGGATGGAACACTCTCAAATTAATTCCATGAGGCCACAATTACCCTGACACCAAAACCAGACAAAGGCACTACAAATAAAGAAAATTACAGGCCACTATCTTTAATGAATATAGACGCAAAAATCCTCAACGAAATAGCAAACTGGATCCAACAATACATAAAAAGGATCATACACCATGATCAAGTTGGATTTATTCCAGGGATTATTCAACACTCACAAATCAATGTGATACGCTACATTAACAAAATGAAGGATAAGAAAAATCACAAGATCATCTCAATAGATGCAGAAAAAGCACTGACAAAATTCAACACACGCTCATGATAAAAACTCTCAAAGTATGTAGAGAGGGAACGTATCGTAACACAACAAGGGCTCTTTACAACAATCCCACAGTTAACATCATACTTATTGGTGAAAGCCTGAAAGCCTTTCCGCTCCAAACATCTGTGATTTCATAAACACAGTCTACAGATCTGCACACTCTCATTCCAGACAAGTATATACATTCACCATTCATTTCTTGGCCTCCTATAACACTCTCACTCACGCCTTTCAACACTTCATGGTCCCCCTACATTCCTGGAACATGGAAATAGTGTTCTATGCCTTTCAGAGTTACTGAAATATTTTATTGTTTATAAGAGTATTTAATTAAATGAAAGCTGATCAGTTCTTCCAATAATTTACAGTATCTCATGAGGATACATCTATCCACTCAAAATCAGTCATTGTGCATAATCATTGCATACTATACTGTATTATGTGTATGTATAGATCTAAAAACTATATATTATCCCTTTTAATATTCAATTTGTTGTCCTATGTCATCTAATGCATATTTACAACACAACTTACTGATATCTGACTTTTTAAAAGCAATAGTGTTACAATTAAACTGAGGATTTAAAAATGAATATAACATTTCCTTACACAGAGGGAGCATATACATTAGAAGTTAAAATGGATTCATCAACCAGGGATTCTGGTTTCTAAGTAAAGCATGAATGAGTTGTTTAATAGAGTAATGCCATATTTGTAGTACCTTAAAAATCTCCTGGTGTTAAGAAGAATTAATGTACTTATATGTACTATCCATAAAACTTATGCTTTTAGGGCTTTTTTCTTAGAATAAGAGAATCATACACATTTACATTGATCTTTGAAAGAAATGTGGCATTATTCTCTCATTTTGCAAAGGAAGTAAGAAATCTTCTCTGATTAATAATGTTAAAATGCATCGTGTCCCAAAGAAATGCAAACATGAACTGACTGAGAAGGTGTGGCCCCACTACTGTCCTTGTAACGTGGGACCATTTTGAGAATTGATGAAGCCCTGTGTCACTAACAGATGTCAGGTATTGGCAGCAAACGTGCCTTGAGTTTAAAGGTTTTATTCTTTACATAGATGGTTAGATAAAGCAAATTTCTAACCTACTCTTTCAAAGTCACTCTTCCTCTGCAAATGTAAGTTTCCACATCTGCAAAGTGAGGGTATTGCACCAGAAAATCTCTAATATTTCTGTAAACTCTAATTTTCTATGAGTCTAAGTACATGAATAGTTGTAATTCAAACATCTTAAGATGACAGCCTGGAAGAACTGAGGCAGTTCAGAGAGGGAGGAGATGACTTCTCGATGGGAAGATTACTTCAATGATGTGGGTCTTAAAGGGCTCTGAGAGCCACTGTCCATGGACAGGCACATTTTAAATCTAAGCAGGGTCACAAATTTTGATGAAAAATGTTTCTATTTAAAAGAGTATTAGAAATAAGCTTGGAAAGGTAATTTGAGTGGGACAAATATGTAGTGATATTTGAGACCTAAAAGGAAATAGGTACTAGAGAACGGTTGTACGATTTGATTGAGGAGGGGCTACAAAATGAAACAGTGTATGGGAAAAAGAAATACATAAACGTTTTCAGAAGTTAGCTCCATTTTTGGCCCTGCTTGTTCATTCAGCACACAATGAAGGAATAAAGAAATGAATAGTAAGATTTACAGTTTATAAGATATGACCTTGCAAATTGAGTGCATAATGGCAGGTAAATAATTTTCCATACTTTACAAACCTTTTTTTTCTTTTCACCTAAACAAGTGATGTGAACCTAGTAGGTATTCAGTCAATATCATGAATTTAAAGATGAATATAGAATATGCATACACAGAAGGAAAGAAATAATTAGCAATATTAAAGACAAAGAAGGAAAAAAATCTAGCTTTACTTCTGAATAAGTATTCTTAGCTATTCCTTTAAAATATCTAAAAACAAATGCATTTGTGCAATTTTCCTCAAAAGTAGAATAATCCTTACATTATTACAACTTAATGAGTAGAATTTATGAAATATAACCAATGAAAAGCCAGTGTTTGGGGCAAAACCTATTTCACATCTATGGCAATAGCAATTCAATTTAATTTAACAAATATTATTGAAGTACAGTCTCAAATATTTCAACTACAAAACAATCAGTACTAGTACAGAAAGTATATAAAATATGCAAACCAACATCAATAAATAGGCTAAAATGTTCATTATTTACATAGTATTTAAAATATCCAAACTAATGCCAATAATTTGTTAAGAAAAAATATCTTTTTCTCAACTTTATATTCATGTTTGTATAAGATATCCAATTATTTCTTTTCTTTCAAATGAATTTTAGCATAGAGCAAAACAAACTATGACACAAATTAAGATATCATCAAACAAAATACAGTGCTTCACTTTAAGTTACATCAAAACAGCCATTGTATATATAGTTACAGTCATTTTATGTAGGATCTGAATTCATTTTATTTCCATCCTGCTACACAATGTAGCAGAAGTCAAATGTAACATATATGATACTACCCAATCAGACAATATTCCTAATATTCATAAAGCCTACTGTTTTCTGCTCCAGTGGTGCAATGAATTAATTTAAACTGAGTGTATCTCAACATAAATTTTGAAATGCCTTTGCTATTTTCCTTCTATTAAAACTTGCTATAAAATAGATCACTAATAAGAACCTGTTGTATAAAAAAATTTTAAAAAAACTTGCATGAATTAAAAATTCATTAGACACCAAGTAAGTTACTGTAAATTCTCTTTAACCTCTGTTATTTTATGTAGTTTATATTCATTCACCTTGATTTATACAAATCATTGGTATGTTGGAATTAATGAGTCATCACATCCTATATAAGAGCATATTTTCCTTCATTCTATTATTCCTTTATGATTAAAACATTGCATTATGAAATATGAGAAATATTAGTGGCAATGTGGGTTTTGATGTATACATCTTATTAAGCCCAGAGGATGTCAAGGCATTTCATTGTGCTGTCAAGAGAATGAAAGATATAAAAAGGCCAAATATGAGCAAACTAATGAAAATAAATTATCTTTGCATCCCTTTAAGAATTAACTTATTTTTACCTTTATTTCTTTTAGTACTTTTAAATTTTTGCCTTAATCATATGTATTTGTACTAAGATTCAGTTTTAGTTTTTATGAAAGGTTATTTCTTTAATTTATAATCAAATAGCCAAATATCTATTTTCTATCTAGTTAGCTATTAATCCAAATGAACTTGTGCCCCTTATTGTTTATTTATAATCCTAAAAATATCTTATATTGTTCTGTTTTATTTTTAGACACTTTTGAACTCTGCACGTGTTTTTCCTTTTTCAGGGCACAAATATTCCTAGACTAAAACTGATGCGTAATCTGCACTATTATCTGAGAAACACTGCATTGTTTCATGGAAGATATTAAAAATAAGACTTAATCTGGTTCATAATTTTTTAAATTTTGGTTTAATAATTTTATTTTACCTAGATTTTTACCTTCTGATACCTAAAATACAGAATTTAGAATTCTAAGATTTTAATTTGATTTTACTATTTATGATTAATACTTAATAACCTAATTAAGATGACAGTTATTTAAGTCTATGTTTTTTCACCATTTATCTCCATTGCTTTCACGTGTAAATGTAACAAGTCAAATTCATCCTCTTTCTTAAGTTTCCCACAGGCATCTCAAATTCAATATGTTTAAATATGAGTTTTTAATCCTCCTTAAGAATCCTTGTACTTCAGTGATCCATGTCCCCATTAAAGTCATTACCTTCCATTCCATTTTACCAACTAGAAACTTGAAATCATGTTTTAACCCCATTTCCCTTCAATTCCCATGGCTATTTGACTAACAGTCCTAGGAACTTCAAATCTTAATTATCTCTTTAATCCATAAAGTTTCTTCGACCTTTATTGCTAACATACTAGTCCATGTGCCATTATTTCCTCAGTGTTTATTTGCAAAAGACTCAAGTTCCAGCACTATTCTAAAAACTGAAAATTCATTTTTTACACAAGCGTTAGAATGATCCTTAAAACACACACACACACATACACACACATTATTCCCAGGCTTAACTTTTATGTCTGACACTGCCCTTGACATAAGGATCAAAATACAACCCTGGACAATCATATCCAAGCTTTCCTCATTCATCTCCTGGAACTGTACCCTTCACTTATCTCTCTGCCCTCTAGCAACACAGGCATTGTTTATTTGTTTCCAACACAAGCTGTGCTCTTTTTTGCTTCTGGGCCTTTGCACTTATTTTTTCCACTGTCTAAAATGCTGTCTATCAAGTTGACTCCTTATTAATTAACTATAGCTACCAAGGTTTATTGTTAATAACAGGAAGCTCCCTAGGTAACTACATCAAGAAGAGATTAAGTATCAGCAAAAGTAATTGTAAGAGCAGGAGTTTCAAAATGTGGCCATGGAGGAAAACCTCCCAGAACAAAACAGAATCAACCCATTAGGAAAGCTACTGTCCTGGAAAGAAGAGCTTAAGAGTAGTCCTTAAGAATTAGTTTAGGGGTTTCCCTGGTGGCGCAGTGGTTGAGAGTCCGCCTGCCGATGCAGGGGACACGGGTTCACGCCCCTGTCCAGGAAGATCCCACATGCTGCGCTGAGCGGCTGAGCCCGTGAGCCATGGCCGCTGAGCCTGCGCGTCCAGAGCCTGTGCTCCGCAACGGGAGAGGCCACAACAGTGAGAGGCCCGCGTACCGCAAAAAAAAAAAAAAAAAAAAGAATTAGTTTAGCTCTTAAACTAATTAAAGTGTCAAGAATCCATAATCAAGCCCATGCAAGTATTGCCTCCACTGCAAATGGCTCTTGACTCTCAGTAAGCTGAAGAATACTAAACCTTATATGAGACCATTTAAAGGGTGGAACCAATTTACATCTAAACCCATGTTGCAATAAATTCCATGGAATGTAGCATTGGTTCTCTATTTTTTGTTTAGTAAAGAACAACACCCTACAAGGAGTGGAATGTAGAGTCTAATCCCCTCTCCTCTCTAACAAGCCTGGTCAGCGTTATTGTCTCACATAAATAACTTTCTTATACTGAAGAAATTAACAAAACATTATATATCAACTGAATTTCAATAAAGTAAATTTTTTAAACGTTGAAATAAATAAATGAATACTGCTTCATGAAAAAGGTGAGAAATTATGGAAGCATCAGATGTTGAATTTATATTTACCAGTGGTACTTTAAGTCATTAATTTCAAACAGTTCTGAAGGTCATATATCTCATAGTAAAATGATGGTAATGTTGTGTACCTTCTGGGGTTGCTTGGCATATTAAATTTAGTTAGATGACCAATGAATGGTAACCATTATTATTTCAATCAGTGAAACATCATTGAAACATAAGTTCTGGCATTAAAAAGAATGCAACACTGTAACCAGTTAGTCTAGTCCTCGTTGTCTGGTAAAATGCATTTCTAGACCATATATACCTACAAAGCATCACCATATGTATTTCAGCCAAGATCTGGACATACACAATTTATCTTTAAAAAGACTTCAAAGGTAATACCAGGAATGTAAAACCTATTATGGAGAAACCTGGAAGTACCATCTTAACCAAGTGATAAAGGCTAAAATTAACAGTAACAGTTCATGTAGATATTATGATATAAGAAGGTCACTAGTCTCTGTGGTATCCTTCCTCAAAATCCATAAGCCCAGTCGAATTATGAAACACAGTAGATAAACCCACACTGAGACATTCTACCATACCAGTATGCTTTAAAAGTGTGACAGCAAAAATAAATAAATAAATAAAAATAAAAACAAGGAAAGACTGAAAAACAATCACAGATTGAAGGAGACCAAGAATGATGACCAAGTGAATCATGGTATCCTGTACTGAATCCTGGGTCAGAAAAAGGATATTCCTGAAAACACTTGTGAAATACAAGTTTGTAGTTAGCTAATAGCATTGCATCAATGTTAATTTCTTAGTTTTGATAAATATACCAGATCATAAGAGCCATGAACATTAGGGATGGTTGGATGAAGAGCACACAGGACCTCTCTGAACTATTTTGGAAACTCTTCAGTAAATCTAAAATTATTTCAAAATAGAAAGTAAAAAAACAAAAACATAAACAAATTCCTCTTTATCACTAATTTTGACCTGAAGTTCACCTTACTTGTCTTTTGCTTTCTGTCTTGTTTTATATTGCTTCCATTTTTCTAGAATATAACTGCATTTGACAAACCTTTCTTTCGGGTTCTTTGTAAGATTTCTGACTTTTAAAAATTGACTGGCAAAGTTCAAAAAAACTTATCCCCTGCTCATTTCTTTATGTTGCCAATGTCATTCACATCCAAGATCCTTGACCTACAATTCTTCTAACTAAATTTCTGCAGTGTTGACTGCCATTCAAAGAAACATAAATACCATCCTCTGAGAACTGTATGCGCTATATGGAGTGAAACACTCTCTCTCAAAATGATTCAGTTTGTTTTAAATTCATCATAAAATAAGAATAGGGAAAAAAGTCTGATATTCAGGCTGAAATAACATATTTATTTCATCAATACAAGTCACACTTATGATCCCATCACTTACTGTTCATTGTATATAGAGCAGTAGACATAATGCAGCAGAACAGAAAAAATAAAATTGGCCATTCTATCTGCAAGTAAATTACAGGACAATATCACATATAAGTACCAACTTTAATATGCCATGAGTCTAGGTATCCTGGTATACACTGATTTCCAATAATTGTAACAAACGGTGCTTTTAAGTTTTCCCTTGACTATTAATACTATTTGCCTTTAATGACCGGCTAGGGCATTGAAGAGAACTAGAAGAGTTGTTACTTTCATATAACTAAGTTTCCCCTGATGTTCGCTCTTATGCCTGATCTATACACTAAGCACTAAATGAGTCCCTGACTTTTGGACAATTCCCTCCCCAAATGTTCACTCATAACTTCCATTTACACAAAAAAAGTTACCAAGAAGTGAATTGGTCTTATAGACTTATCCAGAATGGCTGTTTCTATCTTAATTCTACTTTTATGCTGCTTTATTATGTATCACATTATCTAAGAGTGAGGTATAAGCCCTATTTCTGGGTCAGAGGCAGTGGTAAGTAAAGGGTAAAAGGATGAAATCCAGAACCAAAACAATCAAGAGAGATATAGTGAAGAGGTGGTAATAAATGGCAAGTCAGTAGAGTGGTACAGATTAGGAAGTTTGAAAAAAGTAGAGGTCAAGAAGGAAATATTGCTCAAAAACCATCTAACATTCAGATATGAAGAAGTATGCCTAAAATGGAGATCAATTTGGTCAGTCAGATAAGGTTTTGGACAAGAGAATCAGATCTAGCACACAGGAGATTAGATGACCTCTGGTTCAAGAAAAATCTGACCTCACATATGTACATGATTTTTACTATATCCTGCTGGAATAGGATTCACTGAGTATGGCTAATCAGGTAAAGCAAAGTCCAGTCTGCTTGCTGAATTGAAGTAATTCTCTTTTCCAAACCCATATTCTGAAATACATAAAGTTATTTATGTATAAATATGTACCACATAAATATAAATTTATGTACCACAAAATGTAGTCTATTTGTGCTTTTATCTTTGTCTTTGACAAAGCCACCAAAAATATCCAATTATTTATCCTTAAATCGACAATTCTTTTATTTTTTCACATCCTTCTATGGTAAACAGAAAGGACATCTACCCACAAACATCTTTGACATTCATCCCCTTTCGTTTATGTTATTGATTTGATTTCACCTCTCATCATTTCTCACAAGAAATTTCAATAACCTCTTAAATGTTTTCCTTATTACATTTCTTTTCCATCTTTAATTCATTTCCACAGAGCCTGGCATGATCATATCACCCATAGTCCAAGAATCATTGACTGCTTACAGGCTGAGCTTACCCTTTAGAATGAAAATTGTAGATCCTTCCTGAACAGGCTATAACATATACTTTCCAGAAAACTTGCCTTCTCATGCAGACTTTGTTGACCTATATAGATCAAAATCTTCCCCACACTCTAAACATTTCCCCACATCTATACAATTACTTACCTTGTTACTACTCTAAAAAATTCTCCTTGCTCCCACCTCCAGCTGTTAAAAATCTCACCATCCTTTACAGTTCCGTTTATGTGCCACTATGCTTTTCAATCACTTAACAGCTCCTATCAAATGTTTTCTCAGCCTCTATGTTACTATACGTGATATTTATATTCTTACATGGGACAAATATTGGCTTTCTTCATCAGTTGATTATCAGCCATCAAGGTGAGGAGGCCTCTTTGGTTAAGCTTTGTATAACTCAATAGCTACCTGAATTGAATAACTGCTTAAGAATTAGGTTGAACAATTTGGATGGACATTAGAATTTGGATAGAGGACCAAGAGAAAAGCAAAATAAGGAATAAATGTAAGGCAAGACTTTGTAAAAAGAGAACAACCCCTAGAATAGACTATTCCATAAAACACACCTAACTTTAGCAGAGAAAACTAATTGCTAATGGATAAAACAACCGATTTTTAGTACCTGACACTGAAAAAAATTATGTGTTTCCTCTTGTTGCTCAAAATGGTGCTCCTCCTTAAACTAGCCAAAGATTCTCCACATGTGACTCTCAGGAAAAGTTATAAACTGTCATTAACCATTATATACTGGAAACTACCTAGAGGTGCTGCTCTTAACAACAAATTCCCTAGATGAATCATGTGCTTCTGCATATTTTCATAGGTATGTGCCAAAGTAACCAGGATAGGAAAAAAACACAAACGTTCCATGCATTCAGAGCTTTTTATTGTAAGATTACTTTCATCTAATGGGTACTATATAGGAGATCCAAATTAACTCATCTTTTTTATCATAGGCAGTCACATTGAAATAATGTCAAACAACCTGACTTTCATCCCCCCATGTCTGACATACACTGTTCTTGCCATTTGACATACACTGTGTTTCTTGGGCTATACTGCCAATGCAAGGAGGAAATTTCTTGCTTTCATTTCACTCTAATATAGATACAACTCTAAAATTTTCAAGACATAATTTTTCAAGAAAGAAAACAGGAACAGAAATAGCAGCCTATTCGGGGGGGAAGGAAAAAAAGCATCTTCTGAAAAACTGTATCTTCAGGAGAGTGAAGCTATATAGGACATTTCAAATTCTATTGCTTGTACTATTATCCACAGCCTTCCAGCACCTCAATTCCCCTCCTGCATATTCTCTCTAATTAAACTCAAATGAACCTGTCCCTTTAGTTCAGTTACTGTGGCAGAGACAGTACTGTCAACCACATAGTCTGTGTGCTTCACTGCATTACCCAGCCTGCCTGAAATTATGTGAGGACTTGTGAATAGTTCTAACAAATGGCCTTTGATTAATACACATCCATTCTGACAAACAGTGGAGCTGAGCTCTCCTTGTGATTTCTTCCCTCGTCACAGTGACTAAAAAAGGCAACAAGAAGCGATGAGGATCATTTTGTCACTATATAAAATCTTGGAATGGTATTGGGAATCACAGTGGATTTTGAACCTGTGAGAAATGAACTGCTGTGTTCAGCTGCTTAGATGTTGAGGTTGTTTGTTACTGCAGAATATCCTAGCCTACTCTGATATAGTTAGGTTCTGAGCTTTCAGACCATAGGGAGAGTTAACAAATGCTGCTCATATTTACGGTGCTTACAGATAACTAAGCAACTTTTTGGAAAAACTACTCTGAAAATAGACCACATCAAGAATTTTTATGAAAGGTTCTTTACACATTAAATTGTGTGCACATTTGTATTACATATGCAGTGGTTCTCAATCCTGGGAATTAAATATTTTAGATGGATAGATAGATAGAGTATATGTTTTTAAAATAAATGATAATAATAGTGACAGTAACAACAATAATAATAATATAGGTATAAACACCAACAACTCCTCTTTACTTCTAGCCTATCATCTAACTAATTTTTAGGAAGAAATTGTCTGAATCCAGAAAGCATGCAAATCAGCAGAAAGAACATAGATTTGGAGTAAAAACAAAACAAAACAAAAACTATGTGCTAATATGAGTCCTTCACTTACTTACTATGTGGCCTCAGGCAAATTCCTTAATCTCTTTGATGTCAGTTTCTTCTAGAAACTTGACATAATTCCTCTCTTATAGTATTGCTTGAGGATTTCATGAAATAATTTATGTAAAGCAATAATCACATTATCTTAAAGTTGTTCAACAAAATTAGGTAATTCATATAAAATTGAGGGTACCAAATTGGTATTATGACTCAAGAATACATTTCACACTAGTTTGTCAATGCTGAAACTTACAAAATTGGAGACCTGTTCTTATGGTTAAGGATATACCCCCTGCTTGAGTTTCACGTCTACTTTAGAATGGTGACACATTATCCTTATCAAGATTGTATTCCCTTCCAACAGTGCCTCCATGTTCTCTGTGGGATTCTTTTCTTTTTTGATTTTTGAATTGTATTTTATTTATCTTTTATACAGCAGGTTCTTATTAGTTATCTATTTTATACATATTAGTGTATATATGTCAATCCCAATCTCCCAATTCATCCCACCACCAACAACAACCCCCCCCGCCACTTCCCCCCCTTGGTGTCCATACGTTTGTTCTCTACATCTGTGGGATTCTATCTTGAGAACAGTCCTTGAGAGAAAAATATTGGGCACCAGCCACCGGGCAACAGAGATTGAAACGATACTAAAGCAGAGAAATGACTTAGAAAAAGGCAAGTGTTATATTTATTTTTAAAATTATAGTTATAGAAATTTGGCCTCCAAAGAAAGTATTCTTGAAGTTATTTGAACATTTTTGGTATTATTCATTCTCGTTATGTCTTTGACTCTTTTTTGGCAAGCCTCCATTTCATCTGAGACCCTTGTGTAGCACCAAGTACCAAAACTAAATTGGATTTGAAAAGTACCCTGCCTTCAGAGAGCTTTCACTATAATTGGTGGGAGAGGGTCAATATAAAACTAATTAGTGACAAAAATATGATGAGAATAGAGGGAATAAGAACCAACACTTTAATAGAGGTATCAGCAACATACTATGGGAGAAGAAAGAAAAATTGATAATGACATTCATCAGTTAAAGGAATAGGTCCCCAACAAACAAATTTCCATTTATTTTTATGACTCAACACATAAGAAAAGAAAGTGCTTATGGGGAGAAGAAGGGGGTAAGAAAGAAGGATGGGAAGAGAAGTATTATTTTGGCTGCTCCAGATTCTGATTTTCATTAACACAGATAACTGACTCCGCAAGATCATGCAAAGATCCAAACCACTTGCTCAATGCATAGCAGATGCTCAAACTTTTGAAAGAATGAATCAGTGAATAAATGAGTGTTCTGAGTCACCTAGCAATTACTTTGTCAGTCTCCTCAAGCCTGATGAATAATTATTTGTCCCCAAATCTCAGGCAGTTTTGTGAATTTATGGATTATTGGATTAAATTTGACAGACTCTGGAACACTGGCTCTAGAAACAACTTTGTAAAATAATGTTCTCAAAATAGGAACGTTTGTGAAGATAGAAATTTTTTTGAGAAATATAGCAAAAATGAGAAGGGTAAGTATAAGTCCGAAAAAGGTAGTAAAAAAATTTATAAACACACACACACACACACACACACACATTAAGTATCCAAATTAAGTAAAGGACTACAAACATTTCAGAAAATAGTTATTCACACATTTGACAGTATATGAAAATATTTTTTTTCTAGTCTGTTTCAATGTTTTGAAAAAATTACCACACCCACTGCAGGACACAGTACAAAATTAACATTGCATTTAATATTCTTATAAAATGCCAGGTGGCTCCAAGAGTGCTAGTGATGGTTGGAGAGATATGTGCAGAAGGAATTGGAGATGTTACTCATTTTGTTTGTCTGGTGTACACTTCTTGGCACGAAAAATGCAGGGAAAAAAATGTTAGTCGTGAAGGCATATTTAGGTTGATACATTCATATTCATTTAAACTTTTTTCATAGGAAACTTTTCTCTAAGAAACTTCAACTGTTGCTTTTTGAGGAAGTCAAGTGATTAAAAGAGCCTAATGAGGAAAAGAATCAATGGCCCAGAAAAACTGAAATTAGAATTAATTGATTTTGAAAAATCAGATTCAAAGGGAATATTAAATGCAATTCCTCTAGAACCATTAAGCTTATAGTAATAAAATGAGTGGGTATTGCTTCTAAAGTGGAATATTTTGATTAGATAAGTTTCAAATTTCAAGGAGTTGGTTTTGAAGAAAATTTCTCTGAAGACATCAATAATGTCTTCCTTCATTAGTGAAAATAACGTGAAGCCAATGAGGGGAAGGCCCTTCACTGGAAGAAAAGCAAACTCATGATCTGATATAATCACTATTTTCATATAAAAGTATGCATATTGTCATGTATTATAGGTACAGACACATTCTAATTATAAATATAAAATGATTAATTTAGCCCCTCAACCTCTCTTACCATCTTGTCTTTGCTTTGACATGTAAATTAGATTTTCATATTTTGCTTTTGCATTAAGAATCAGTCAGTTATAATCTAATTTATTGCTGTTAAAAGACTGAAACAAAGAGTAAAGCTGTTCTGCAAATACCTTCAAATTATTTCCTACTGGAAAGTATAATCTTGCTCTTGTGCTCTAAAATCAGAGACTATCCTGCAGTTAATATTGGGAAATTAGCCACCCTATTGTAACCATCTTTATTGTTTATGAAATATCTTAGATGAGCAGATGTGCTTATGTAATCTGGCTTGATAATTTACAGAAAATATAAAACTCCATACAAGTATCAAAAATAACAGGTGCTGCACAGAAGGACTCTAAGGAAGCTTTATTGAATTTTATAGATTTATCATTTAAAAACCAAGAGTACATGATATGATAAAACCATAGGCATTAATAAGTGCTAAGAATCTTGATAATCATACATTAGAAAGGGAAAGAACTTATTTGGATAAAACTGAATCCTATGAAGTCAGTCTTCCCTCCCTCCCTCCCTCCCTCCCTGCTTCCCTCTCCCTCCCCCCTCCCTCTCTCTGTTGTCTGCACAATAGACTAGCTGAGTGTATGGTTGATTATATATAACCAAAATCACTGATGGTATACAATGAAGGCAATACAAGAAGAGTTCATGAAAATGAAATCACTATACACTTAAAATATACAGTTAATATATTTTCAACTTACATATGGTTATATTAAATCTTGAGGGCATCCAGAGTGTAACTCAAGGCTATTATTTCTTTGAAAACCCCTGTCTGAACTTTCCACATCTATCCTGTTTACATTAACACTACCCACTATACTGTATGATATCAAGAAAATAATAGTAATATGAAGGACCTTCCTTCTCCACTCAAACTCTCTTATCATCCCAACAACAACAAAAACTATAGTTAACATGTCTGGAAATGGTATGTTTATAATATCAATTTTAAATGGTGTTATTACAAGTTGTATGCAATATGCTACCAATGGAAACCAGTTTTTTAAAAATAGCACATTGCTAAGTTATAAAATCTTTTCCACAGGTTTATGATATTACTTTGCCTCAGAGTAATCATTATGATTATCAGTTATCAATATAATAGGTCAGTTTTTACTGAATCTAGGTTCTATATAAGTAAGCTCTAGCACTATTATGGCAATATTGAATGAATAACTGAATGATGGATATTTTCAGCTAATTTTGAGTAAGAGAAAGATGATGTCAAAGTACTGGATAAACAAAATAATTCTGTATACTTTCAATTAGAATTTCTGAAACTGTATATACTTGTGTGCATATTTTTGGCTGAGGCTAGAATAAATTCTTCTGTTGTCTGAATTCAAAGGTGTCTTCAGGCTATTTCTACCATTCCCATCTTGAGTAACCCAATCTAAAATCTCCCTTGCCACTGAATGAGACTTCACTGTTCCCACAATACCACATGTTCAAGCATACTATTGCTTTGTTCTGGCTCTTGAAGCTGCCTTTGTTGCCTAAAAATCTTGAACCAAAAAAAAGTTCTATTTTGTGATTATTAAGAACATAAGCTCGTAAATTGGACTCCCTGTATTCCAAATCTTGCTCAGTAACTGAGGGACTCTGGATAAGACAATTAGCTTTCCTAAGCCTCAATTTCCATTTCTGTAAATTGAGAACTAATATTTCAGCTTTATTTCTTTGGGTCTTTAAAGTATGGTAATATAGAGAGTCCTCAATGTTAGCTATTATTATTATCTTACTCTTCAGGTTCACAAAGATCTACTCCCGTCTCTTAATCTCTTTTTTGGTTGTTTCCTGTGTCACTTGACATACAGATATTTACTTGTGTCATGACTGGATTATAGATTTATTGAGAGCATTGACTGTACTTTGTATTTCATAGACATTATTCTTAGTGACAGTTGCTCCACTGCAAAAATAGAAAACACATGTCATTTTAATAGTTTCTTGTTGCAATCACTGTGGCTATAGTGGAAGAGAATGGCTTCAATAATTGGGAACAACAATAACTATGGTTTTCTGAGTAAAATATAAAAAAATGTATGCCAGGCAATTTAGAGTATTTTGTTTGTTTGTTTTGGGGTTTTTTTTGCTGTACGCGGGCCTCTTACTGCTGTGGCCCCTCCCGCTGCGGAGCACAGGCTCCGGACGCGCCGGCTCAGCGGCCATGGCTCACGGGCCCAGCCGCTCCGCGGCATGGGGGATCTTCCCGGACCGGGGCACGAACCCGTGTCCCCTGCATCGGCAGGCGGACTCTCAACCACTGCGCCACCAGGGAAGCCCAATTTAGAGTATTTTAAGTTAATTCCCACAAAAATTATTATAAATCACACATCCAGGGTATTGACACTAGGGTAGAAATAAATATATCTGTCAGTCCCAAACCAAAGCACTGCCTACATAGATATTAGAAAATCAGCATAGGTAAGACTATTTCCTTTTTATTTATAGATTTACAATATCTTTAACTCCAACTATGGTAATTTTAGAGCACATTAGCCATGGCTTACAACTGAGCCATATCAGTTAAAGTTACTAATTGGTATTCTTATTTACATAAAGAGAATCAAAGCCTGAGGTCTGTTGTTCTTGTTGTTGTTTTAATTTGGTAAGGTGGTTGTCAGAGCAAGAGTCTCATTTTCTTCTAAAGCAGTTAGGATAGATAAAAGAAACAGGTTAAAAATACAGGGTTCGAAAAAATTTACAGGGCTCAATTCCAAATATATTGCCTTAGACTGAAGGCTCTGATTAAGAAAGAATCTGAAGGTTTTTTTTTAATGCCCCAGTTATACCACTTAATGTATAAGTATATTACTGAAGGAATAAGGAGTAGAGGTAGTTTTTACAAAACTAACTAACACATATAGGTTGCTTTGCATCTCTGAAAAACATCTACATCGAGACTTAAAAAACAAACACTTATTGGAAGCGAGAGATGCATGTTCAGATATATTTGTAGAGCAATTTTATATTTGCCTCCAGAGGACAATTGGTTTTGTAACCAACATGATTTATCATAGAATGACAAGATGGGAATTAGCTTGAGATTCCATAAACCCCATTTTTTTCCTCCAAATAGAATCAAGACTAATTTATCTGAAGCAGATAAGAGTATTTCAAAGTAACCAAAAAGGTTATAATATGGACTGCTACCCCGAGTCCTGCACTATAATGCTGTTAGAGAATGAATTGGTAACTGATGCCATGACATGAATAATCGGTTAGTACAAGAATCCCTTCCTGGGGAGGTAAGTCTTCATTCTATACAAGATGCCCATCACTGGTGTGATTTAATGCACCAGTTGCTCAATACAAAGCAGCAGCAACCATTTTTACACTAAAAAGCAAAAGCAAAAACAAAAATATTGACTTCAGTGAGCAAAATGAAAGTTTCATAGAATTCATATTTTTACCGAGTAGTCGATCCATTTTCTGCTAAGACCCCATTCAGGAACTTACTCTTTCTTACCAAAACAAACAAACAAAAAATAAAGCAACTCTCTGCTCCTTCATCACTGTGCACAAACATAGGATCCAGCATGCTCAGGTCAAAGGCAATTAGTAAAAAGCAGCAATTAAAATATTTGCCAAGCTCTGGCCAAAGAATATCACATATTTAAACTCATTTACCTTAATTCCTTGCAAAAAGGTAGAAAATACAATCATAACCTATATATTGAGTAGGTAGCGACATGCATTTTGCAGAGATTAACTAAAATTCCTTAGAAATATCAGATATAAAATCCAAGTTATTTAATACATTTTGAATAATTATGGATCTAATGACTGAGACTATGCTACTTTCAACATGAAAAGTGGCACCCACTTCCAAATTTGAATTTGTCACTCAACCATATTTATTAAGTGCAGTCTATTTTCCAGGTTTCCTATCAAATCCTGGGGACTCAACAATGAACCAGACATGTATGAAGAATACTATACACAACAGTTTAGGACTCTCAGAAGTTGATGAGCAGAACACAGAAGACCTAAACTGAAGAAATGCCATTTCCTCGCTACTCCTATATGAGTGTTTTAAATAATTTATGTAAAATGACAGAAAACTAGAAATTCACATCAGAATCTGTCTATCATTTTCAGTTTTAAAACATAATTATGGTTATGTCAACATATGTATTTATTATTGTTCTATATTATAGTTTGAGCCATCAAACTTTTAAAAAATTTGACTTTCAACTGCATTTCTTTATGTTGTATGGAATTTTCTTTATAATTACGTGTCAGGTGTATCATGTGAAAGCCTCTACCACAGTAAATATTATCAGCTCCAGAAATGTTACTTTTTAAAAATTTTCTACTAACTTCTTAGTGTTTTCATCTGTGTTCAAAAATATTATACTTGTGCTTTGAGTCACCAGATCACATTTGGCTCTCAAAATTTCTGAAAGTAACTGAGTATTAATTATAGTAAGATACATAGTTGGATGCTTAATAATATTGACTGAATATGTCCAATTTTATAGCATAGTTTTATTTTATCTACATGTATTTTCCGATAAATTGGGCTCAGAAATACCTGAGCCATGAGCGCTAACATGTAGGTCAGATTGACCATTTACCAGAAATCCCATCAATGATGTATTTTCGTAGTGATATTTCTAAGATCTTGACAAAACAGTTAAATACGTGCAAAACATAGTAATGTGGACATTTAATTCATCAGTTTGCATCTCTTAAATTGCTGCTTCTAACTCTTTAGATTTTAGAACTGCTATATCTGACTATGACAGCCAGATTAGAGAAATATTTGCGTGGCAGAAATATTATCTTATATTTCATTCCACAAATTAGATGCACATTAGATATTTGAGTAAATACAGTGCTTTCAGGAAGAAGGAAGGGCCTATTCTCCCAAATGAAGTTATTTCAATAAGATTTATTTAATTAGAGAAACTCTTCTAAGAATGTTCTGTAAGTAACATGAGATAAACTAGGATAAGACATTAAAAAGTAAATTGAAAAGGTAGTTTGACTCAATTGTAGAAAATATTTGTAGAAAATCAAACATTTTCCTTATAAAGTTAAAGATGATATCGTACTGGCTTGAAAGGCAAAGGGAGTTATATTATTACTCCACATAAAAACAAATCTAAAGTTTGATTTGTGTTTTTCCTTATATCAAATTTGGCCCTTTATTTTATTGTTAAAACAAAATTACATAATATTATATCCAAGTTGGTTGTGTTAGTTGTTCATGCAACTAGGTTATTAAGATATTGTTAGTTTGTGCATGTGTATGTTTTTAATATACACAGAGACAGTATAATGAACTTTTTTCTAATAGGATCTCAGTTAACTCTCAATTTGGAACAATTTATATTGAAGGTCAAAACTTTAAATTCCATGACTACCAAGGGAAATCTACTGATGAATTGAGAGCTTAAACCCTTGATTTTCATTCAGTTACCTCATTTCTATTGATTGTTCCCTGCAAAGACCTTCATTTCTGCATTCCACTTTCACTCTCATGCTAATACATAACCACTTTTGCCTGCTTCCAAGAAAAGTAAGGGCTTGCCAAGAATGAGTTTAGAAAATTTAATTTTGAAAATAGTATTCCAAATATAACAGTGTTCTTAATGCTGACTCTGTTTTACTAGATAGATGACATCTACCTATTCAACTCACTGGCCTAGACAGAGCTATAAATTATAGTGAGACATATTAGCAGGATGATGGCCAAGTTTTGGCCTAATCTTTATGTTGTCAAACAGAAGAATTATAATGCTTATCCTGAAGATATTTTCATATGGATGATTTTTGCTTCAATCTCTTAATCTACACAATGCAATTATTTTTCTAGTAGGTTCATGCATAAATTGATTCCAAAGAGAATATAACAACAGATTCTTCAAAACTAAAATCATGTTTGTATTTTTGACATGACTTAATTAACAACCTCTCATACGTGATACTACGTGTCAAATGCCTCCCATATGCTTTTTGCTAACACCTTGAACCAGCTATCCAAATAAATAAATTTAATGAGTTATATGTAGTTATTATATAAAACTAAGTAATGTTTAATATAAAACTTCTCCAACTAATAAAAATTGGATCAGTATGAATTTGCATAAATACTGAATTATATATCTCTTTTGTAAATGAAATTTTATGAATGAGTTAATAAAACTAAACTAAATAGTATTTATGAAATATTCATAGATCACTTTCTAAGTAACCAGATAACAATAGCCAGTGATTTTTAACTAAGTTTTAGTGTAGAAATGTATTTTAGGGATTTGATATCAGTATTTTAATATGCTTCCTTTAAACCTATGTGCTTATTCAACTTAAAAAATTAATAGAAAAATCAACGATGTGTTTCTACCCACTCAACTACAAATTAAAAAAAAAAATTAAAGCCTTAAGATTTTATTTTACCTCTTAGATATTCTGTGAAAAATAGACTACTTCTGTCTGCATGAGTGAAAAGAAGAAAAATCAAAGAATAATGTTTGTTTATGATATATAAATACTTAAATTATTAAGAAAGTCTTCACAATGACTTCATGTACCAAATTAGATTGAATGTCTAGAAGTGTAACTTAGTATCCTGTGAGAGCTTTCAAGTTAGAACTGTTTCCCTTCTGAATGTTTTGCTATAATTGTGATGAATGGCCAAGTAGAGCAAAAGTTCAAAAACAGAACTTAAATTTAATTATCCAATGAAAAGTCTAAGTGCTGCCATCATATTTCATAACTACAGTCAGTTCCTAATTTATAGTATAGTTAGGGAAGGAGCCCTTTACTCATATATAAATTAATCTGCAATATTTTAAGGGACAATCAACATGTCCTATAGGTAGTGATTTTTTTTTTTATAAAATAAATATAACAATATTGAGATACAATTTGCTGACACGCTTATAAGAAAAACTTGTGATGATGCTTAATTCATGAGCCTTGAATCCATCTATTTCATTTCCAGCTGGAAAACTTCCAGTTTTAGTTTCACATTACATATAGGACAAACTCCAAGAGCTTTAAAATGGCAACACATCTTTACATGACCTAGGCCCAGCATCATCTCTCACCACTCTAAAATGTTCCTGCAACATCAAAATGCATGTAGTTCTCACACATTAGGCTCCTCTTCCTTCAATGCCACACTTCTCATAGTGTTCCTCTACTGAGGCTCTCTTTAGTTCTTGTTCAATTGATCAATTCTTAGTCATACAGTAAGACTTAGCTTAAACTCACCTGGAGTGAACCCTCCCTGATACTTCTTAACTGGAGTATTCTAACTGGTGTCGTCGACTAAAAAAAAATGCACAATGTGAGAGTTGCGAGTTAATTTTTATTTGGGGCAAAATGAGGACTATTGCCCAGGAGCAGTTTCTCAGAGCTATCTGGAATGCTATCACCTGGGCTACATCACAACTATATCACCTGGGCTATCACAACTCTCACATAGTGCATTTTTTTCAGTTCACACTGGTCTTATCTTCTAGTCAGTCACAGAGCCTAGGCATACTTCTAACATGGCATTATAATTTATTTCTCTATTCACAGCATACCATGAATTAATTGAAAGTATAAATAATTCATCTGCCTTAGTGCCTTAGTGTATACACACACACACACACACACACACACACACACACGTACGTATAAATATATGTGTATACATAGTAAAAGGAAATATATATCAGCTGTATTAATCAGGAATATTCAGGAAAATAGAAACTACTCTATGCCTTCCACACAGAAATAAAATATAATCGAGAGAATTAGATGCTTCCAAAAATGTTAGAAGGACCAGAAAATGATGATCAGGAAGGTTGATCCAGCTGGTTTTGATGAAATTGGGGAGTTTTAGTAACCACAAGAAAACCACCAGTTAGGTCAGAGCAACTTGCAGAACTAAAGCAGGTACTCTCCAGGAAGCTCCCATAAGATGCACGTCCACCAGTGCTCGGGAGCATGCTTGCCACTGCTAGAGGTTACTCTTACATGGTTTTTGCTTCTTTCCTGCCTTCCAAATCTCAATGAATATCTTGCAGAATCTAACCTAGATTCTTGCTAGCAAGGGCTCTGAGAACATAATTCCCAATCTTTCATATTTTTGTGAATAATGTAGAGAGTGCAGAAGAGGGACTTTGCTGCCCAGCTGCCAAGAGACAATCAGGCACATTCCACCTCCTTGGCTACAAGCATCCCTACAGCTCCTTCTATCCATATTTACATCCCAAATAACATTACCTTCCAAATAACAATTACAGTATCAGCATTCTTCAATATTATGATGTAACCACGTTTCAACAAAGTATCCTTAAACAAATGAAGACATGCTTACCCTTGCTTGACAACGCCAAGTAAAATAGTACATTAACCTGTGGTTCAATTGCAATTGAGCTATTACCATGCTCATGTCAAGAGGACAAAGGAATGTAATGAATATAAACTGAAAAGGATCTGTAAGATCACCTATCTCCAAAGAAGTAGTGACCTTTAGTACAGGGGAGTAGTTAGCATGAGGCAATCTTAAAGGGAGAGTTCTGGGACACAAATACCCTGACCTCACTCTCTCCAACCTTTGGATCTTCTGCCAGGGCTCTTTTATTGCCTGAAACCAACCTGAAATCAGAGATTATTGATGTGGTTTATACCATTCAGCATCCCAGAACAGAGTGAAGAGTAGGGATATTGAAGAGTAGATCAGGAGTGGTAAATGAAGATATGCTTTAAAATAAACTAAACTAATGTTAATCACTGATAGGAGTACTGGAGTACATTTTACCTCTGCATTAGTTCAATGTCATAAGGGATCAGGTGGTCGTCTCAGTATGCAGTCTGGTGAAAACATTGTTTATATTAGTGGATATATTATTCTTTGAAAAGTAAAATTTTTAGACCAACAGTATTTAACCCTGTGAAGATGGAAAGCAACATTGGTGATAATTAGAATCAATAGAGAGCCACTCTCACATATACCCTTGGTTTCTGGACTCATATTTTATACTAAGAGGAGAAAGAAAACTATTTACTGGTTGCTGGCTCAAAGCATATACTGAATTTATAGGACATTCCTCCACCCTCAGTAAGCATATTAATATTGGGTTGGCCAAAAAGTGCCTTTGGTTTTTAAGTAAAAATAAAATACACATTTTTCATTTTCACCAAGAAGCTTATTGAACAACATAGCCATCCTTTTGCTCCACTACCTTCTGCGATTTTTCAGCCAACTTCATAATTCCATCTTCCCAAAACTTTTTATCTTTTTGAGCAAAGAACTGTTCCAGGTGCCTTTTACAGTCTTCCAGGGAACTGAAATTTTTTCCATTAAGAGAATTTCGTAAAGACTGAAATAAATGGAAATCCCAAGGTGCAATGTCTGGTGAATGAGGCAGATGAATCAGAACTTCCCAGCCAAGCTATAACAGTTCTTGCCTGATCATCAAAGAAGCATGCGGTCTTGCGTTATCCTGATGGAAGATTATGCGTTTTCTGTCGACTAATTCCGGATGCTTTTCGTTGAGTGCTGCTTTCACTTGGTCTAACTGGGAGTAGTACTTGTTGGACTTAATCATTTGGTTTTCCGGTAGGAGCTCATAATAGAGGACTCCCTTCCAATCCCACCATATACACAGCATCACGTTCTTTGGATGAAGACCGGCCTTTGGTGTGCTTGGTGGTTGTTCATTTAGCTTGCCACAAAATCTTTTCTGTTCCACATTATTGTACAGTATCCACTTTTCATCACCCATCACAATGTGTTTTAAAAACAGAACGTTTTCATTATGTTTAAGTAGAGAATCGCATGAGGAAATACAGTCAGGAAGGGTTTTTTTTGCTTAACTTATGTGGAACCAAAACATCAAAGGGATTAACAGAGCCAAGCTGGTGCAAATGACTTTCAATGCTTGATTTGGATATTTTGAGTACATCGGCTATCTCCTGCCACATGGTATAACGTTGATTGTTTTCAATTAATGTCTCGATTTGATATCTATGAACTTCAACTGGTCTACCTGACCATGGAGCATCGATCGTCCAGCAAGAAATCTCCAGCATGAAATGTCACAAACCACTTTTGACATGTTCAATCAGTCATAGCACCTTCTCCATACACTGCACAAATCTTTTTTGTGCTTCAGTTGTGTTTTTACCTTTCTTGAAATAATAAAGCATAATATGCCAAAAATGTTGCTTTTTTTCCTTCCATCTACAATATTAAAATGGCTATACAAAAATTCACCAATTTTCATAAGCTTTTTAAATGTACGCTGATACGACAGCTGTCACATACGCTCTAACAAAATTTTTTCGAATGAAGTTAAAGACAACTAAGTGCTACTAGAGCCATCTTACAGAAAAAAATGAACAAACTTTTGGCCCACCCAATATAACTTTTAGTAGGTCATTCCACCATTCTATAAGGTCAACCATTTCTGCTTGATAGGATGGATACACAGTGGTAAAACCTCTGAAACTTAGAGAGTGAACTAATTACCTTAATATTTTTCCTCTAAGATTACCTCTTTGGTTGGGAGTAATATTGTATGGGATACAATTATCTTCTGCCTACACTCTAGGCTTAGTTTTACAGAAAACAATGAACACATTTCTTAGAAATGTGTATAATAACTCAGGAGATTTACTGGGCCCTAGGCTCTTCATAAGAAAAATAAGAATACGGTATAATGTCTAGTTTATACTGCAGGTTAGTAAATCATCCAACAATGTATGTGTGTGCTGCCAAGATAAAATTCAATGATTTTAGACTTAGGGTCTCTATTCAGATTCCTACCATGAGAGTAATTGGTCTTATGATTGAGCTTACCATTTCTCAGGTCTTTCTATAGTGTACTAGCTTCTGTGCAGATTACTACAGAATATCTCAGTGAGAGAAAACTTGTAACTGCACGATGGTTTATGGGTGACCAGCTGAAGGACTTATCAGCCCCTACAGCTTGCTGAGATGGAAAAGTTCCTTTTAGATCATAAATATACCTTAATGTAAGGTTTTTTCCCCATATAGCAGAATAAAATGGATAGAATAAAACTAGACACATTATGTCACCCTAGTTTATACCAGTAAAGATGGGAAATAGACTGGATTAAACTTGATTTATACAATCTATCTTATTGCTCTAAAATGGAAAAACAAACCCTCAAGATGTACATAAATTCCTGTGGACAGTTAAACTTTGGTACTTGTTCATATTCTGAAATATCATCCTACTGTTCTTATTAGAGGGAAGTAAAAAAAATTAGAGGATCTTATTTTCAGTCTTAGTTTCTCTTTAATATTCTTTGGTGGTAAGAAGTCTATTGGCAAAATTATAAGATACAAAGATATTGAAAAATTAAACAACTGATTATTATAGTAGAATTAATACACAACCTTCATTATATAAACTTAGATTATATCCAGATGATAACCAAGGTGAACAATCTGAAATATTTTATTTTAAAAATTAAGTCAAAAAATATCATGGTGTAAGCGATACCAAAAATAATAATAATAATAAGTAAATTGGAACAGTCCATTGTTTATTACAGTAGTAGTTATCAAATTGAGTCAAATTGGTTTGATTATTAACACACGCCTTTGCAAAATCTAGTGTAGCTATAATAATTTATCTTCTTTAGGTAGAAAAAAAGCCACACAGGCCTCAATCTCTAGCTATTATTCATGTTTGCTATATTTATTCCACTCTAAAAGAAGAAAAGATTAAGAAAATCTTCTGGATAAGGGGCAATGTCAACATTCATGATTCAGTTACAACAAATAAATAGTTGCCGAATGTCACTCTCACCATGCATTCAATACAATTTCACTTTTTAAAAAAGTGCTTCATAAAGAGATTAGATTATCATTGAATAGCTATTACTATACTAAAATTAACACTTGAAAGTTGCGGAAGTTATCCAGTAGAAATCTGGATTCAGAGAGGAGGAGGTCAGCTTCTGGCAGAAGACAAGACGTGCTTTTCCTTCTACTTCTTTCTGATTACTCTAATAAAATACAGCAGGGGTATAAAGTGCAACCTCAGAAGGGTAAAGGCAAGAGATAAAATAAAAAAGAGTCAATAAAAGTAGTCTGTTTTTTATCCTTTACCTTTTGCAAAGACTGAAAACAGGTAAATGAGAAATTACTGACTTTTCAGAACAAATAACTTCTGAGAACTTTTGAGAATACTTAAGTTCCTACATAGGCATAAACTGATAGGACATAAACAAATTTTCTTGCAGAATCTCAGTGAGGCTCAGGAAGTGTAGGAAAGTGGTAGTGAGTTTGAGGTTAAAATTCAGATTTTGAGTGGGATGTGGAAAAGAAGTTAACCTTCCATCTACATTCCATACACTATTTCTCTCTCATCATGCAGAAAATTTGAGTTTTATACTGTAGATCACAAGTCAGAGAACTACAACCTGCTGGTCATACCTATCCTGCACTGATTTTGTAAATAAGTAATGAAACATAGCTACACCTATTCTTTTACATATTGTCTATGGCTGCTTGTCTGTGGAATTGAGTACAGTTGACCCTTGAAGAACGCAGGGGTTGGGGTGCTGACATTCTGTGCCGTCAAAATTCCACATATAACATATAGTTGACCCTCTGTATCCACAGTTCCTCTGTATCCACAGATTCACGTCAACCAACCATGGATCGTGTAGTACTGTGTTAGTTACTATTGAAAAAAAAAAATCCTGTACAAGTGGACCGCTGCAGTTCAAACCCATATTGTTC
This sequence comes from Physeter macrocephalus, assembly GCF_002837175.3. Taxonomy (NCBI): domain Eukaryota; kingdom Metazoa; phylum Chordata; class Mammalia; order Artiodactyla; family Physeteridae; genus Physeter; species Physeter macrocephalus. The sequence continues at coordinate 110,900,897 of NC_041224.1, read as the reverse complement.
AAGGGTCAACTGTAGTTGTAACAGAGATCATATGTTCCACAAGGTCAAAAATATTTACTATCTGTCCCTGTACAGAAAAAAGTTTGCCAACTCTTGGTCTAAATAAATGAACTACAGGGACCCAAACTGAGGTTTACCAAAAAGAGGGATGAAAGCAACAAAGGGACACTGAATATAGGGGGATAAAGTACAATTCTACACACTATACAGTGAGTTTCCAAATCCCTGTCCTCTGCTGAAAACACCAATCCAAGCTAATATTCCTAGGTAGGGATATATATATATATATATATATATATATATATATATATATAGTTTGTGAAAAAATAAGTACTTCAGATTTTATTTTTTAATAAAACAAATTAGTCCTTAACCAGTTTTGAACTGATTGATAACAGCACACAAATCAATCCTTCCTCAGGGGAGCAGTCTCCTTCCTGATTCTCTCTTTGGTCAGAGTACAGATCCTGAGTGAATCTCTGGTGTACACATCCCACTCAGTTGCAGAAATGAAAATGTTTCTCACCAGCCACATGGCTCTAAGGACAGTGGGATACACTCCACGTTCTGTGTGTTCTTAAAACCAACCTGGTTGTCAAGAAGGAGCAGTAGTGTGGTATTTGCTGAGCCTCCAGACTTGAAGGAATCTCTCTGCTAGGATCCTGTTGAAGGAGGTCATCAAGATCTTCAAGAGGATATGACTGCCAGATGACCTTCTAGTTGGTCTTGGGCAAACAGAGGCACCTTGCCCTTCCCCTGTCCTTGGAATGTATAGTCTGCACATTGTTCCTGCACTAGGAGCTACTTCAAGGACGTAGCCTTGAGAAAGTACTGTGTTATTAAGACCATCTGGCCCATGTATGTGACTTAACCTCATTAAGGCCTCTGTATAAAACTCATAAGAATCTGGCAAGTGTGTGCAGAGATCAATTCATCTTGCAGCCATCAAAGACAAGCCTCATATGTAAGTTCCCTTGCTTAATAAAACTGCACCCTATCAAGCTGGAGCAGTCTGCCTCTTCCTTGGTCTCTTCGTATATGCACGCCATTGTTGAATTTCTCCCAGGGAACTTGTGAGGTTGCGAACCAACATTGGTAAGCCAGCCAGGAGACTGAAGAAATGGGTCTTGGGAAAGAGGCATCTGAGGAGTGAAATCCTGAGTTGGCCATTGACCTCTATGTGGAGAGAGGTGGCCTGAATGTCAGATGCTCATGAGTCACCATGTGAATTCGGGGATGCCCCCAAAATGCCAGCTGGTTTAATACACTTGTTTGAGGAACTGCACGTAGCACACTATAGCAAAGAAGGGAAACCAGTGGCTGCAACAGTGGGCTGGCCTTCACCATGGGCAGTTCAGCTGGACAGCCAATGCCCAATGAGAGGCTAAAGCTCAAGTTAGAAAGTTAGAAGAACTGAAGTTAGAGAAGGACTTGAAGTTGTCCACTACTCTGCCAGCTTCGGGGCTGGCAGACAAAGTGGGAGAGTTGGATAATAAGTGTGTCGTTTGCGAAGTTAGGGGGATACAAACTGCCTTGCATTAAGGTCTGAGCACTTGTTACAAAGCCTGATTGGGATGCTAAGAGGCGGAATCTCTGGGAAAGTCAGAAGAACAAAAAGAAGGATGCTGTGGTGATTGACAGTGAAACAAATGGAGCACCCCCTGCCATCTGATCCCTAATATGAAGGAAAGCAAAAGACCAGAGACAACAACCCCAGCCAGCAGGGCAGCCTAAGAGTCAGGAAACATTCATGATGAGAAAATATGTACTTGCTGAGCTTACTGATATAGCTGCCAAGTTCCAACAAAAGACCAGGGAAAGTAGCAGGTATGGCTAGTGCAGCTATGGGATACAGGGAGCTGTGGCATTTCTCTGACCAGGCAGAAGACAGAGGAGGAGCAACATCATCACACACCCTGCCCTCCAGCAGCACCTGGATGGCATTTAGGGAGTTCAAGGGACTCTCTCCCTTATAGATTGGATTGTTCTAGCCTGCAAGGCAGCCTGGCCCAATGAGCGGGGATCTTTCCAGGCATGTGGGACCCTCGAAATCTATAGATGAGGTATGACAAACTCTAAGGGCGTTGGGAATGAGACAGACCATCCATACCCCTGTCTTTGAAGGCCCTGATTGGGCCACGTTCACTATAGGAATGAAAGCCAAATTACTCCAGTCCACCGTCAGTAGCTGGTATGGGATGCTGATATCCATGATGAGCTCAGTAGTGGAACAAGATATATATGATGCAACAATTCATTGCTGATCTGGGGGAAACTGACAAATCCCCGGAATATGTACAGGTGGCTGTGGGAAAGACCTGAGACAGAGGGAGCTTAAGAAGCCAAAAGGCTATCCCAATCTGCTGTAAAGGGTCCAGTAAAGGTAACCAGGAAGCAAATGTGGTTTGACTTCATTGCTACCGGAACCCAACCTAAAAAGATAAACTAGCAACCCAGTGCTGTGTTGGGTGGCCTATGGAAAACCTTACAACTAGAATAACAGTTCAGACCTGCCAGTCCCTACCACCCCTACCATTTCTAGTGTCCCACCTGCTCCAGCAGAGGCCTCAGGGATACAGTCCTGTTTGGCTAGGTGTCTCCTACACCCTGCATATAGGACACAGGCCAAGACCACATCCAGATGAGGGCCGTTGGGGGCCATCAGATGCCTCATGTTGAGCTCATTATTTGCTGGTACCCCAGAAGTAAACAAAAGGTGACAGCTATGGTTAATACTGGAGCTGAATGTATTCTAATACAGAGTAAACTTCAGAATGACCTCCATGCAACAACATGGATCTCACATACATAATGTAGATTTAAAAAGACAAGATACGAAAGAATAACCGCAGTATACACATAGTGTCTAAAAGCTAGCCAAAAGTAAAGTATTTATTTATTGATAAACAGAAAGGTAGCAAAATTTTAAAGAAATGTAAATAAGTACTATAAAAATCAAGAGTCATTACCTCTAAGGCAATGCAAAAATTTGGGATCAAGAAAGATAAAGAAGTAGATTATACCCTGTTAGCAATGTTTTAATTCTTGATCAGGGTGATATTTTCCACAGATGGCAACACTAAACTCTATGACCTTCCATTGTGACTAACACCCCTAATAGAAAACGGGTGTTTGTGACTGCTTAGACAAGTAGTATACGGAGTGAGTTAAGTCATGAATAGGATAAAGCTTCTGCCTTGCTCTCTGTCAGGATACTTGCCTTTGGAATCCAATTAATATGGTGTGAGGAAGTTCAAATTAGCCCATGAAAAGGGACCTCACGGAGAGACTACATGGAGAGGTCTTATCGGAAAGGAACTGAGGCATCCAGCCAACTGCCAACATTAATCACCAAGCTCATGAGTGAATAATCCTTCAAGCCTTTTAGCTGAAGTCAGACACAGTATAACAGAGAAAAGCCAACTCCTGGTGCCCCTGTCTACATTCCTTGCTCACAGAATTCATAAGCATAATAACGGATATTTTAGACTGCAGGTTTTAGGTTTATTTGTTATGTTTTCATGGTAATTAGAACAATCAGTCAGTTTATAACAATGTGTTAAACTACTAACATGTTCATAAAGTTTTCAATATATATATTTTTTCACAATAAATTTTTTTTTAAAAAATCAGACTTTTAATCATGTAGCTTTTTTTCTATTTTGTCTTATATGGTATTTGATACGTTGCTTTTTCTTTAACTTCCAGCACTTATAGACCAGCAAAATTTGGTCCAAAGCATATCGGTAAAGTTGTTAGATTCCATAAATTCAACTCTAAAAAGCTCTACCTTTCCATTTCCTCTGTTCCCATCCTTATTATATCTCTTTTGACACACTGAGTAGACTCAACCTCAAAATCTATATTCCCTGTACCCACTCCAATCCATATTGCACATTACTATGTTATTTTTCCAAAACACATCTCAGATAATAATCACTTCCCTGATTAAAAAAGAAAAACAATGGTGTCAACTTATGATTTAAGATGGCAAATCAAGAACATATGCTTATAATCTGTCCCACTTAAGAATACACTAAAATAAGGGTGAAGTAGAAAATAGAAAAGTATATACATCAATAAACAGAATGTAATATGTAGGATGTGGGTAAGAAACTCTAAAACTTCTCTGGAAGACAAAAAATAGACAGAGATGAGTGGACTGATAGAAACAAAAGTTTTAAAAATGTTAACAGTAGCAGAGGATAGAGTAGAATGGCCCTGAAGAATATCAAGAAATGCTGGACTCCAGAAATAGAGTGACAGCAGAGGTAGGTATGAGAAGAGGGGGTGGGAAATTGAGGTACTGAGTGCATGTAAGTGCAATGGTCCACCCACTCTTGACCCAGTCTTTCTAGTCCAATTACAAGGAAAGTCATACAGATCCAAAATAAGTCATCTCTAAAGATTTTGAACAAATAGTCTTAGAAGAAATAGAATGATGGGATGGATACCTGTCACAGTTATAGAGTCTCCATGCATGTTTCATGTTATGGGTTTGGGGATATCTACATAATAGCTAAATTCCTGCCAGCATATTACTAGCTGAAGTCTGCCAGCCTGAAAGTCCCACCCACTATTAGAAATGAGTGGATATTCAAGGATCACCAAACATGTGAAAAAAGCTTTCAACACAAATAAGAAAGCTAACCTCTGATCCCAGATGAAAGAATGATATTTCAAACATTGGGGAAAAAAAAACAACAACTATATCTAATTGGTATCTTTAGAACAATGCTAGATTTTATATTCATAAAAAATAGAATGGGGTTCTATGAAAAGTCAGGAAAAAAAATTATAAAAAAAGAAATACCCCTTGAAAATTCAGAGAGCTGAAAAAGTGACAGAAGAATTAAGGAAACCTTGTAGAATTTAGAGCAAAACAAGAAACTGAAAATTTGGGAGACATAAAGGTATACTCCATGTTGTCAAATAGACAAATAATAGAATTCCTGAAAAGAGAAAATATAGTACAGATTATAAGAAACTAATAGCAGAAAATTTTACAGTAATACAAAGTGACAGGAGACTTAAAATTGACAGGACCACTAAGCACAGAAAAGGATTAAGTATACACACGCATACACACAACAGGAACACACATGGACACAATGACTTCAACTAAAATCTCAGTGATTTTTTTTTCCATATACTAGGGATGAAGAAAATAAAAAATAACTTACAGAAAGGAAAGAAAAAACAACCACAAAAACAAATACCGAGAGAGAAAACAAAAACTGAACAAAAGTAAGAATGGCATCAGAGTTTGCCTCAGAAAAACTGCATACTAAAAGACAATAGAAAATGGAAAACGACTCCAAAGATTTAAATGGAAGTAAGTTTCTCTATGAGTTATATGTCCACTAAAATAAAATTTTAAAGTATGAGTTCAGGATTAAACATAAGAAATCTTATCTGCTATCCATCTTTAACTGGGAAGTTACTTGCAGATGTACACAAGCAAACTGAAAGAGTAAATCAAAAGGAAGAAGATGGGGTACCCAGGGAAAAGTAAATACTAGCCAGGAGGGCACTGAAGAGAAGTGCACAGTGAAAGTTACGCACCAAGCCTCCAGAGTAAACAGTGCAACTGAAAGTAGAAAAAATAGTGTCTTGATAGTAAAGGTGAGGTGTTAGAAGATCATTAGGATAACAAAGACTGAAAATGCAATATAAAATGAAGCAATTAGATACTATGAAGGGATCATTATAAAAAATAATATTATGTAACATATTAATTATAAATTGCTTTGTGATGAACCACATATACATATATACATATATAATGCAGGAGAAGTAAATCTGGTATTAAAAGTCCTCCAAAATCATCTTTTCCTGATGGTGATAGATTCTTTCCATGTATTTGCTCTCAAGGTAAATTACATGACTAGTAATTGTTACAAAGTAAATGTTTATTCTTGTCTTTAAAAAAAAATGTTTTCCTTTGGGGGCATGCCCTCTCACATCCATCTCATACGAGCATGCTGAAATTCTGTTTATTCAAATCACCGTGGGTATAACACAGACAAATGGCTTCATTCACCGGTGTACCTGTCATACAGGAAGAGTTATCTTTCTGAAATCTCTCTTGATTTGCAGCCAATACATGACTTGTCTTTCTCCTTTATACCTCAATAGCACCTTGTTTCACCTCTAATGATGTTTACTATGTGCCACATACTACAGATGGTTAAGTACTTGTTTCATCGTCCCTATGGGACTGAATATTTTCTAGGAGCAGACATTCTCACTTACTTCTATATTCAGCAGCTTGGCCACTATAGGGGCTTGCTAAATACATCTTGAATTAAGACGATAGACCAAATCTCCTTAAGCCTTGCCTAGAAAAAAAATCTTGGATAGAGGTTGTTAAGACAATGTTCCAGGGAGTACTTTTTCACAAAGCTCTTCAGAGATTCCTTCCCTATTTACTTCATAAAAATGAACATTTAAAAAGGACACTACATAATGATCAAGGGATCAATCTAAGCAGAAGATATAACAATTATAATTGTTTATGCACCTAACATAGGAGCACCTCAATACATAAGGCAAATGCTAACAACCATGAAATGAGAAATCGACAGTAACACAATAATAGTAGGAGATTTTAACACCCCAATTACACCAATGGACAGACCATCCAAACAGAAAATAAATAAGGAAATAAAAGTTTTAAATGACACAATAGACCAGATAGATTTAATTGATATTTATAGAACATTCCACCTGAAAGTGAGAATACACTTTCTTCACAAGTGCACACGGAACATTCTCCAGGATAGATCACATCTTGGGTCATAAATCAAGCATTGGAAAATTTAAGAAAATTGAAATCATATCAAACATCTTTTCTGACCACAATGCTATGAGATTGGAAATCAATTACAGGAAAAAAAAATGGTAAAAAACACAAATACATGGAGGCTAAACAGTGTGCTACTAAATAACCAAGAGATCACTGAAGAAGTCAAAGAAGAAATAAAAAAGTACCTAGAGACAAATGACAATGAAAACAAGATGACCCAAAACCTATGGGATGCAGCAAAACCAGTTCTAAGAGGGAAGTTTATAGCAATACAAGTCACCTCAAGAAAGAAGAAAAATCTAAAATAAACAATCTAACCCTACGACTAAAGCAACTAGAGAAAGAAGAACAAAGAAAACCCAAAGTCAGTAGAAAGAAAGAATTCATAAAGGTCAGAGCAGAAATAAATGATATACAAATGAAGAAAACAATAGCAAAGATCAACGAAACTAAAACTGGTTCTTTGAGAAGATAAACAAAACTGATAAACCCTTAGCCAGACACATCAAGAAAAAAACGGAGAGGACACAAATCAATAAAATTAGAGATGAAAAAGGAGAAATCACAACTGACACTGCAGAAATACAA
>NC_041224.1:110864555-110893449 GCF_002837175.3 Physeter macrocephalus | reverse complement strand
AGCTAACACCCATCCTTCTCAAACTCTTCCAAAAATTTGTAGAGGGAGGAACACTCCCAGATTCATTCTACGAATCCACCATCACCCTGATACCAAAACCAGACAGAGACGTCACAAAGAAAGAAAATTATAGACGAATATCACTGATGAACATAGATACAAAAATCCTGAACAAAATACTAGCAAACAAAATCCAACAACATATTAAAAGGATCGTACATGATGATCAAGTGGGATTTATCCCAGAGATGCAAGGATTCTTCAATATATTTAAATCAATCAATGTGATATACCATATTAACAAATTGAAGAATAAAAACCATATGATGTCCAGGACCAGATGGCTTCACAGGTGAATTCTACCAAACATAGCTAACACCCATCCTTCTCAAACTCTTCCAAAAATTTGTAGAGGGAGGAACACTCCCAGATTCATTCTACGAATCCACCATCACCCTGATACCAAAACCAGACAGAGACGTCACAAAGAAAGAAAATTATAGACGAATATCACTGATGAACATAGATACAAAAATCCTGAACAAAATACTAGCAAACAAAATCCAACAACATATTAAAAGGATCGTACATGATGATCAAGTGGGATTTATCCCAGAGATGCAAGGATTCTTCAATATATTTAAATCAATCAATGTGATATACCATATTAACAAATTGAAGAATAAAAACCATATGATCAGGCTTCCCTGGTGGTGCAGTGGTTGAGAGTCCACCTGCAGATGCAGGCAACACGGGTTCATGCCCCAGTCCGGGAGAATCCCACATGCCGTGGAGCGGCTAGGCCCATGGGCCATGGCTGCTGAGCCTGCACGTCCAGAGCCTGCACTCCACAATGGGAGAGGCCACAACAGTGAGAGGCCCACGTACCGCAAAAAAAAAAAAAAAACCAACCAACCAAACAAACAAAAACATATGATCAACTCAGTAGATGCAGAAAAAGCTTTTGACAAAATTCAACACCCATTTATGATAAAAACTCTCCAGAAAGTGGGCATAGGGCTTCTCTGGTGGCACAGTGGTTGGGAGTCCACCTGCCAATGCAGGGGACAGGGGTTCAAGCACTGGTCCAGGAGGTTCCCACATGCTGTGGAGCAATGGAGCCCGTGCTCCACAACTGCTGGGCCTGCACTCTAGAGCCCGTGAGACTCAACTATGGAAGCCCACATGCCTAGAGCCCATGCTCCACAACAGGAGAGGCCAGCACAGTGAGAGGCCCATGCACCACAACAAAGAGTAGCCCCCGCTCACTGCAACTAGAGAGAGCATGTGCGCAGCGGGGAAGACCCGACACAGCCTAAAATACATTAATTAATTTTAAAAAAAGAAAGTGAGCATAGAGGGAACTTACCTCAACATAATAAAGGCTATATATGACAAACCCACAGCAAACATCATACTCAATTGTGAAAAACTGAGAGCATTTCCACTAAGATTAGGAACAAGACAAGGATGTCCACTCTCGCCATTCTTATCCAACATAGTTTTGGAAGTCCTAGCCATGGCAATCGGAGAAGAAAAAGAAATAAACGGAAAACAAATTGGAAAAGAAGAAGTAAGACTGTCACTATTTGCAGATGACATGATACTATACATAGAAAACCCTAAAGATGTCACCAGAAAACTACTAGAACTAATCAATGAATTTGGTAAGGTTGCAGGATACAAAATTAACACACAGAAGTCTCTGGCATTCCTATACACTAACAATGAAAAATCAGAAAGAGAAATTAAGGAAACAATCCCATTTACCATCTCAAAAAAAAAAAAAAAAAAAGGAATAAAATACCTAGGAATAAACCTACCTAAAGAGGCAAAAGACTTGTACTCAGAAAACTATAAAACACTGATGAAAAAAATCAAAGATAAACAGATGGAGAAATATACCATGTTCTTGGATTGGAAGAATCAATAATGTGAAAATGACTATACTACCCAAAGCAATCTACAGATTCAATGCAAGCCCTATCAAACTACCAATGGCATTCTTCACAGAACTAGAACAAAACATTTTACAGCTTGTATGGAAACAGAAAAGACCCCAAATAGCCAACGCGATCTTGAGAAAGTAAAACGGAGCTGGAGGAATCAGCCTCCCTGACTTCAAACTATACTACAAAGGTATAGTAATCAAGACAGTATGGTACTGGTACACAGACAGAAATATAGATCAATGGTAAAGGATAGAAATCCCGAAGATAGACCCACACACATACGCTCACCTAATTTACGACAAAAGAGGCAAGAACATACAATTGAGAAAGACAGCCTTTTCAATAAGTGGTGTTGGGAAAACTGGAAAGCTACATGTAAAAGAATGAAATTAGAACACTACCTAACACCATACACAAAAATAAACTCCAAATGGATTAAAGACCTAAATGTAAGACCAGACACTATAAAATGCTTAGAGGAAAATGTAGGAAAAACATTGTTTGACATAAACCATAGCAAGATCTTTTTTGACTCACCTCCTAGAGTAATGAAAATAAAAACAAAAATAAAGAAATGGGACCTAATTAAACTTAAAAGCTTTTGTACAGCAAAGGAAACCATAAACAAGATGAAAAGACAATCCTCAGAATGGGAAAAAAATATTTGCAAATGAAATAACAAAGAATTAATCTCCAAAATATACAAACAGCTCAAGGAGCTCAATATCAAAAATGCAAACAACCCAATTAATAAATGGGAAGAAGACCTAAATAACATTTCACCAAAGAAGACATACAGATGGCCAAGAGGCACATGAAAAGATGCTCAACATCACTAATTATTAGAGAAATGCAAATTAAAACTACAGTGAGGTATCACCTCATGCCAGTCAGAATGGCCATTATCAAAAAATCTAGAAACAATAAATGCTGGAAAGGGTGTGGTGAAAAGAGAACCCTCTTGCACTGTTGGTGGGAATGTAAATTGATACAACCATTATGGAGAACAGTATAAATGTTCCTAAAAAAACTAAAAATAGAACTACCATATGACCCAGCAATCCCACTACTGGGCATATACCCTGAGAAAACCATAATTCAAAAAGAGACATGTACCACATGTTCACTGCAGCACTATTTACAAAAGCTCAGGACATGGAAGCAACCTAAATGTCAATAGACAGATGAAAGGATAAAGAAGATGTGGCACATATATACAATGGAATATTACTCAGCCATAAAAAGAAACGAAATTGAGTTATTTGTAGTGAGGTGGAGGGACTTAGAGTCTGTTCTATAGAGTGAAGTAAGTCAGAAACAGAAAAACAAATACCATACGCTAACGCATATATATGGAATCTAAAAAAAAAATGGTACTGATGAACCTAGTGGCAGGGCAAAAATAAAGACGTAGACATAGAAAATGGACCTAAGGACATGGCAGGGGAGGGGGAAGCTGGGGTGAAGTGAGAGTAGCTGCGACATATATACACTACCAAATGTAAAATAGTTAGCTAGTGGGAAGCAGCAGCATAGCACAGGGAGATCAGCTCTGTGCTTTGTGATGACCTAGAGGGGTGGGATAAGGAGGGTGGGAGGGAAGCTCAAGAGGGAGGGGATATGGGGATATATGTATGCATATGGCTGATTCACTTTGTTGTACAACAGAAACTAACAGAGTATTGTGAAGCAATTATACTCCAGTAGAGATCTATAAAAAAATAAAATAAAATAAAATTCTAGGTTGCAGCTTTTATTATGTCAGCCCCAATTTAAGCCCACTTAGCCAAATATTTAAGACCTTTCTCTGTTGGATTGTAGGTTTCTTTCAGATCCTTCATTTTAATAATCATATAATATACATTTGCACTCAAAACTATTAGCTGAAAGTATGATTTAATAAGTTAATGAAGTATGTTGAATAGGAGATCTAAGCTTGCCTACCACTTTTTAGTTCAAGCAGTCATAGATATGCTATGGAGAAAGCATGTGGAAGTTAAAGTTCTTGTTTCACTTTTTTTTTAATCCATAAAAGAGAAATAAAATTCCTGCCACCCTCACTCAGTAGGATACCACAAAGATTAATCAGGTAATGCAACAAAAAGTGCTTTGAGATATTCATACGTATGGTGCTTTACAAAGGTACTTCATTGTAATTATTTTCTGCATTTACCTTTAATGCCATATCTAAAGGATTTTGAATTAGAAAAGAGACTTTTCCAGTATACAAAAGTTTTCTCAAAGTCATCTGTTCCAATCTTGACCCATAGCTAATTTTTCTCAATTAATATCCTCACATTACACAATTTGTTGTATTGTAGATTAGCATAATGAATTAAGCAGAATAATGTATATAAAGTTCCTGGTTCTTGGTAAGATCCTAGTAAATGCTTGTTTTTGTTATGGTTTGTAATAGTTATAGTAGAAATTGTTTTAGAAGTTACATCAGTGAAATTTTCAGGAGTATCTGTAAAAAGAGGGGAGCCCATTACAGTTGGAATGTCAGCGTTTAATAGACTATTCAGAAAAAATTAACAGAGATCAAATTATTGGATGATAGTTGCTTGTTTGTGTATTTTTGTGTAACCTGTTGTCAAATCATGTCACATTTTAAAATTGAACTTTCAACAGAATAGAAAGCCTAGAAATAAACTCACACACCTGTGATCAATTAATCTTTGACAAAAGAGGCAAGAATATACAATGGGGAAAAGACAGTCTCTTCAGCAACTGGTGTTGGGAAAGTTGGATGCCTCATGTAAATCAGTGAAGTTAAAACACACTCACACACCATACACAAAAATAAAACTCAAAATGGCTTAAAGACTTAAATATAAGACAGAACACCATAAAACTCCTTGAAGAGAATGTAGGCAAAACATTCTCTAACATAAATTGTACCAATGTTTTCTTAGGTCAGTCTCCTAAGGCAATATAAATAAAAGGAAAAATAAACACATGGGACTTAATCAAACTTATAAGCTTTTGCACAGCAAAGGAAACCATAAACAAAATGAAAAGACAACCTACAAACTGGGAGACAATATCTGCAAACAATGCAACCAACCAGGGCTTAATTTCCAAAATATACAAATAGCTCACACAGCTCAATAACAAAAAAAAACCAACCCAATTGACAAATAGACCGAAGACCTAAATAGATATTTCTCCGAAGAAGATATACCAATGGCCAACAGGTCAACAGGCATATGAAAAGATGGTCAACATCGCTAATTATTAGAGAAATGCAAATCAAAACTACAATGAGGTACCACCTCACACCAGTCAGAAGGGCCATCATTAAAAAGTCTGCAAATAACCAATGATGGAGAGGGTGTGGAGAAAATGGAAACCTCATATACTGTTGGCAGAAATGTAAGTTTGTGCAGCCACTATAGAGAACAGTATGGAGGTTCCTCAAAAAAATACTAAAAATAGGGCTTCCCTGGTGGCGCAGTGGTTGGGAGTCCACCTGCCAATGCAGGGGACATGGGTTCATGCCCCGGTCCGGGAAGATCGCACATGCTGCAGAGCGGCTAGGCCCATGAGCCATGGCCGCGAAGCCTGCGCGTCCGGAGCCTATACTCCACAACGGGAGAGGCCACAACAGTGAGAGGCCTGCATAAAGGAAAACAACAACAACAACAAAAAAACACCTAAAAATAGAGTTGCCATATGATCCAGCAATCCCACTCCTGGGCAAATATCCAGATAAAACTATAATTTGAAAGACACATGCACCCCAATGTTCATTGCAGCACTATTTACAATAGCCAAGACATGGAAACAACCTAAATATCTATCAACAGATGAATGGATTAAGAAGAGGTGGTATATATATATACAATGGAATATTGCTCAGCCATAAAAAGAATGAAATAATGCCATTTGCAGCTACATGGTTGGACCTAGAGATTACCATGCTAAGCGAAATAAATCAGAAAGAAAAAGACAAACACTGTATGATATCACTTATATGTGGAATCTAAAATAGGCCAAAATGAAAAATCTATGAAACAGAAACAGACCCACAGACATAGAGAACAGACTCGTGGTTGCCAAAACTGTGTGGGGGGAGAGTTGGATTGGGAGTTTTGGGCTAGCAGATACAAACTATTACATATAGAATGGTAAGAAACAAGGTCCTTTTGTATAGCACAGGGAACTACATTCGATACCCTGTAATAAAGAATATGAAAAAGAATACATATATATGTGTATATATGTGTGTGTGTGTGTGTATAGATAGATATATATATATGTATAAAACTGAATCACTTTGCTGTACACCAGAAACTAGAAGAACATTGTACATCAACTATTCTTCAAAAATATAAAATAAAACTGAACTTTGAAAAACTGTTCACAGTTATTGCCTAGGTGTGATAGGCCAAGTTGTTCAAGAAGCAATTCAACACTAAGTGATCATTATTGAAACATGTTCTTTTCTGGAATACAGGATATATAACCCAAAGACAGACTGCTTTAAATATACTAATAAATTGGATCTATTCATAGCCAATGTTAAATAACATTGTATGTTGAACAAAAATCATGGCGATAAACATATATGCATTACACTAAGCCTATAGGCATCACACTTCCTGATTTCAAAATATATTACAAGCTACAGCATTCAAAACAGTTTAGTACTGGCATAAAAACATACATATTAATCAATGAAAGAAATATAGAGCCCAGAAATAAACCCATGCATGTACAGTCAACTGATTTTCAGCAAGGGTGTCAAGAATACCCAGTGGGAAAAGGATAGTCTTTTCAATAAATGGTATTGGGAAAAATGGAGAATGTAATTCTAGAGAAACTAGACTCTAGAATTAGAGTCTGTCCTATAGAGTCAAGTAAGTCAGAAACAGAAAAACAAATACCATATGCTAATGCATATATATGGAATGTAAAAAAAAAAAAATGGTACTGATGAACCTAGTGGCGAATAAAGACGTAGACATAGAAAATGGACCTAAGGACATGGCGGGGGAGGGAGAAGCTAGAGAAACTAGAGAAACTAGAATTCTCTAGTTTCACAAGAGAATGAAACTAGACTCCTATCTTAGACCATTCACAAAAATAAATATGAAATAGATTAAAGACTGAAATGTAAGAACTGAAACCACATAACTCTCCGAAGAAAACAGAGGGGACAACCTCTTTGACATTGGTCTTGGCAATGATTTTATGGGTATGGTACCAGAAGAACAAACAACAAGAACAAAAATAAACAAGTAGGGCTACATCAAACTAAAAAAACTTTTACACAGCAAAATAAATGAGCAATAAAGTAAAAACGTAACCTATGAAATGGGAAAAAATATTGCAAATCACATGGCTGATAAGGTGTTAATCTCCAAAATACATAAGAAACTCATACCGCTCAATACCAAAATAAAACAAATAAACAAAAACAATCCAATTAAAAAATGGGTGAAAGATCTGAATAGACTTTTTTCCAAAGATGTACAGATGGCCAACAGGTACACAAACAGGTACACATCATTAATCATCAGGGAAATGCAAATCAAAACCACAATGAGATATCACCCTACACATGTCACAATAGCTATTACCAAAAAGTCAAGAGATAACCAGTGCTAGTGAGGATGTAGAGAAAAAGAAACCCTTGTTCATTGTTGGTGTGAATGTAAATTGGTGCAGCCATTATGGAAAACAGTATGGAGATTCCTCAAAAAATTAAATATAGAACTATCATATGAGCTAGCAATTCCACTTTCGGGTATACATCCAAAGGAAACAAAACCATTATTTCAAAAAGATATCTATCCTCCCGTGTTCATTGCAGCATTATTCACAATAGCCAAGACATGGAAACAACCAAAGTGTCAGACAGATGAATGGACAAAGAAAATGTGGTATATATACAATGGAATATTATTCAACCACAAAAAGAAGAAAGTCTTGCCATTTTCCATAACATGGATTGCCTTGTGAAATAAGTGAAATACACTAAGTGAAATAAGTCAGAGAAAGACAAATACTGTATGATTTCATTTATATGTGGAATCTTTAAAAAAAATCCTAAATTTATAGAAACTGAGAGCAGACTGGTAAATGCCAGCAGTGTGTGTGTGAGGATTGGGGGGGTTGGGTGATAAATAGGTGAAAGTGGTCAAAGGGTACAAACTTCCAGTTATTAGATGAATAAGTTATGTGGATATGATGTACAGCATGATGAGTTAGTTAATAATACTGTATTGCACATTTGAAAGTTGCTAAGAGAGTAGATCTTAAAATGTTCTCACCACAAGAAAAAATATTGTAACTATATGAGGCAACTACTACAACTTTACTACAACTTTATTGTAGTAAACGTTTCACAATACACACACATATCAAGTCATAACATAGTATACTTTGAACTTGCACAATGTTATATGTCAATTATATCTCAATAAACTGGTAAAAATTAAAAATAGAAAGTAAAAAATAAATAAAATTAAGGAAAGGTATGTGATAAGCAGACATCTGAAATGGTCCCTAATGATTTCTACCTCCCAGTACTTATGTCCTTACCAACACTCATGTGCTGAGTGTTGGTGAAACATATGACTTGTTTTTCACTGATAGACTATGACAAAGGAGAAGGATGTCATTTCTGTGATTGTATTATAAAAGATTGTTACTTCTGTATTGCTAGCAGACTTTCTCCATTACCTTCTTGGTTTACAGGGTTGATGAAGCAAACTACCATGCAGGAAATGCCCACATGGCAATGAACTACAAGGGCCTTTGACCAAGAGCCACTGAGGAACTGAGGTCCTCAGTCCAACAACCCTTAGGAACTGAATGCTGCCAAGAACTACTGAGGGAGCTTGAAATTAGACCCTTTTCTAGTTGAGTCATCAGATAAAACCATAGACTTTGGCCTTGGTTGCAACTTTGTGAGAGACTACAGCAAAGAACTCACGTAAGCCATGCCTGGATGCCTGAGCCAAAGAAACTATAATAAAAAGTTTTTTAAGCCATTAAGTTTTGGTGTGATTTGTTAAGCAGCAACAGATATCTATTGTGTCTTTTATGTTTGGACGCTTGTTTGGAACTGATTTTTTAATGAGTATGTGACTAGTAAGTATTTGAAGAAGTTTTGTAAAAACTTAATGGAACCAAGTCAGTACCCACGAATTGTAATATTATTAAGATCTTTTTTCTAAAACAAAATAAGTTACATAATTTGTGATGTTAAAAGCTCACAGTCTGCCTAAACAGCCGTAAGCTTGGACAAGGACTTTTGAAGTTTTCCAAGATACACAATACAGTGTTTGCTTAACTTATAAAAGAACACTGAGAGCTGAAACTCGTTTTGATATAAAATAACCTTAGAATGTTAGTAAAAATATTGAGAAAAACTCTAAAACTTGCCTTGATTTCCTGAGTACATTCAAAGTTGCTATGAATAACTTCAAACAATAATATCTCTCTGAGGCAGGTTTTCTTCCAGTGGAGAGACTTGGCTTAGACTGGCTCTATAGTGATCATTTGTATTAAACTCCCTTGTGTTATCCTTGTGCATCCCATTTGAAATAGCACATGTCCTCTCTCAGACTCACTTTTATGACTACTTCCTTCCAGCATGTCCATTTACATATATTTTAGGCCAACCAGAAAGTAAAGGGGAAATAAATCTAGACTTGACCCAAATTTAATATAAATAACAAACTGAATTAATAGGTTTTGCTACCTCTTACTTTAACATTTGAGTTGTTTTCTATCCATATGATATATATATATGTGAACATATATATATATATATATATATACACATATGTGTGTAACAATTTCCCAAATTATTATCCTTCTTTTTTGACCCTTACTTATCCTACAATACTAGGATTTCTTCTAGCATTTTTTTTTGTTCTTTTTTAGGATTTCCCATCTTTCTGTTTATACTACTCATCTGTTCTTGCATGCTACTTTATCCATTAGAGCCCTTATCATATTAATCAGAGTTGTTTTAAATTCCTAGTCTAATAATTCCAACACCCCTGCTACATCTGGTTCTGATGCTTGCTCTGTCTCTTCACATTGTATTTTTTTGCCTTTCCATATGTTTTGTAAAGTTTTACTTGATAGCCAGACACGATGTACTGGGTAAAAGGAACTGTTATAAATAGCTCTTTAGTAATGTGGTGGTGATGTGTGTGGGGAGAGGAAGGGTCCTATAGTCCTATGATTAGGTCTCATGCTCTTAGTGAGCCTATGCCTCTGGACTTTGAACTTTACAAGTGTTTAATTTTTTTTTTTTCTCTCCCCTTAGGTGAGAGAGGATGGCTAGAATGGCCTGGAATTGGGTACTTTCCTTCCCCAGGTAAGTCAGTCTCAGATCATATCCCAGCCATTTAGGCTCTGGTTAACAAGTTTCCCCTGAAGTCAAGCCTTTTTGAGAAGAGCCCAGTGCTCTGGCTTATTTCAAAATGGTTCCTTTTCACCTCCTCCAGCAGGTGGTTTGAGGGGATTTTTCTCTGATATTTATTGTGGGAATCTCGTTGAGCTCCTAGTGGTAAACCTCACAAGACTGTGGGGGACGCTGATCAGTGGGTCCTCATGATTTTGTTTTTTTATTGTTTGATAGCAAGTATTTATTGAGCTTACTGTATAAAATTCTTAAATATTTTGCCATCCTTAAATATAATGAGATACAGACAATTCAAGAAAGGAGAAATATAGCTATACTATTGTTTAAATAAAGACTATGCCACTAGCTCATGAATTTTTTAACTCTCAGATTTGTCCACATCTAGCTTCCAGCAATTCATCAATTACAGTTCTGGTGTTCTCACCCAGGTACTGGTTCCTGGTGCTGGTTCCCACAGCAGTTTCTGCTCATGAGTCTCTGCTCTCTGGTAAGGTGAGACCTGCTGTATTTGCAGGTCTGTCTTTCCATTCTCAGGCCAGTTTGCCCTGTGTCCTCCCCTCTCTTAAGGATCCAATAAAAGTTGTTAATTTTTCAATCTGTTTAGCTTTTTATTTATTGTTAGGACAGAGTGGAGACTTTCAAGCTCCTTACTTGCAGAAAATGAAAACTGGAAGTCTTCAACACCCGTTCTACATATAGATGTTTATTTACTCCTCCAGGCTACTCCTCCATTTTCCTGGAGGTTCAGGAATTTCACTGATTTATTTTCCCCGACTGCTCTTGTTATTAAATTAGATCTTTTAAACATTCGTATGGTGACAAAACTAAATTCTACTCACACAATTACCCCTAATAAAATCCACCACCATTTTACTACCTCATCAACGTTTTATCAAGACCTCAATCTAGACCTTTCATTGGATGGTAGCTAATGTTTCTGAGGTAGACCACTTAGCATCAGTGGAAAGGTCTAGAATGTTGTCTACGTCAGAAACTTTAGCTACCATCCAATATAAATCTCTGAGCTGCCTCAGTCCTTTCTTCTCTTTAAACTCATTACTGTTTTAATCTTCAGTCCCCTTCCACTTCATTTTATTTTAACCCATAAATTACCACTAAGCCTCACATCCCTCCTGTTCAATGTGATATATTTTATTATTCTTCCCAATTATCCACTCCCTTCCCTGGACAGTTTTATATATCTTACATTTTCCAGGCCTCCCTATAGGATGTGTGTATTAACCTATCCCATGGTCAGGCCTGACCATGTGAAATGGCTTGCTTTGGCCAATGAGATGTCACTGGCCATGACAAGTGCCATGTTAGAGAAGATTCTTTTAAGAAGACAAAAAGTAGAACAGAGCCTAACCAAGCCTGACCCGCAGATCTGTCAGCAAATCTTAAAAGCTTGTTGCCACTATCCACTAAGATTTTGGGGTTGTTTGTTGCCACCGGGAGAGCTGACTCACATACCCAAATTTAGCCCCTTTGGCTGAGTATATTTCGCTAACATCCTAACTCTCTTCTCCCTTGATTTTCTGTCTCACATGCAAAAATATCCTCAAAAAGATCTCCATCCTAAAATATGGTTTTCTCTAACTGAAATCAATTCATATTCTAAGAGCTTCTGATAAAAATTATAGAAATTTGTACTTTGTTGCCATTATAAATTCTCAGTTTCCAAACTTAGCTGACCTCTCAAAGCAATTTACCAATTTTTTTAATTATCCTTGATGACCAACTTTTATTATTGCAATTGCTATTCTAGACCTCCTTACCTTAAGTCTCCTACTTAGCCAGCATACACTTCTTTCTCTGATTGCCTTACGTCCATTTTCACATATATATTAATCTTGATTCAGGCACTTATTTACATCTGCAGCCATTCTTTCCCTCTTTCTCCCCATCTCTGTAACCTATGCCACTTTTCCAGTTCAAGAATACTACTACTACTCATGTTTTACCTCATTACTACCTCATTTTACATCTTCTTGGATTTTGATACAACTATTTTGCCTTCTTTCTTTCCCTCCCAAGTTATAAATATTCCATCTGTTGTTTTCCCATCCTGCAAAGCAAAAGAGCTCCCAGCCCTAACTATGGGTGCTTCTACATAATTTCTCTCCACTATCACACCCAACCTTTTGAGTGTGGTCTATAATTGTTCCTCTCTTCTCAATTACACCTCGGCTGCCTTAAATCCCATTTTTATCTCCACCCTTACATTTAAGCTACTTTGACAAACTTGTTATTACCTCAAACTTCTAAACTTTATGTTCAATTCAGGATAGAAAAGTCATTGTACTTTCCTATCCTGCATTTTTTGACACTTTGAAACAGGTTTTCTTTTAGTTTCATTTATCCCAGTGCAGCTTTCTACCTTTGGTTTCTATGAGACCATCTTGTCCCTTCTTTGCTTTATCTGTGATAAATGAATTTTTAAAAACCTTTATTTTGCCATTATTTGTATTACCAACAAATGTATCTCATGTTTATTAATCATTTAGTTAAGGTATTTTTTTTCCTTAGGAAACTATGAATTTTCCAAAACTATTTATAATGCATTATTTGATTAGGGAAAATTCATTCTGCCTTAAGTCATTAGAAAAAATTTCCTTAAGAATAAAATGCTTGTAATGAGTCTTGAAGGATAACAAAATGTTAACTAGGCACACAGAGAAAGAAGGGCACTTCATGAAGAGGGAAAAACATAGGTAAAAATGTATTCAATAATGTTGAGTTTATTTTTCCGAAATGACTTGCCATAGATGAAACATGCAGGATTAATTATAAAGAAAAGAATTTGATAGTAGGAGGGCTGCAGGATCTTTGGTACAATAGTGTGGAAAGATCCCCTCCCCCAAAGAAATAAAAATCATATATGTTTAATATATAAATGTTATACATAAATATTTATATATTATATATTATGCAATATTATATATGTATGTGTGTATATATATATATATTTTTTCCCAGTTGAAGTAAATGGTGTTGACTTTAGGTCCTATATCACTAAAGTATATAGCAAAATAAAGTCTCAAAGGCAAAATCTATCATAATTAAAAGTTTCACGAATATGCCTCACTAAAAATGTCTAAAAATGTTCTAAGATCTTTCTAATATGTTATTTTCCTAAGTGAGCCAAAACCTGAAACAACATAATTTGAGTCCTGTATTATACAAGGCTGATATTGGGCATACACTACTTTTCCTAGGCTAAATAATATTGAAAATAAACAAAAATAACTTAGTTACCTGCTCCATGAAATATATACTCCTGGAAAACTCTGAAGCAACTAAAATAACTTACTTATAAAAAGTGTCTTTTCAAGTCTTGCTCAAAGACACTTGCTCTCCAATCCAAAGCAATTATCTCACAAACTCTATCAACACCAACCAGTTTCTCAATATAGAAGAGTCATCATGTAATCACCTAGCCCAGGCTTTAAAAATCCTATACATACCCTCTCCTGAATTCCCTCTTCTGAGACACTAATAAAACTATTTCAAAATGTTCTGTCTTACTGCAGAAAGTGTAATAAACTTAGATATACTTCAATATATTTTTCTGGGGATCTTTTGGGGATCTCATCATACAGGTAATGTACTGATAACAGTGGTGTATTTAGCAGTATTATTATTTATTTATATTCAGCTGGTGCTGGGAAATATTCAAAAGCTATATCAAGATTTCAAATTGAAGGCCCCTGGCCCTGAAATCATCAATTTTTAGGACACTGGAAGCTAAATCACCAGAAGGATACAGCTTTGAGAAAGATCTAACTTTTCTGTTAGTGAGCTCTATGAGAGATGTTCTGTGATTTTGTCTACACTGCTATAATCTCAGTGTCTCATATTTTGGTAGGCACATAATAGGAGTTAAATTTTTTAAAAATGTACCACTGAAGTCATCAGCATCCTAATGTGTGAATTTAGCAAAAATTCCATTGGTGGTGTTCCCATATACTTGGGGTTGGAAGAAAATTGATTTCAGGATAATAATTAACTACATGTTATTTGGTGAGAGACCAATCAGTGACAAATTGCTGAGTGTGATTACCAGGTTCTTATATTCTTGGAAGAAGATATGATCTTGACAAACTGGATTGTATATGGGTAACAGATTCCATTGTCTCACATTGTATCTATATAAATACAGTATTGAAAAAACAGAATAAGAAATTGTCCTGAGGGTTAACTGTCCTTGCTTACAAACATCTTTGATGGAGAAAAGGGTCATTGTCACAGTCTAGATGGAAAGGGGAAAATGAGGGAGTACTAAATTCCTTTGCATGAGAAATAAATAGAATCTTTTGTTTGCTTCTCTAATGATTTCTCCACCGTGAAAAGGGAGAAGAGTAAAGGAAGGGAAAACAATCAAAAAGGTGTCATGAGGACAGACATTATTTGAGCAGCATGGCAAATGAATAATTACCAGTGAAAACTTGGGGAGGAAAAAAACCTACTTTTAGAACAAATGCTATTATTTAGTCAGAAATAGACAATGTGGGGGAGGTTGTTACCATTTCTTAAATTGATCAGTAAACTATACAGCACACACAAATACCTCATGAGACTGTGTGTGTAGTTTCACGAGTGGACAGTTTACATCCAAGTGTGTGTGGAATGGGAAGCGTGGATAGGATACTGAGTTGATCCATGAAATTAATGTGTTGAAGAAGAAGCTCTGAGCCAGAGAGGATTATGATGATGTAAGCCACAAAGGGAATTACCCTAATCTTGAGGCAGAGGTTGGGGGGGGGGTGTAGATTGTCATTGATTTGTTTTACACAATGTAAAATGTGGACTTGAGTCAATATCATGGATAATTTAAGGTGGAGTGCCAATAGGTAAGAGCTACACTCATTTAAGTGAAAACAAAATATCAAAACAAAAACCACCGCAAAAGTAACTCCACATATGGAACATGCTAAAAAGAAGTATTTCCATACATTTATTTGTAGATGACATTAATATCTTT
This sequence comes from Physeter macrocephalus, assembly GCF_002837175.3. Taxonomy (NCBI): domain Eukaryota; kingdom Metazoa; phylum Chordata; class Mammalia; order Artiodactyla; family Physeteridae; genus Physeter; species Physeter macrocephalus. The sequence continues at coordinate 110,878,124 of NC_041224.1, read as the reverse complement.
ACACAACCTACATAATCTCAGTCAAAACTGAAGAAGAAGAAAGTATAGTGCATATAGTATATGATTAGTTATCACTTATGATAGCTTCATGTGGTACAATGTAGTCTCTGATCATCTAATCTCATATTTACTCATTAATAATGTTTTTTCATAGATGTAGACTGTCTTCCGGGATGCAGATTTGATGTGAAATGATGAATTACAAATTGAAATCATCATATTCAATTAGAGTATGATCTTTATAAATTTTACCAGCTTCAAACTCATGACTCTACCATTAAATATGAAATTCAACACCATCACCTAAAATTTGTTCAGCACTCTAGTTTGCTATGTGCTTAGGCTCTTCAGGAATATAATTTATTGATATCAACCTGCTTGTAACTCTACATATTTAAACTCTATTTTTACAATCAGTAGGATATCCATCATCTAGTCTCCTCCCAAAACTGAAGCAATAATGGAAAAGTCAGAAACATGCTGATTTCCTTTCAGAGCATTAAAGAGAGAATGAGAGAGAGGGAGAGAGGGAAGAAAGAGAATAAGAAAGATAAGGAGGGAAAGAACGTCTGAATATTGGAGACTGAAGAAATGAGAGGCTCAGATGCATTTTGAATATATCATCACACCAGTTTCCTTTATAAATCATTAAAATAACACCTCTCAGGTTCTCTTTGAAATAGCTTGGAATTTGCATTCCATCCATTTGTAAGTCTTTGAGTAGATTATTTACAAGTCTGAAATGGCCAATAACAATTTATTTTCCATTTTAAAGCCAGTTATTTTCTCTATAATTTGGAGAGAGAAATGGAAAAAAATTAAAAATAAACACTTTTTGAACCATGGCATCTTGAATTCAAAATCAAATGAATAACTCTGGATTTATTAAAAAAGAGAACATTGCAAGGTTTTTGTTTGTGTGTTTCTGTTTTTCTTTTTCTTTTTTTACCACTTCTTTTCTAACATTCTTTCTCTAGAAAAATAAGCAACTCTCTGTGCCAGAGTAGTGCATGACCTGATTCTTTGAATAGAAGGTGTCCACAGGATCACTGATTAGTCCCATCAGATGCTCTTAAAACCAAGATCCCTTGATGAGAGATTCCTGGGACACAACCATTCCCTGAATTCAATAGCTTGAAAGCAAGATAGAGATAAGACTGGTTATTGAGTGCACAAGAACCTCTCAGGTTCTCTTCAAAATAGCTTGGAATTTCCATGCAACCCATTTGTATGGATGCTTTATGTTGATAAATGTTTTAAAATTGAATTCCAAAGGGAAACACTGAACCAAAACCAACAAACAGCAAACTCATCATCCTTAATGGTGGAGAAATATAACTACCAAAATTATGAAAAGGGAAGAGAAAATGCTATCTGTATATTATTATTTGCCTTCTTATTTACATTTTATCTGCTAAAAGGATGAGAAAAACAGTTAATGGTATTAAGAGACAAGAATGAAACTTTGTTTTTATTAATGCATTTATTTCCACAGGATAATACTGAAGCAAATAGTTTAATGGAATTAAAAAATGGATTTGATTTAGTGAATGGAAAGAGAATCTGTAGTTATTTTAGCTGGGGATAAAACAATTAAAGGCTTTATGTTTGTGTGCTTCATTAATAAAATTTAAATGCTAAGCTGGGGAAAGCTTTGCCTTTTATTCTGCTTTACGATGTCAATATATTCTCACAAACAACTAGCATAGTTTTTTTTCAGGTTCGGAAATCAAAATAAATGATCTATGATAGCCTCCTATCCAGGAATCCAAGGGTTTCTATCGTGATGAAACCTTATGACTAATCCTTAAATGACCACAGTGCAACACAATGGAAAGAATTATGATCATTTTAAACCTGGGTGGCATTCATCATATGGTAACCCAGGGGTAAAAGGTCCTATATCCCATTTCCAATTCTTTGAGCTATCTACTGAAGTAATGTATTTTTCTCTTTAAAATGTCCCAAAAGATATAAGATGTCACTGTGCTTATAGGGTTTTGAAATTTTATTTTAAGGAATCAAAAGAAGTTTGCTCTGTGAGCAGGTTTTTAAATTTGGCTTGAGGCCTCTGATTCAGGGAACAAACAATCTCCTTCCAACTCTCTCTTCTACTGGAGAGTTGTCCCCTTTCAACCTGTGCCTTTTGCTCCAATACAAATCAATGAACTCAAGACCCAATATAACAAGTCTTAAAAATCCATTTAGAAAACAACTGCTCCAAAGTTCATCTCCCTCCTTTATCAGAAATTGCTGGAAATGTAATTTTGCAGCAAACATTTCATTTCTTGTCTTGAAATAGATTGAGATAAATGTGAAGTCAATGATTAGGTAAATGTAATGTCTTGGGTTGATGCCACAATGCAATATTCTATGTTGTGGTCACTACTGATGGATGTTTTGTACAGTTAGCTGTATAATGGGACAAATTCCCATGACTCTATTTAAAATACCATGTGGTTCCCTCTCAATTAATATTACCAAAAGTACTTTGGCACAAATACAAAAAGCATGAGGGATTAGTGCGGAGCACGCCAGCAAAGTCATCTTTGCTCTGGATAGAGTTCTCCTTTATACAATAAACTATATCTGTGTACAATTTATTTACTGAGCTGCACCGCATGCAGTAAATAACACAACAAAAATTATTCCTCCTTCAAAACTCACTTCTATGAGGTTATAAAAAGAAATCCTTGGGGCTTCCCTGGTGGCGCAGTGGTTGCGCGTCCGCCTGCCGATGCAGGGGAATAGGGTTCGCGCCCCGGTCTGGGAGGATCCCACATGCCACGGAGCGGCTGGGCCTGTGAGCCATGGCCGCTGAGCCTGCGCGTCCGGAGCCTGTGCTCCGCAACGGGAGAGGCCACAACGGGGGGAGGCCCGCATACCACAAAAAAAAAAAAAAAAAGAAATCCTGTACTAAGTAATCTCCTATAGTACAGTTAAGGATTAAACGCTGATGAGGTTAACACACATATACTGGCAGATGCACAGGCACTATGGCCATAGAAACACGTTGTTTATGAGAGTCTCTATTTTAATAGCAAAGAAACATATTTCTCCTCTCTATTCCCTGCTACCAAGGTGCATATCATGCAATATAAAAAAGAGGAAAAGGAAAGAGATGACTTTCTTGGAGAAGGAATAAAACCCAGAATATTCGTAGTGACTTTCAAAATATTTTTTGGAAATGTAGAGGCTAAATTCTCTGGCACACGGGTACCAAGACTGTATAACATAGGAATGAATCAAGTGATATAATGATAAATACCTTTTTTCAAGTTCTGCTTCCTGTGATGACTGTTCTTTGTGATTACATTTCAGTGTTATATAGAAACCCATAATTATCAGGGATGATATCCAGTCACTATCATGTGTTGCAGTGATCAAAATGGTAAATTTCCACAATTTACCTTTTTTTAAATTAAAATGTTTAATATTTTCTAAACATCTAACACTTAAATAGTTGTCACTACATCAACACTTTACTTTCTAGTGTCCTTAGGTCCAGCACAGGGTAGTTAGTGATTCAGAAAGATTTATTGTCTCTCCTATTGCAGTAATATGTGATCCCTATTTGTAACAATTAAAATAGTTTTTCTGATTATTTTAGTTATTAGTATTTATATTAATCAAAATCCTAAATGAATATTTGCTTCAGCAGCACATATATTAAAATTGGAATGATACAGAGAAGGTTAGCATACCCCCTGCACAAAGATGACATGCAAATTCATGAAGCATTTTACACACACACACACACACACACACACGCACGCTAAAACAACTGCATAACACCTTGTTTCACATCATGAAAAAGAATCTTGATACATTTTTGGAGGCATATACCTATGCTCAAGACTTACAAATATATACATGTTTTGAAATGTTTGTAATTTTCTAATTTAGTAATTTTAAGTCATTCTTTGTAAATAACTTTTTAAAAATTTCTTCAGAAATATTTTAGAGTTTTCTCTGTATTGCTAGAATACTATAATCACATAATTCTGTGTTTTGGTGTGTTTTCTTTTTTCCCTCTGAAAACTTTTCTCCTATTTCTGGTATTACAAAATTGCATGATAATGGTATAACTTGTTTGGGAACATTTTAATTCATTGGGCTGGTACTCAGTTAATAACTTTTCAATATGGAGTAATTTTTTTTTCTGTTCTAGGGACTCTCATGAATTATTTCTTTGTCAATTTTCCCACACCATCTTCTCTGATATTCTAGAACTTCTATTAGAAAATATTTAAACATATGGATCTTTTCTCCACTATTTTCCATTGCTTTGCCTTTTTTCCTGCTTTTTAGATTTCCTCTATCTCCTAAACTTTCTCCCAATTTTTTTTTTCCAAATAACCTCTAAGTCTGTTGTTTTGGACAGAATAAACAAACACCTTTTCTTCTTGAGGATATGAGTTAGAGATTTTTTGCCTTATTTTTGTTGCTTTTTCTCTTCATTGCACTCTTTCAGTTTCTTCTGCCTTTTCTGGTTTATTTATTTTTGTTCTTTGTTTTTCTTGTTGGAGGCTTCACTAACAGTGGCAATCAGACAAGTTTCAATCTCTGAAGAACTCTCACAGGACTCGCAATGATAATGCTTAAGAATCTAAAGGATATAGCTAGAAAAGAATACAAAATAGCAGCGGCATTGAAGTAAGGAAATTAATCTCAAAGAAAGGCCACCTCACAGCATAGATCAGGAGAAGCCAGGAGCTAGCTCTGATTGTCCTCCATCTGCAGGACTGTAGTCGATGTACTTTCTCAAATTGGAAACCACCAAGGTAGGCACAGAACATATAAAAACCAGGGGACCTAATCTCGGCATATTTTTGTGAAGTAACCAGCCCCAGTGGAAGAACCCTTCGGGGGTCTCACTTAAAGCAGGTGTAAACCAGCCTCTCACTGTTATTGATAAACAACACCTCACAAGCTGCTACAAACCACCAGAAACTCATCATGGCCCCTCGGTTGAAAAGCAACCCTATTAATCAGTACAATTCATGTCTTGACTAGGAGTCAACACTGTCTTGGTACACCTCTTACTTTTCCAAAACACTCTAAGCATGCTGGAACTAACCTTTACAGCAGAGGCTTTCCTTAAATAAAAGAATGCCACCAAAATATTGACTGAACTTCTGAAAACACATGCATGACTTAACCTCTAAATCCTGGTGAACAGGCATTTGTACTGGAGAATACTAAATGGAAATTTGGGGAATTGCTGTTTGAGGCAATTCAGATTCCCCAGAGAAGGTTATGATACAAGAGAAGTCAAAAGTAGCTCCGAGTCGGGCTCTAACCAGACAACAGGACCAGGAGCCAGAGCAGAAGCAGGAGCCTGTCCAACATTGCCCTCCTCGTGCGCACTCTGTGCTCCTCCTTAGAGTCTCACAGCCCCGCAGGTCCCTTGCAACTGCGCATTTCACCCTACGTTTTCAACGGAGTTAGTGTATTGGCAATTGCTGGGGAAGATTTTCAATTGTTGCTTCTGATATTGACTGACTGGGTTCTCAATTCACACCTGTGACAGCCCCAAATGTTACAAATTAACAAACAAAAGAGTCCTTGGATGCAGCGGTTTTCCTGGAGATTGTTAGACGCTAACAGATTATTGAAGCAAGACTAAAAATGTAGACGCTTTCCAATATGAAGGCCATGACTACAGGGGCCATTGATGCAATGTTGTTTACAATATTCTATTCAAGGTGCTTCTTTATGTTTACAACATCGTCAGGGTGAGGAAGTGAAGGGAGACATGTACAACTTTGACCTGGTGGGGTTTGCAACCTGGGATTTTCTGGGTGAAATTCACAACGAGCCCATGTATGTGAAAGGCAAGGAGAGACTGGAGAAAGAGGAGGGCCACTCCAGATTGGTAGGCAGGTGGCTGCAAGATGAGTAGGTCTCTGCACCTGCCCAACAGAATCTTAAGATCTTATATAGAGGCCTTAACAGGGTTCAGTCTTGTATACAGTCCAGATGGTCTCAATAACACAGGCTCTCTCAAGGCTGCGTCTTTGAAGAAGCTTCGAGTGCAGAACATACATTTTAAGGACAGGGGAGTGGGTAAGGAGCCTCCAATTGCCCAGGTCCGGCTAGAAGATCAACCAGGTGTTGGCCTTACAAGCCCCGCCCCCCTACCCCCAGCATACTGTGCCCTGAGCAGTCAGCAGGTTTTACTACCATGGAGGTGGCTCATTTGGCAGCTATCTGGTTGTCCTGCAGGCAGATACCACAGCAACAGTACAGGCACATGCAAGAAAAAAACAGATTAAGATAATAATTCCCAAAATAAGTAATCATTTTTTCCACCCCAGGATCTGAACCACTGATTTATTAGGTCCCCTAAGCTGGGGGTCAAGTCACTCATGGCATTCACTTGTGTTCTCATGTGATTTAATAAAGATGATGTATTAGTGGACTCATCAGGTATGAATACACAACATTCTGTTTGGATAATGGCACAGATGCCTTCTGGATAGGCAGTAATAATGTCCAAGCCCATCCTATTTCAGAGAACAGATTTTCTCATTAGAGACACTTCAGTGTTCAGTAAGAACAGACTTTGTCATCTATCATTTAAGACTTTCTGGGTGAATTTAGTAAGGCCTTCTATGAGTGCTATTAATGTCCTTTAGGCCAACGGAGGGAACAGAGATGGTGGCCAAATGATCATTCCAGTAGGAAACAGAACATGCCCATCTGACCTTGAGGAGATGGTGGTTTGCAACTTTTGTTACCATGGGGCAGATTGTCTCCTATGTCCAGGGAAAACCCAGGGTGCAGCAGCCCAAAGATTTTTGCCACACAACTACTGGATCCCATTCAGGTCTACCCAATAAATACCTGGCCAGTGCAACCAGTCAGTGCCAAACCAGTCACCATTCTTTCATGTGACAGAATGACTACACAGTTCTGGTGATATCTAGCTCATATCCCTGGTACACTTGGGTGGTTCTGCTTAGAGTGATTTTTCTGTCTCCATCATAGGGGTGCACTAGTGTACAAACGTCCATAACCCAGGGTAAGCCACATGAATCCATCCCAAATATGAGTGTAGCCACCCATGACTTTGATGGTGGTATTTTTAGGACCTTCCGGTCAGTAGTTTGATGGGCTGCCTAGGTAGCTTGATCGACAGAAAAAGAATACCCATACCTAGCCTTATTAATAATGCATGACACAGGCCAGGCTTCTGGATCAGTATTGGTAATATCAGATGAATTGAGAGTCCTTATGTTAGCTTATTATTCCTTAATTTATTGCTTTAGTGCCTTCCAGTCCCCTTCCTGGAGTAGTGATACCCTCCATGGCAATCCTGTTGCGCTAGAGAGGGGCAACTGACCACATACTCAACAGTTGGATGGATTCCTTTGCCAGGCTTACTAAGAGGAGGCCCACTGTAGAAAGGTGTTATCATTAGGTGCCCATTCCATGACTGGATGCCACAGGAGCAGAGGGAGTCTAAGGTCAAAAAGATAGATATTTAATAGGAACTTGTATGGAAAGGTCTTCCCCTTCTATAATAATTACACTTGTGGCCCAATCCTTAGATGTTAGTATGGCAGCAGCTTTAGGAATCTGACCTGGTTGTGCATACCATACATGTTGTCTGGGGAAACAGCACTTCAGGCATGGAGATGGACTGGGTGTGGGAGCACCAGACAGGCACCCTCACTTTCTCCCCTCTTTCAGTAGTGTATGTTCCATTCTAGGTACTGTGCATTTCAACAAGTCCAGCTTGCAGCAGGACAATGGGATCCGCGTGGATATTGAGTAGTTCCTGCTCACCCAACGGTGTAACTCACCCATTGCAAATTCCAGTCGATTACCTTTGCCAGGCGTGCTGGAGCTGAGTAGTCTCAGCAGCACAGCACAGTGATCCATGGTGAGAGTTGGGACAATGACCATCTCCCAAGACTCCATATCTTTATGGTGTTGGGTGTAGGGGTCCCTAGTCTGACATATGGGGCAACAGGCCTTACTGGTTGATCATTCAAATGTATTAAAGCCTGGGATAGTACTTTAGTCCACCTGGCCAAGGTGGTTTTACCAGCTAGTTATTTAATTTGCTGATTTAATTTTCAATTCTTCCTTTCTACCAACCCTGCTACTTATAGGTTACAAGGGAAATGGAACCTCCATTCAATGTCATGTTCTTTTGCCCAGTCTTGTATATTGTGACCTTTGAAATATGATCCCCAATGACTGTCTACTGGATGAGGGTATCTCTACATGGTACTCAGCTTCTCTAATCCCCTAATGGTGGCAGCCTGGTTTGCATGGTGATGGGGAAAGCTTGGGTTAGGCCAGGCGCAGTGTCCACACAAGCCAAGGCATATTTAGAACCCTCACTCAAAAGGAGGGGACCAATATAATCAATTTGTCAATCTCTCATTGGTTGGGAACTCTGGTGGATGGCCCCAAGACTCCTATGGCAATTGCCTTGGGCACTGTTTAGAATACCCAGGACATGCTGTTACTGCATTAATGAAGTCACTGTATTTCAAGAGCAATCTGGCATCCTCAGCAATACACCATCCCACCCAGGTACTATGGTGGCCGCTCCTCCTATGCACCCAGTCTGCTGTGTCTACTGAAGGGTCCGTTGCTAGGCTCACACTTGGGCTAGGGCATTAACTTCCTGATTGCCAAGGGGTTTCAGCACCTTATGAGCTGGGAGTTGGAAGAGAGTGAGGACTGCCTCAGGCTCTTACAGGCAAACCCAAATGTCTTTCTACATATCCTGATCCCACAAGGGTTTATTCACACCTTGGTGATCACCCACACCTTGTCTTCCCATTGTCTAAGCCATAGGGTTAACCCCTTTAGAACAGCCCAACTGTGAGTGCAAAGGGTTAATGGCCAAGGCTCATGAGTGATGATCACCAGCCAAATCTCTCTGAGTTCAGCCCACTGGCTGCTTCAGTTCATTCCTCTTTTCATCCAGATGGTGTCAGTGTTGGGCTGAATAGTGACTGCAGCCCATGTGGGTGGTCTGCCCAGACTAGACCCATTTGTATGCCAGGCATCAGTGGGAATTTCCCCCCTTCCCTCTCTACAGGCCACACAGGCTGCCATAGGAAGTGGGGGCATTTGAAGGATCTATTGATACATATTCTACAGGGCCTAGGACAACCTGCATTTCTAGAGACAGTTGGCTGGCAGACAGGATACTCCTCTGATGCAAAAAGGCATGCTACTTAGTCAAAGTGACAAGTTGAGCCTTGGTAGAGATGGGTTGATGGAACATATTCTCCATCCACCTCTTGACAGGAAGGGACATTCTTACCATGATATGCTGTTCCTTCATAAGAGGCTCTACCTGGAGGGGTGCTGTGTACACTGACAAGAACAGTTGTTCTACAGGTATATACCAGTTTTCTGCCCCCTTCCAGAGCTGGGACCAAAATCCTAGGGATTCTCTCTCCTTCTGTTGTTTCTGCCAAAGTGCCCAACCCATACCTTCCAGAGTCATGGGCACATTTAACTCAAATTGTAGCCCCGCTCTGGAGATGCCCAGAGCTTTAATCTGCTTCACTAGTATTTTTGCATTCTCAAAGGCAGCTTGTTGCTCTGATCCCCTGTGTGCCCTTTCTTTACCAGGCAGTAGGCATAATGGACAAATGCACTGTGCCAAGTGAGGAATAAAAGTCCTCCCAAACCCAAATCCCTCAAAAGCTTGCACTTCTTCCACATTCTTAGGGTTTGGATAGGCCTGCACATTGTTGATAACAGCCTCTGGGACAACACTTGTGTCACGCACCCATATGACTCCCAAAAACTTTACAGCAGTGCCTGGGCTTTGAATTTTCTGCAGGTTCATTGTCCATCCATTTGCTCACAGATGTTCCAGCAAAATCTACAGAATGGCCTGCAGCAGAGACAAGTCTTCCCATGTCAACATTATGTCATCAATGTAATGGGCCCATTTTACTGATGTGGGGAAGGAGAACAGGGACAGTTCTCGGGCTACCATCACATGATCTATCACGGGGCTGTGTAGATGTCCTTGGGGAAGCACTTGAAAGGTCCATTGCTGCCCGTCCCACATGAAGGCAAATTCATCTTGTGACTCAGCAGCCAGGGGTATACTGTACTGAAAAAGCATTTGTTAAGTCCAATATGGCTTGGTGCACTCCTAGAACCAGGACCGAGGTATCTAAGATGGCGGCAACGTTGGCACAGCTGCACCAATGGAGGGCACTACCTTGTTCAATGATCAGTAGTCTGTAGACATCTGCCAGGAGCCATCTGCTTTTTACTGGCTATACTGGGATGTTGAAAGCACTATGGATGAAAGGTGCAATATGCACTTGGTGAAGTTCTTGGATAGTTTCTCCTATTTCCCTATGTCTCTCAGACAATTTATATTATTTGACAGTTACCACTCTTCCAGGGACTGTAGACTTACTGGTTCCCAGTTGGCTTTTCCCCTCAGGTACTGGTTTGATTACTCTAACCAGGAGGTGGATTTCACCAACAGAGGTTTGCAGAGTTTGACCTTGTAGGATATCAATGCTCAATATGCTCTCTGGTATTGGAGAGATGAAAATCTCATATTCTCATGGGGGAAAATGCCCAATTTGCAGTATCAAAGGGACCTTCATAACCATAACCACTGCCCTCCATATCCATTGATGGTGCTGAGGGGACCAGAAATATATCATTGCTAGAATGAAAATTAAAACTCCAATGAAATACTACTATACAACCAACTTAGTACAAAGTAAGAAGTAATACAATATAAAGAATAGGTAAGACTGTAGACTACTAGGGATATCCATACCCTGTAGGTGGTATAGTTTCTTTTGAAAGCAGTATAAACATTTCTAGTGATGTTGAAATTATATATACCAAAAGTGTGTTTATGTATACATGATGTGTGGACAAAACATTCTCAGCAGCATTATCTATAATGTTGGAAAAAATCTAATTTTTATCTTCATTAGGATAAATAAAGGAATTGTTCTGCATTTATAAAGTGAATATAAAACTCTGATATGGACATGTTATTTTATTCATTGACATATTTGACTGGTTTCAAAAGTAAGCTTAGGAAACAAAATACATGCAATGAAAGAAAACAAATAAGAAAGGAAGAAAAGCAAAATAAGGAAAAATAGAGACAATAGATCTATACAGAAGCCATTACCAATGTGGCCAGTGTTTGCACATGCTATATTAATATCAAAATTCTGAAACTTGTGGGAATTTAGTTTTGTTGTTACAACCTAATGAGATTTGTGTTCTTTACAGCCATGTCTAACAACTTTTCAATGTAATCACTTGAAAAAGTGCAATTAATATTTGAGAGTTTTTTCCAAATTTTCTCAAAACCAAAAGACGTTCATTAAATACACGAGTGTCAGAGTTCCTAGCTCTGTTGTTGCTACACTGGATGTTACAAGATAGCATCAACATATTATATATTTCTTCCACTCTCCCATTAGTACTAATATAATCATACACTTTAAAGTACTATGTGGGAGGTGTGGACATAAATTCTCATTAGCAGCTAATGAAGTCTCTGCTTATATGGAGTTCTATTCTGTATGTATTAATATTAAAAATTATCTCTGTATTTGGGAGAGTATATATAAGGTCTCAGTATAGCGATAGCCTACGTCCATTGTAATAAATGTAATTTAATTATGTAGCTGGAATAGGATGTCAGCAGCCTATGAACATTTTAAAAGAAGGCAATTTGCTTTTCTCTCAATAATGTTTCTATGAATTTTAGATTAAAATGGCACTAGAATGATCTATGGCTAATGCTTCCTTTTGTCAAATAAAAGGTGATTTTCCTTCTTTCTACTCCTGATAATCTTTTCACTGGGCTTTATTCTCTCCAGTCTTCCCTCTGAGATCTTGCCCAGTTAATTATATCCCCTCTTTCTGATAACTACAATCTCCTCTGGTTTCCCTAGCTAAAAAAAACAAGCTGAATTCTCCTTTGAAAATAAAAAACAAAAACAAAACAAGCAAACAAAACACCCCCTGGATTCTTAATGTACTATCTTATTTATTTATTCCTTTCTCTTCCAACTACCTGAATGCTCACTGACTCCTGAACAAATTAAATTCTGAGTTCTTCCACTCTTGCTTTATTCTAAACATGTTTTTGCTAAAGTAACCAAAGGTTTATTAATTGTCCAGAACAGTAATCTCACTTTTTTCCTTATTGTAATAGTCCTCACTCTAACATTGGTCCCTAGGGAATACCTCATATTTCTCAAACTCTTTCCTAGACATCTATCATAGCACTCTTTTTTGGCTATTTCATACCATTTTGACAATTTTTTTCTCCCTTTCCCTCTGTAGCACATCCCCCCTCTATGATGGTATACTCTTGGGAGTTTGCTTATAGCCTTCAGGTTTTCTCCTTCTATATGTCCCCCAAAGGGATTTCCTTCTATTCCCATAATTCAGTACATATTCTCTAAGCTATCAACTCCCAAATATAAGTTATCTCCACACATTTTCTTTGGCAGCAGTTTGGTTCGAGTGACTCTTTAAAAAAACTGGAATTTGTTAGCAAACATTAAAAAAAATTTCCATTTGGGCATAACAGGAAAAAAATGACTTGTACTTCAGTGTTTCTGATTTACAGAAGATCTTTAAAGTGGGTTGCTAATGATGCCTGTAACTAAGAATGGCACTGCTGTGATGTCTAAAATTTTCAATCTTGTAATATATTTATTATAACAATACTCGGAATGAAGTCTTAAAAGATCCCAGGCTTTTGGTATGCCTGGTGGTTCGCATTGATTTCAGACTGGGTACAATCAACTGAGAACATGGATAAAGTATATCAAGGTTTTCTAACCTTTTTAAGCACATGATTATCTGCCAGAACGATTTGTATACATACATTGCCATGTGTTTTCCAAGTTAGTGAAGAATTCACATAAGAATAACTATATTATAAAAATACTTATAAATCAAAGCAATGTCTCTGTCACATTTTAAAATTGCTTGTGGTACTATAAATGTGTCAGAAAAAGGAGTATACAGAGAAGAAACAAGAAGAACTACAATTCTGCAGACTGTGGAATGAAAACCACATTCACAGAAAGATGGACAAAATGAAAAGGCAGAGGAATACATACCAGATGAAAGAACAAGATAAAACCCCAGAAAAACAACTGAATGAAGTGGAGATAGGCAACATTCCAGAGAAATTATTCACAATAATAATAGTGAAGATGATCCAGGACCTCAGAAAAAGAATGGAGGCAAAGATTGAGGAGATGCAAGAAATGTTTAACAAACACCTGGGAGAATTTAAAAAACAAACAGAGATGAACAATACAATAACTGAAATGAAAAATACACTACAAGGAATCAATAGCAGAATAACTGAGGCCAAAGAACAGATAAGTAACCTAGAAGACAGAATGGTGGAGTTCACTGCCACAGAACAGAATAAAGAAAAAAGAATGAAAAGAGATGAATACATCCTAAGAGACCTCTGGGACAACATTAGAAATATAGGGGTCCCAGAAGGAGAAGAGAGACAGAAAGGACCCAAGAAAATATTTGAAGAGAGTACAGTCAACAACG
>NC_041224.1:110858810-110860513 GCF_002837175.3 Physeter macrocephalus | reverse complement strand
GGATCTTCATACTCCCAAAACATAGGAATCAGCAGTATAGGACAATGTAAGGATGTGTTGTCATGACACGCATGACCCATCTCAACCCAATTTAACCCACAGGACCTGCTGAGCCCCTTTCTACCTTTCACCCCCACCTTGATATTCTGTGTTTACCCCCAGGATTCTTCTGGAAGCTGGTTGTAATTCCCCCAGCAGAGTTTTTGCCTTCCTTTGCCTCTCAATCTCAGCACTTATTTACTCCTGGATGCTGAAGGATTTTTCATATTCTACCATCATATTTGCCTGCCTATCTACCCTGCCCCACCTGCCTTGACAAATCTCTCTTTACCCCTTCCCCATCATCGGAGTTGGGATCCTTTGTAGGCTTTTGGTTAAGGCTTGTTTAACTGAACTACATTTTAAATCTGGAGCTGGGGCCTGAATTCAAATGTCGTAGGAATGCTGTCAGTGGAACTCTCCAAAAACAAACAAACAAAAAGCAAAACAGCACACAAACACACATCTGCTATAGGTGGGTGGCCAGCTGTCCATTTTAACAGCCAAATAAAAGATTTTCTAAAGGGTTGAAGAGATGGCACACAGGAAAGAAAGCTTGATATTTAAAAAGGATTTAGGAGATTGGTTCAAGATGCCAGAGTAGAGGACGTGTGCTCACTCCCTCTTGCGAGAGCACCAGAATCACAACTAACTGCTGAACGATCATCAACAGGAAGACACTGGAACTCACCAAAAAAGATACCCCACATCCAAAGACAAAGGAGAAGCTGCAATGAGACAGTAGGTGGGGCGCAATCACAATACAATTAAATCCCGTAACCGCTGGGTGGGTGACTCACAAACTAGAGAACACTATACCACACAAGTCCACCCACTGGAGTGAAGGTTCTGAGCCCCATGTCAGGCTTCCCAAACTGGGGGTCCGCCAACAGGAGAAGGAATTCCTAGAGAATCAGACTTTGAAGGCTAGCGGGATTTGATTGCAGGACTTCGACAGGACTGGGGGAAACAGAGACTCCACTCTTGGAGGGCACACACAAAGTAGCGTGCACATCGGGACCCAGGGGAAGGAGCAGTGACCCCATAGGAGACTGAACCAGACCTAGCTGATAGTGTTGGAGGGTCTCCTGCAGAGGTGGGGGGTGGCTGTGTCTCACCGTGAGGACAAGGACACTGGCAGCAGAAGTTCTGGGAAGTACTCCTTGCTGTGAGCCCTCCCAGAGTCTGCCATTAGCCCCACCAAAGAGCCTGGTAAGCACCAGTGCTGGGTCACCTCAGGCCAAACAACCAACAGGGAGGGAACCCAGCCTCACCCATCAGCAGACAAGTGGATTAAAGTTTTACTGAGCTCTGCCCACCAGAGCAACACCCAGCTCTACTCACCACCAGTCCCTCCCATCAGGAAGCATGCACAAGCCTCTTAGATAGCCTTATCCACCAGAGGGCAGACAGCAGAAGCAAGAAGAGCTACAATTCTGCAGCCTGTGGAAGGAAAAATAGACGAAATGAAAAGGCACCACATTCACAGAAAGATAGACAAAATGAAAAGGCAGAGGACTTTGTACCAGATGATGGAACAAGGTAAAACCCCAGAAAAACAACTGAATGAAGTGGAGATAGGCAACATTCCAGAGAAATTATTCACAATAATAATAGTGAAGATGATCCAGGACCTCAGAAAAAGAATGGAGGCAAAGATTGAG
>NC_041224.1:110814796-110856611 GCF_002837175.3 Physeter macrocephalus | reverse complement strand
TGGGAGAAACAACAAATAACATACAAGGGAACTCCCATAAGGTTAACAGCTGATCTCTCAGCAGAAACTCTACAAGCCAGAAGGGAGTGTCACATATATTTAAAGTGATGAAAGGGAAGAACTTACAACCAAGATTACTCTACCCAGCAAGGATCTCATTCAGATTTGACAGAGAAATCAAAAGCTTTACAGACAAGCAAAAACTAAGAGAATTCAGCACCACCAAACCAGCTCTACAACACATGCTAAAGGAACTTCTCTAAGTGGGAAACACAAGAGAAGAAAATGACCTACAAAAACAAACCCATAACAATCAAGAAAATGGTAATAGGAACATACATATCGATAATTACCTTAAATGTGAATGGATTAAATGTTCCAACCAAAAGACACAGGTTCACTGAATGGATACAAAAACAAGACCCATATATATGCTGTCTACAACATGCCCACTTCAGACCTAGGAACACATACATACTGAAAGTGAGGGGATAGAAAAATATATTCCATGCAAATGGAAATCAAAAGAAAGCTGGAGTGGCAATACACATATCAGATAAAATAGATGTTAAAATAAAGAATGTTACAAGAGACAAGGAAGGACACTACGTGACGATCAAGGGATCAATCCAAGAAGAAGATATAACCATTACAAATATATATGCACCCAACATAGGAGCACCTCAACACATAAGGGCAACTGCTAACTGCCATAAAAGAGGAAATTGACAGTAACACAAAAATAGTGGGGGACTTTAAAACCTCACTCACACCAATGGACAGATCATCCAGACAGAAAATTAATAAGGAAAAACAATCTTTAAATGACACAATAGACCAGATAGATTTAACTGATATTTATAGGACATTCCATCTGAAAACAGGAGAATACACTTTCCTCTCAAATGCACACAGAACATTCTCCAAGATAGAGCACATCTTGGGACACAAATCAAGACTTGGTAAATTTAAGAAAACTGAAATCATATCAACCATCTTTTCTGACCACAACACTATGAGATTAGAAATCAATTACAGGGAAAAAAAACGTAAAAAACACAAACACATGGAAGCTAAACAATACGTTACTAAATAACCAGAAAATCACTGAAGAAATCAAAGAGGAAATAAAAAAACACCTAGAGACAAATTACAACAAAAACACAACAATCCAAAACCTATGGGATGCAGCAAAAGCAGTTCTAAGAGGGAAGTTTATAGCTCTACAACCTACCTCAAGAAACAACAAACATTCCTAAGAGACTACTACAAGCAACTCTATGCCAATAAAATGGACAACCTGGAAGAGATGGACAAATTCTTAGAAAGGTATAACCTTCCAAGACTGAGCAGGAAGAAATAGAAAATATGAACAGACTAATCACAAGTCATGAAATTGAAACTGTGATTAAAAATCTTCCAACAAACAAAAGTCCAGGACAAGATGGCTTCACAGGTGAATTCTATCCAACATTTACAGAAGAGCTAACACCCATCCTTCTCAAACTCTTCTAAAAAATTGCAGAGGAAGGAACACTCCCAAACTCATTCTATGAGGCCAACATCACCCTGATACCAACACCAGACAGAGATACTACAAAAAAAGAAAATTAAAAACCAATATCACTGATGAATATAGATGCAAAAATCCTGAACAAAACACTAGCAAACAATCCAACTACACATTAAAAGAATCATACACCATGATCAAATGGGATTTATCCCAGGGATGCAAGGACTCTTCTATATATGCAAATCAATCAATGAGATGCACCATATTAACAAATTGAAGACTAAAAACCATATGATCATCTAAATAGATGCAGAAAAAGCTTTTGACAAAATTCAACACCAATTTATGATAAAAACCCTCCAGAAAGTGGGCATAGACGGAACCGATCGCAACATAATAAAGGCCATAGATGACAAACCCACAGGAAACATCATTCTCAATGGTGTAAAACTGAAAGCATTTCCTCTAATATCAGGAACAAGACAAGGATATCTACTCTCACCACTATTATTCAACATAGTTTTGGAAGTCCTAGCCACAGCAATCAGAGAAGAAAAAGAAATAAAAGGAATACAAATTGGAAAAGAGGAATTAAAACTGTCACTGTTTGCAGATGACATTATACTATACATAGATAATCCTAAAGATGCCACCAGAAAACTACTAGAGCTAATCAATGAATTTGGTAAAGACGCAGTATACAAAACTAATGCACAGAAATCTCTTGCATTCCTATACACTAACAATGAAAGATCAGAAAGAGAAATTAAGAAAACAATCCCATTCACCACTGCAACAGAATGCAGTATACAAAATTAATGCACAGAAATCTCTTGCATTCCTATACACTAACAATGAAAGATCAGAAAGAGAAATTAAGAAAACAATCCCATTCACCACTGCAACAGAAAGAATAAAATACCTATGAATAAACCTACTTAAGGAGGTAAAAGACCTGTATGCAGAAAACAATAAGACACCGATGAAAGAAATCAAAGAAGGCACAAACAGATGGAGAGATATACCGTGTTCTTGGATTGGAAGGATCAATATTGTGAAAATGACTATATTATCCAAAGCAATCTACAGATTTAATGCAATCCCTATCAAAATACCAGTGGCATTTTTTAAACAACTAGAACAAAAAATCTTAAAATTTGTATGGAGACACAAAAGACCCCAAATAGCCAAAGCAGTCTTGAGGGAAAAAATCGGAGCTGGAGGAATCAGACTCCCTGACTTCAGATTATACTACAAAACTACAGTAATCAGGACAATATGATACTGCTACAAAAACAGAATATAGATCAATGGAACAGGATAGAAATCCCAGAGATAAACCCTCGCACCTATGGTCAACTAATCTATGACAAAGGAGGCAAGGATATACAACAGAGAAAAGACAGTCTCTTCAATAAGTGGTCCTGGGAAAACTGGACAGCTACATGTAAAAGAATGAAATCAGAACACTCCCTAAGATCATACACAAAAATAAATTAAAAATGGATTAAATACCTAAATGTAAGAGTTTTACAGACACTGTAGAACTCTTAGAGGAAAACATACGAAGAACACTCTTTGACATAAATCACAGCGAGATCTTTTTTGACCCACCTCCTAGAGTAATGGAAATAAAAACAAAAATAAAAAAATGGGAACTAATGAAACTTAAAAGCTTTTGCACAGCAAAGGAAACGATAAACAAAACGAAAAGACAACACTCAGAATGGGAGAAAATATTTGCAAATGAATCAATGGACAAAGGATTAATCTCCAAAATGTAAAAACAGCTCATGCAGCTCAATGTTAAAAACACAAACAACCCCATCGAAAAATGGGCAGAAGACCTATATAGACACCTCTCAAAAGAATACATACAGATGGCCAAGAAGCACATGAAAAGCTGCTCAACATCACTAATTATTAAAGAAATGCAAATCAAAACTACAATGAGGTATCACCTCACACCAGTTATAATGGGCATCATCAGAAAACCTACAAACAACAAATGCTGGAGAGGGTGTGGAGAAAAGGGAACCCTCTTGCACTGTTGGTGGGAATGTAAATTGATACAGCCACTATGGAGAACAGTATGGAGGTTCCTTAAAAAACTAAAGCTGGGCCCGTGAGCCATGGCCAATGAGCCTGCGCGTCCAGAGCCTGTGCTCCACAACGGGAGGGGCCACAGCAGTGAGAGGCCCACGCACCGCCAAAAAAAAAAAAAAAAAAAAAATACTAAAGCTAGAATTACCATGTGACCCAGCAATCCCATTACTGGGCATATACCCAGAGAAAACCATAATTCAAAAAGACACATGCATCCCAATGTTCATTGCAGCATTATTTACAATAGCCAGGTCATGGAAGCAACCAAAATGCCCATTGACAGATGAATGGATAAAGGAGATGTGGTACATATATACAGTGGAATATTACTCAGCCATAAAAAGGAACAAAATTGGGTCATTTGTAGAGACGTGGATGGACCTAGAGACTGTCATACAGAGTGAAGTAAGTCAGAAAAAGAAAAACAAATAACATATATTAATGCATATATATGGAATCTAGAAAAATGGTACAAATGAACCGGTTTGACAGAAATAGAGACACAGATGTAGAGAACAAATGTATGGACACCAAGGGGGGAAAGTGGGGTGGGTGGCGGTGGGATGAATTAGGAGATTGGGATTGACATATATACACTAATATGTATAAAATAGTTAACTAATAAGAACCTGTTGTATAAATAATTTTTTTAAAGTGTATACAAAATGCAGTACGCACAGGAATATTTTGGCTAAGATTAGGTTTCCAATGCTAATGCCTATAATTACCATAAATTAATTACATTTGGACTAATTATTTTAAAGATAAAAATAAAGACACATTGTTCTTCAAATTGTAGAAGTTGGACTTAGAATAAACATTTCTAGACTCAGTTCCAGTTATGATAAATATCATTAGGTTGTCCATCTTTGAAATTTAAATTCAATTTCATTCACTGTTTAAATCTGATTTTACAAATCAAACTCAAGTAAGGAAACAAATGGAAATGCATCTTTCAGCAGCATCTTCTGACAGTATATGATAAACAGCATCATTTACAGGACACTGCATCATACCATTTACATTTAGAAAGAAGAAAAATGCTGATTAAGCTTCCGTTTGGTCCAGGCCTTCCAATACATAGTGTGTTAGGCATTTAATCTTTGTAGTTTTAAAACCACACACATCTCTAATCATAACATGCCATAAGCAATAAAGTTACCAGAATGAGTGGGACTGTTTTCTTCTGACACATTGTAACATCTCTGAGCCAGCAGTATTCCAAAAACATGTCTTATTATTATCTTTGGATTTACATCTCAGCACCCAAGGGTCTCTTCCTCTCCCCAAGGTTTGTTTTTAAAACCCACAAAGGGCTCCCTGAAAATAAGTGTAAAATTGTATTTCCCATTCAATGACTCATCCAGTCGCTTAAAAGGAAAAAAAAATAATCTGACTGTTTTGCAATCAAATAATCTCCATGTTTGGAGCAGGGTTAAACAAAATAAGAAAATTGCTAAACATTTTGAAATTTTGTTATTAGATTTGGTGAAAGTTGTGCATGCATTAAAATTGCTCTTTTTTTCTTTGAACATTTAGAGGTGGTGATATGCCTAGAGGAATGCCGCAGGTTTATAGCATAAAAATAAAAATACAAAGAAGAAACCTCACTACTTTATAATTTCAGATGATTAAATAAATGTCTGAGTTGACACTGATCTTTTTACTAATTGTGAAGAAAATTTTCCCTATGTATTTATGATAGTAAAAAAAAATTGTAGATAGATTATTAGATCCATATAGTCTGTTATCTGGATAACTGCTTTTAAGTACTCTCTGGTATTTCAAAGTAATTTTTATCTTATCAGTGTGTCTACTTATAAATCATTCTTATCTGTTCCTTAAAGCAACTTCCAACACATAGTCCTGACATCCAATTTTAGTTACTGAATGTAGGTAAAATAAGTAAAATATATATATTTAAAATAATTTGCAGTTTAGACTGGCCTTCAATTAGTCCAAAGTACTTAGGGTTTTTTTTTTTTTTCATTTTAGAAACTCTTGGTTGGAAGCTATATTCTTTCTTTATTATGCCCCATTTACTTTAATTATCCTTGAAAAAATATCTGAGACGGGAAAGGAGAATACTTGTGTCTTAAATTATCCTTTATTAAAATTCAGAGAGAAGACAATGTGGATGATCAGTTCTCATACAATAAAGATTGTAAAATAGGGACTTGAAAAAAATTAAGCTACGTCTGAAATTGAATAAGGTATTTTATATCTGTAAAATCTCAAATTATCTGAGAAATTTTATTTTTGTTAGGTATAGTACTTTAGACTTTCCATGGTGAGTTGTGGTAAATATGTGGGTATGTATGTGTGTGTGTTTGTGTGTGTGTTTGTGTGGAGAGAGAGAGAGAGACAGAAGGAAGGGGGAGAGAGAGCGAGAGAGAAGACCACAGGCTAATCTGGCTTGCCTTTAAATTAATTACTAGGGTAATATTCTGATCCTAACTCTGTCTTGATCTGAAAAAAATCAAGCCTCAAATCTAAGCTTAGACTACTTCTGGACATTCTGTTCTTTTCTTATTAAAATCTACAGTTATTATATTATGGTATGTGCATTTATCATGCACTGCCTTGTGGACTGTGTGTGTGTGTGTGTCTGTATATGTGTATTTAATCTGTCTATTTAATGTCTTTTCACTTATGCATTCACCTTTCAAGTATAAGCTTAAATGTCACTTCCTCTTTAACACCTACTCACCTCACTCCCAAACTGGGTCAAATCTATTAATTTTATATACTCATCTTTTAACACCTTTTTAAAAACTATACTTGAATAAGTATTTGTATGTTGACATGTACAGTTTCCTACTCTTGACTCCATGCTCCATGAGAGGGTGACCTTTTCTGCCATTCCATGCCTGTCCCACCAGGACCTAGCACAATGCATGGTCATAGAATAGGAGTGCCTCCATAATGAAAGAATATAAGGATGAATACAAAATTGAATAATATTGTAACATTCTTGAGAATCACAGAATCATAGTTTTGTATCTGGGTGCATATTCCTTGGAATTACTAATAAAAAAGAGTTCCAAAATCTGCACTAGCGAGTGAATAAGGCATATTCCCCAGTAGACATATGGTTTAGTGAGGAGAGAGAGGTTAACCAAATAACTACAAAAGTGAATATAAAACAACATGGTGATTACTGTGTGATTATAAAGGAGAGGTACATGATACTGTGGTAGATGGAACAATGAAATGTATATTAGGCTGACTTCCCTAAGTCAGGAGGAGATCACACCAGGCTTTCCTGACAAAGCTGAAGTTGGGAATAGGCTTTGAGTAAGGTTGTTTTAATACTATCATATCTTTCAGATAACAAAAGTAGGGCCTAGGAATGTTTATAAATTTGCCTTATATGCAGCTAATTTGTGCAAAGGCCAAGGCTAGATCTCAGGATGAAGTAAAAGCAACATTTATTGAGGCATTATCAAGTGTTATGAACTGCTTTGAAAGACTATTTGTTTTTTATCTCATTTAAACTCTCTCTCTCTCTGGGAGGAGTTTCAGTCTTTTTATTCTACTCCTTGTCTCCCCATACAGGGAAGAAGAATTAATAACCTGAATGATTAGCAACTAATGATATATTATTCCACATTCACTACTAATTATATCTCCATTCTCTGAAAAGCAAATTCTTACTAATTCATGGATGATCTCTGTTATACTTTCTCTGAGTATCTAGCTATCTCAGTAAATTAAACTGTGGCCAGTTCTGTGCTGGAGCTGCTCCAGTCCATCCCTTCCTACTACATTCAGCATGGTGGCTTAGTGGGTGCTCAGCTGCTTTCAGGAGCCGCACCAACACTCTTCACCTCCGCGTGATTGCCACTCTTTCTATTTTTTGCAGGGTGTGACCAGAAGGAGATCAATAATATCCAAAGAATCAGATTCAATGGAATATTACTCAACCATAAAAAGAAACAAAATTGAGTTATTTGTAGTCAGGTGGATGGACCTAGAGTCTGTCATACAGAGTGAAGTAAGTCAGAAAGAGAAAAACAAATACCGTATGGTAAGGCATATATATGGAATCTAAAAAGAAAAAAAAAAAAAAGAAAATGTTACAAAGAACCTAGGGGCAGGACAGGAATAAAGGCACAGACGTAGAGAATGGACTGGAGGACACGGGGAGGGGGAAGGTTAAGCTGCGACAAAGTGAGAGAGTGGCATGGACTTATATATACTACTAAATGTAAAATAGCTAGTGGGAAGCAGCTGCATAGCACAGGGAGATCAGCTTGGTGCTTTGTGACGACCTAGAGGGGAGGGATAGGGACGGTGGTAGGGAGATGCAAGAGGGAAGAGATATGGGGATATATGTATATGTATAGCTGATTCACTTTGTTTTAAAGCAGAAACTAACACACCATTGTAAAGCAATTATATTCCAATAAAGATGTTAAAAAAAGAAAAGAAAAGAAAAGAAACCCCCATTTTGGCCCATAGGCTTATTCATGTAATTCACCCAGATAGATCCATAGCTTTGCATTGGATATTGCCTGACTTCAACCCTCCTAAACTGGTATTTAACTTCCCATATGACTGCTACTACTTTGTATATTCTTCCTGGTGACTTCTTGGGAAGTAGTGGATATGCGATTCAGTCATCTCTGATTACTTAGTTGTAATACCACCTAATCCAGGATGTCGGCAAATTCCTGACCATGAGCCAAATTCCACTGGATGCCTGTTTTATAGATAAACGTTTATTGAAAATTAGCCATGTCCATTCATTTGTGTATCATTTCTGGCTGCTCTTATGCTACAATGGCAGTGTTGAGTATCTGTCAAAGAGATTGTATGGTCTGCAAAGTTGAAAATGTTTGCTATCTGATCCTTTACAGAAAGAGATTTAAGATCGAAGCTAACCTTTACTTCTATCAATAAGTACTGTCTACTGAATATTTCTTATGATTTGAACAAAAAACCTTGATTGAATCATCTGATAGAAATACTGAAGATTTACAGCAACCTAATTTTGTCAAGAAGAAATTGTGTGCTTGAGTAAAAATAAACATTCTTACCAATAACTGATATATCTTGGAGAGAGTAGAGGCTTAGAGATACTTGAATTTCCCTCTGCAGTGAGTGAAAAAATAAAAGACCTGAGGTATGCAAAAGAACACTTAGATACCTTATATTCCTCTGTTTTTGTACTTCAGCACTTCTGTGAATTATTTCTTTGTTTGAATTTCTCCTTAGTATTTATTTCAGCTAGATTTCTCCTGTACTGGTAAAGTTGACTCTGGAACTCACCTTACCCTAGGGAGGTTTTGCCTGAGGAGGCTTGATAAATAGCATTTTCCTGGAGCAGATGATAAGGAAAGTGTTGTGTAACATGGATGTAGGAGGATCAAGGATGATCCTTGGCTAGTTGGCTCTGCTGACTGCAGTCATCTAGCTACGAGCTCACAGACTCACATAACAATGACATGTCAAAACAAAACGAAAATATACATCAGATTTTTTTTAACTTTATGAATCAAAGTTTTTCATGCTGACACTTTCAAATTAAACTAATGGAACTATCATGCAGTATATTTATGAAATATTCCAGGATATTTCTATAGAGATACTGCTTCCATTTTTTTTTGTGAAAGCAATCAGAATTAAAATTTAAGCATAGCCTCTCTTCCTTTTTTTTTTTGGTGTGAACAAGAGAATAAAAAATATTATAATTTGGATGCCTCTGTTAAGCACCTGACGTACTAAAGGACTCTCCTATCATTATGATTATTTGCCAATAGAAATTTCTCATGCAAGTCATTAACCTCCAATGGTCTCATTTATTTCTCCTCTCAACATTGATCAAATGATATATAAAATTTAAATTACCTACAGTTGACCTAAATAGATTATATTTCTATCCTATGGTGTATCAAGTATCCTCAGAACATCCATGCAAGGAATATAAGACTTCACACAACTGTATTTATTTTACAGGTGGAGAAACCAAGAAGGTTCAAATAAGGGCAAAAATGTACCTTTAGCTCACTTGATTGTTAAAGATGCAAGGTTACAATAAAAGTACAACATGGAACGTTAACACTTCAAGTACTCTTCTGGGAAAATATCAAATTTATGGGAACTTGATGTTATTTCTTTTGATTTTATTTTTACTTCTAAGCAATAGTTTCACATAGTTTAAAGGCTCAAATAATACTATATGACCTATGGCAAAAATCAACAGTATGCTAATCCCCACTTCAATTTACCACTCTGCAGAGGTAACCACTTTCATCTTTTAAATGTATTCTACTGATATATCCATATCAGTATATATGGATATATAAATATCCATATATGTAAATAAATATTTATATTACTATTTTAAAATGTTTTACTCTTAGGCATTCTCTGTTGACATCCCTTCATAAAAAATGAGGATCTAGATATCCTTTGCACACCACCACCTCCCCCCATCACCCTTCCTCCACACCCATGCACACTTCCTAAACCCTCCTCCTCCTGATATAGTTATATTATTGTCATTTAGGTTACATAAATGTTCCCTATATACAATTCATAAATACATAAATGATATTGACAGCTGAGTAGTGGCTCACAACAGATGAAGGGAGTCCAAGTTTAAATATGAAATTTTCAACAATCTTTTAATTTTGGTTTTACATTTTTCCCACTTAAAAAGGCACCTGGGTATCCCTTTTTGAAGGTTCCAAAGTATAATATCAGATTTTTAAAAATCAGCTTTGCTCATTTCCAGGTATAAATCTTCCTTCTTAGGTTTCTAAAGTAATTTGTCATATGTATTCGTCAGAGTTCTCCTCAGAAAGCCACACATATACATAGAGATAGAGATAAAGAGAGAGAGAGAGAGAGAGAGAGAGAGAGAGAGAGAGAGAGAGAGAGAGACTAGTTGATTATGAGATTTATTATGAGGCTCATGTAATTTTGGAGGCTGAGAAGTCCCATGATCTGCCTCTGCAAGCTGGAAGTCCATGAGAACCAGTGTGTAGTTCTAGTTTGAATTCAAAGGCCTAAGAACCAGGAGCACAGATGGTATAAATCCCAATCCAAGGGCAGAAGAAGACCAATGTTCCAGCTCTAGCAGTCACACAGAATTGGAATTCTCCCTTCATCCACCTTTTTGTTTTATTCAGGTCTTCAACAGACTGTATGATGCCCACTCACATTGGGAAGGGCAATCTGCTTTACTCAGCTCACCAACTCAAATGCCAGTTTCTCCAGAAACACCCTCATAGACATACCCAGAAATAATATTTGATCAGATATCTGGGCATCCTGAGGCCCAGTCAAGTTGACACATAAAATTAAACATCATACCATGTATACATCTGGTTCCTACTTTTCTTAACATTGCACTATTATACTCTAACATCTTTGCCTTTTTTGGCTTCAGTATCTTTATAAGTTCCCTTGTTGTCAATTTATTGGTATTTCAGGAAGGGATGGAGGATAATGTGTATGACAAATCCACCATATTTAACTGGATGTCCCTAATATTTATTTAAATCTTCATTAATTGAAACTCTTTTATTGTATGGAGAACATGTAGACTATCTGCTCCTTAGGGTGCTCTTATATTCACACTTATAGCAAATGAAACAACCAGCCCATAAATAATTGCCAGAGGAAAAGCTCAGATGAATGGAGTGTCTGCCCTGTAATGATTGTTAAATATTCTGAATAGGTGAGTATTTTTTATTCCTAGGAAATCATCAACGAAGGAGTGTTAGAAAACTTGTGAGGTCACAGATGGGAAGGAAGGGGAATAACTTAGGCCATTGTTGATATCAGAGGAAGATGAAAACTTAGTATCCATTCACATGTATGAATTCTGTGTCATGCATAAAGTCCCTCTGTAGATCCTTATGAATGTCATACCACAGCAGATAAATATAGATTTGCCTGCCTTTTCACATGCTGAACCTTCTAAGAAATCCATCACTTTGCTCACATAACTATTAATAGCCTTTTAAAACTCAGATATAATGTCACCTTTTTTTCCAAATATATCTTGACCAGCTTTTACTGTCTTCTGTCTTCCCTTAACACAAAGAAAATATCTATATCATAGTCCCTTAGTAGGTATCCAGACTAGTCCCTAACATTTGTTATCTAGGACAGAGTAGAAAGAAAGGTGCCCAGTTCAAGTTCCATGTTCTTTAGCTTTCCACCCTATCTCTATTTTACACCCTTCCTTCCCAGGGGCCTTAAACACAGGTTTCTTCCAAAGTTGAGTTACATACCCTTTCCCCAAACAACTATCCTTGCCTTACCTTTTAGGCATAGGGGGAATGCACACTAGTGTGACAATCCTCTAGAAAACAATCATGTAGATGAAGCCTACACATGGCCTCAGGCCATTTGGGAGGCTAATTCTATGCCAGTATATGCAAAGAGAGCTCTGTGACATCTGAGCTCTGTGTACTCCTCACTCTGTTGAGAAGAGTCAACCAGAGACAACCAGAGTGGATATATCTAAAGTGTGGGGACCATTGGTATCATATATATCCCGGAAATTGGTGATTTGTTTTCTTTTGTCTCCTCCACCCCACTCCCTACATGCAAGAACTATGTACTGCTAATCTCTATATTTGTCAAATTAGCAGTGTTTTTCCCATAGAAGTGCTCAATTAATAATTGAATAAATGAGACTATATCAGAATATGTTAGAAATGCCAGCCAATTATTATCTCCTGAAGTGAGTTCTTCTTAACTATCTATGTGCCAATTTCATAGATAATGTTTACTCAAAAATAGCTTACAAGTCTAACCCGATGAAGGGCAGTCACCTGCACCAAACTAAGATGATAAACTTGTCTTAGGAGTTTGGAATTGAGACACAAAGAGATTCTATCAATTAGCTGTTATTACTGGGTATGAAGGTATATTAGGAATTTTATTTGGGCCTTACGTAAGTTGAGAGAAAACTGATTTGTAGAGAAAGAGAAAAACAATGCCAAAGATCTAAGCTGTAAGCTGTCATAGGAGACCCTGTGACACATGAGAGAAAGAGAAGGTGGAACCCCTAATTCTTGATATCTTTTCAGCACTTTGCTGGATTTGGGCCTTGCGAGATTCAACTATACTTGCTTTTCTTGAATTTTATTTGATATGCCTGCAACTTAAGATTTCCCTCCCCCCTCCCTCCCTTCCTCCTTCCCCCTGTAATTTCATTATTTATTTGGTTCTGCATATAATGATTATTGAAGGCTGGGGTGACTGTGACAATTTATTAAAATAGGACAACAATGAAGTTGGCCACATCCATTGACTCTTCCTTTCATGAACCATTTCTCTGTAGCATACAATGCTGTTTGATACCATTATACCCACAGTAGAACTTCTTTCAAAATTGGAGTCAATCTTCTCAAACGTTGTTGCTGCTTTATCAACTAAGTTTATGTAATATTCTAAATCCTTTGTTGTCATTTCAACAATCTTCATAACATCTTCACAAGGAGTAGATTCCATCTCAAGAAACCACTTGCTTTGCTCATGCATGAGAAGCAAATCCTTATCCATTAAAATTTTATCATGATTGCAGCAATTCAGTCACATCTTCAGGCTCACTTCTAATTCTAGTTCTCTTGCTATTTCCATCATATCTGCAGTTACTTCCTTCACTGAAGTCTTGAACCCCTCAAATCATCCATGGGTGTTGGAATCAACTTCTCCCAAACTCATATTAATGTTGATATTTTGACCTTTTCACATGAATCATGAATGTTCTTAATGGCATCTAGAATGGTGAATCCTTTTCAGAAGGTTTTCCATTACTTTGCCCAGCTCTATCAGAGGATTCACTATCTAGGACAGCTATAGCCTTAGAAAATATATTTGTTAAATAATAAGACTTGAAAGTCAACATTACTCCTTGATCCATAGGCTGCAGAATGGATTTTGTGTTAGCAGGCAGGAAAACAACATGAATCTCATTGTACATCTCCTCCAGAGCTCTTGAGTGACCAGGTGCATTGTCAATGAGCTATTATATTTTGAAAGATATCTAAGCAGCAGTTGTCAAGTGGGCTTAAAATATTCAGTAAACCATATTGTAAAAAGATGTGCTGTTATCCAGACTTTATTGTTCCATTTATAGAGCACAGGCAGAGTAGATTTAGCATAATTCTTAAGGTCCCAAGGATTTTTTTAAAAATTTTTTAAATTTACTATCTTGGCTGCATTGGGTCTTCATTGCTGCGCGTGGGCTTTCTCTAGTTGCGGTGAGCAGGGACTACTCTTCATTGCGATGGGTGGGCTTCTCATTGTGGTGGCTTCTCTTGTTGCAGAGCACGGGCTCTAGGTACGCGGACTTCAGTAGTTGTGGCATGCGGGCTCAGTAGTTTTGGGTCGCAGTCTCTAAAGCGCAGGCTCAGTAGTTGTAGCGCACAGGCTTAGTTGCTCTGTGGCATGGTATCTTCCCAGACCAGGGATCGAACTTGTGTCCCCTAAATTGGCAGGTGGATTCTTAACCACTGCACCAACATGGAAGTCCCCAAGGATCTTTAGAATTGTAAATGAGCATTGGCTTCAACTTAAAGTCTCCTGCTGCATTAGCCCCTAGCAAGAGTCAGCCTGTCCTTCAAAACTTTGAAGCCAGGCATTGACTTCTCCTCTCTAGCTATGAAAGTCCTAGAAGGCATCTTCTTCCAACAAAAGGCTGTTTTGTCTACATTGAAAATCTGTTGTTTAGTGTAGCCACCTTCATTATCTTAGCTAGATCTTCCAGATAACTTGCTGCCTTCAAGTTGCACTTTTGTGTTCTGGAGATGGCTTCTTCTCTTAAACCTCATGAGCTAACCTCTGCTAGCTTCAAACTTTTCTTCTGCAGCTTCCTCACCTCTCTCAGCCTTCACAGAATTAAAGAGTTAGGGCCTTGTTTTAAATTAGGCTTTGCCTTGAGGGAATGTTGTGGTAGGTTTGATCTTCTATCCAGATCACTAAAACTTTCTCCATATCAGCAATAAGCCTGTTCTGTTTTCTTATCATCCATGTGTTCACTGGAGCAGCACTTTTAATTTCCTTCAAGAACTTTCCTTTGCATTCACAACTTGGCTGTTTGGCACAAGAGGTCTAGCTTTCGGTCTATCTCAGCTTTCGACGTGCCTTTCTCACTAAGCTTAATCATTTCTATCTTTTGATTTAAAGTGAAAGACATGCAACTCTTTCTTTCACTTGAACATCTAGAGGCCACTGTAGGATTATTAATTGGCCTAATTCCAATATTGTTGTCTCAGGAAATAGGGAGGCCCAAAGAAAGGGAGAGAGATGGGGGAATAACCTGTCAGTGGAGCAGTCAAAATACACACATTTATCAATTAAGTTTGCTGTCTTATATGACCACAGTTCATGATGCCCTCAAACAATTATAACTGTAACATCAAAGATCACTAACCACAGATCACCATAACAAATACAGTAATATTGAAAAAGTGAAATATTGCAAGAATTATCAAATGTGAAGTGAGCAAATGCTGTTGGAAAAAAATAGCGCCAATAGACTTGCTCATAGTAGGGTTGCCTCAAACCTTCAATTGGTAAAAAACACAGTATCTGTGAAGCACAATAAAGTGAAGTGCAATAAAACAAGGTAGGCCTGTATTTTCTTTCACTGTTAGATTTTAGAGGAAAGTATCTGTCCTTATATATTTATACCAAGCGTCCCCCATACCACTTGGAACTCTGAGAGTGTTCAACATTCAGTTGTTGTCTGAATGGCTAGAGGCTGTTTTACTTTCCTCTGTGAATTAGTAACTCGGGTGGTGAAACAGGTTCTTGAGAATGTATTTTTAACTTTTTCAAGGCTATTTTAAATGGATTAATCGTCTACTTTAGATATAATCCTAATGACACTCTAGATGATAAATATATTTCCCAAAAGATTTCACTTTTCAAATAATTAATGAAAAAGGCTCTCTTAAGGTTCATGGTAGTGAATTTTTAAATAAAGATTTTCCTGTTATATTTAATGTACACTTTTCTTTATGGATAAATATTTAGCACTATTGGGAATGTCTGATTACTTAGTCAAACTCTGAACATTTCCTCTAAGTTAAGTTGTATTTTATGGACTACAACAATTTTATGACTCTACAGATGAAATCAAGATCAAGGATACCCTTTAATGAGAAAATATGCTACAGAGAGTTATCATACAGCCTGGTGGTACACAGGAGAGTGGGAGGGCATGCTATACAATCTGTGTGATCAACGGGGAGTGGGTATTTGGAATGTTTGGCATGAGTGTATATTTGCATAAGACTTTGATTTTTTTCTTAACAGTATTTGGCATTCTCTTCTCTTTGTCACTTCATGAGTTGACTCTATCACCAACTGCTCCAAAGAGTTCTCCAAAGTCCAGTTTCGAAATGCTTGTTAATTTGCCATCATCCAGAATTGATTCTGGTTACCTGGTACACCATTTCGGAATGAATGCTCCTCAAAGCTGATAAATTATAACTGGGGGCACCTGAGAAATATTAAATACGTCCCAAAGCAAGGCTAATGTAGGCAAAGCACTTGATTATAAGTCCGGAAAACTGATATACTGATCTGCCAGTAACCAGCCAATCTCTTATATTGAAAAAAAACCATGAGGTCACTAAGGGCTCTTCCATTCTGAAAACTAAACAGTTCTATCAGAAATATGTATCAGTATAGTTTTATGACAAAATTTAAACAAAAGGAGACTTTGAATAATGGAATGTAAGTTTTCACTTCCATGGAATTGGTTGTGATATCGTGTTCACAAATGTAGTAATATCACAGATGTCTACAGGACTGTTGAAATTCACAAAACTGTCATGTGGATTGGCTTTCTGAGAATTTGAGAGAACAGGCTGGCAAATTTGCAACATGAAATACAACATAAGAGTTAAATATATGCGTACATGGATATAAGAAGAGAAAAGATGAGATAGAATGCATGAAACATTTTCCTGAAATCTTGACACATTCCTTAGCATCCCACACAAAGAAACTGAATGAAGAAAACAAGGACGGGGAAGAGGAATGGGTCATTATGACTCTTAGCAATAACATCTCCATGAACTCAGTACTGCATCTGCTAACTTTGGATTAAGAGTCAAAGACATTACAGAAGCCAGACTCAAGTCTTTATCCCTTTGACAATTACAATATGTCAATGATACATTTGCTTTGGAATTGTAGGGACTAGGGAAAGGGTATTAGGAAAGAACCCTTTTTGAGATCAGAGTATCCTTTAGATTAGAATGGGGGAGGGGTGGAGAATAAGGTGGAGAATGTTCTGTTATCTCTGAAAAACTTAAGGAACAGAAAAAAACGGAATGCCTTCTTGAAATGCCTTGTTCTGAGGTAATCTGAGCAACTGTTGTTTTTAACGTCCCCTCAGTTAAATATGCTTCCATCATGCTGTCGGTACAGAGCAATGATTTGTTTTGCTGTCGCTGTTGGCAAAGCAGGAGGTGTAAATATGTTTTTCAAATCCTCCAGGGGACTGTTGAGGTCCTCCCCACCCCCTTGCAGATTAATTTAAACTACAGCCTCTCCCTCTTTGGCGGGCTTCCATTCATGAGCCAGAGAGCAGTCCTTCTCCATCTGGAATTCTCAGTGAAGCAACTCTAGCAAGACCCTAGCAAGCCCTCAGGAAAAAAAAAAAAAAAAAAAAAAGTAAGCTTAAAAATCAACGTTTTGCTGCCACTAATAGTATTGAGAATTTTGAAACTGTACATGATAATGTACATATATTGTCTAGATAGTGAACTTAATTTGCACAACTAGAGCCCTGGTGCTGGGACTTGCACTCACACGTGTACCTACCATTTTTCAAATGGAGATCACAAATGTGAAAGAGGGGAAATCATATGTACTATGATTGGGAAGAAATCCTATTCTGTCCTGTATCTTTGGGTATTTCATGCATGGCTTTTAACAGCCACTTGGAGGTCTACTTTAATTTTCACATAGCTACAAAGAGAATGTATGTGTCACACAAAAGGCTCAAACAGGCAATACATAGAGCTAATTAAATAGACATGGTTACACCGCTACTAGGTTTGTCAGTTTACAAAGAAAATTAAAAGCTTCTGTCCACCAGAAAATGTCACCTGGAAACAAAGTGTAAAGATATATTCTCCCTTGAATAAATGGATAATTCCTAAACACTGTATTTCCTTGATTATAAAATAGACATAACTGTTTATTTAAATAAACATTTCTGACATTGAGAATTTTCAGACAGTCAATAAATGCACTTAATGTAATGTTTCTTTATGTTTCACCAACATACTATTGTTAAAGAAACAGAGGGTCCTGCAATCATTGGCATCTTAAAATGAACAAAAAATGGTATATGGAAACAATCCCCTTGACAATGAATTAAGTGGGTAGATAGTGGCATTGTTCCTGTACTCAAGAGCTGAGGAGAAATTAATGTTGGTGAACATTGATAATTCTGGTATAGGTGTCACAAATATTAAAAATGTCAAAATACAAAGGATTTGTGACTTTTTCCTTTTTTAATTAAATTATTAAACATAGTGTTCAATAATCAATATGTTACTTAAAGAAAATCTTCCTAAATGGTGAGCTTTAGAAATTGATGTGCATATCTTGAATGAATTAATTGTGTGCCAAAATGTGCATCTAATTTGTGTGGATTAGCAGAAGGCCTCATCTTGTCATTTCTGTAGCATCTGCCTTCATTCATGATATTAGTCCATATAAACACAAATATAATTTTCTGCATGTGCTATGTTATAAAAAGTTGGAGAATCATGTACATAAGAGGGAAAAGTTGGAGAAAATATTAACGTATATTATAACTGTTTTGTGAAGGAACTGTTTTTGCTGACCACATGTATTAAAATCCCAAACCAACTGTTGAGTCTCCCTCCAACAGTCAAGTTTATAAACAAGCTGGAAAAATCCCTCAGTGACTGAAGAGATGTTATAAATATATGGTTGATACCAAGACAAAAAATTTTAATACATAGGGCCTGAAAACAGGAATTAAGCTATGTTCATAATAAATCATAAATCAAGGACATACTTTAACCAAGACACAAATGGCATTCACAAATGGAAATTCAAGGCCATTGGGAAGCGAGCAGGAACTGGTATGAAAGTGAATGTATAAGATCATGATGGATTGGTGAGACAGTCAAGAAACTGTGGCAAAGCCTTAAAAGAAAATTTTCCCTGGAGCACTGGAATGTATTAGTCCTGAAATAGAAATTTTACATCAGGGGCTTGGTAGGATTGCAGTTAGGTTTCAAGAAGATTACTCTGCTAATTAAGCTACTAGAGGAAGGGGACTGCAAAGAAAAGACCAGTTAAAATATGATTTCAACGGCCTTATAAGAAATAAAGCAATAGGAAGAGAAAGATGGAAATGAATATTAAGGGCTTATGGAAGTAATTTACTGCATGTGGAAAGCAAGAAAGAGGAAAAGGAATTAGAAACAACACAAAGTTTTTATGCTTGAGTGACTCGGAAGATGGCAATGGAAATAAAGGTGGTAAAGAAAATGTAAAAACAGATATGAGGATAAAATTATGAATTCAATTTTAGAATATGTTTTTAGAGGTATTAATGGAATGCGGAGCTGGAAATTATAAGCAGAGGTCGAGAATCAGTAGCAAAATCTGCATTCAAAAGCAGCTCTGTATCAAAAAAACCAAACAACCCAATCAAAAAATGGGCAGAAGACCTAAATAGACATTTCTCTGAAGAAGACATACAGATGGCCAAGAGGCACATGAAAAGCTGTTCAACATCACTAATTATTAGAGAAATGCAAATCAAAACTACAATGAGGTATCACCTCACACTGATCAGAATGGCCATCATCAAAAACTCTACAAACAATAAATGCTGGAGAGGGTGTGAAGAAAAGGGAACCCTCTTGCACTGTTGGTGGGAATGTAAATTGATACAGCCACTATGGAACAGTATGAAGGTTCCTTAAAAAACTAAAAATAGAACTACTATATAACCCAGCAATCCCACTACTGTGCATATGCCCTGAGAAAACCATAATTCAAAAAGACACATTTACCCCAATGTTCACTGCAGCACTATTTACAATAGCCAGGACATGGAAACAACCTGTGTCCATTGACAGATGAATGGATAAAGAAGATGTGGTACATATATACAATGGAATATTACTCAACCATAAAAAGGAACAAAATTGGGTCATTTGTAGAGATGTGGATGGACCTAGGGTCTGTAATACAGAGTGAAGTAAGCCAGAAAGAGAAAAATAAATATCATATATTAACGCATGTATGTGGAATCTAGAAAAATGGTACAGATGAAACTAGTTCCAGGGCAGGAATAGAGACATAGATGTAGAGAATGGGCATGTGGACACAGGGTGGGAAGGGGAGGGTGGGATGCCTTGGGAGACTAGGTTTGACATATATACACTACCATGTGTAAAATAGATAGCTAATGGGAACCTGCAGTATAGCACAGGGAGCTCAGCTAGGCGCTCTGTGACAACCTAGATGGGTGGGATGGGGGGGTTGGGAGGGAGATCCTAGAGGGAGGGGATATATGTATACATATAGCTGATTTACTTCATTGTACAGCAGAAACAAACACAACATTGTAAAGCAATTATACTCCAATTTTTTAAAAAAAGGGTATGGGTTGAAACGCATTTCTACATGTGGTTAGCTCTAAGATCCATTCTGCCTTCGTCTTCTCATTATTAGCTGGGATTATTTTTCCTTTTGGTTAAACTACATTATTTGTGACATTGTATCACCCATTGCTACTGTAATAGCAGTGACTAAGAGCCCTCAGTGTTCCTAGAGTAGTTGTAGATACTAAGTGACAATATATGTCAGTGCATAATAAAATGACCTAGTACCTAGTCATAGTGCCCAACGGAAGTTAGTTTCTGTTCTTGGGAAATAAGAGAGAGAAAAGGCTTTCAGATATGGCTTTGAGAATTATTTACATGAGTGTGATAATGAAAATAATTTAGTTTAATGCTATTCTATGGAGAAAAGTGAAGACACACAAGAGAGGCGAGACATAGACTTGGGGGAAGTTATCTTTCAGCAGATGGAGAATGAACAAATGTGGAAGTAAATAGCAGATTACAGATTTTCGAGGAGAATCAGTAAAACTCAACAGGATGAACACAAACAAAAAAGAATATAAAAGAAGGTGTAATGGCAGTCATTTCTTCAGAGGTACATTGAGGTAATATTTTTAAAAAAACTTAAAGTACCACTGAATTTTACTGTTAGGAAGCATTATGAAAGGAAATTCAATAGAAAGGCAGAGAAATGTCAGAATTCAGAGGTAATGTCTGTGGATACCAAAAAATAAATTGCATGCTGTATTAGTATGCTAGGGCTGCTATAACAAAATACCACAGTTTGGGTGGCTAAAACAACAGAAATTTAGTTTCTCATAGTTCTGGAGGCTAGAAGTCCAAGCTCAAAATGTTGACAGGTTTGGTTTCTCCTGACTCTTCTCTCCTTGGCTTTCAGACGGCCGCGTTCTTTCTGTGACCTCATATGTCTTTTTCTGTGTGCTCTCACCACCACCCCACGTACTGGTATCTCTTTCTGTTCTTATAAGGACACTAGTCTTCTTGGATTAGGGCACCACTCTTATGATCTCATTTAAACTTATTACCCCTTTAAAAGCCCTACCTCCAAGTACAGTCACACTGGAGGTTAGGGCTTCAACATACGGATTTTGGGGGATAGAATTCAGTTCATAACACATGTATTCTTTTATTTTATATATATAGATATATATACACATACACACACACATATACACTCATATATATACATATATATTTTTTACTTTGGTCCTATTTAATATATTCTTAAATTTTATTATATTTCAGATATACCTAAGAACTTATCAAAATATGAGCACTATCATATTCACTTCATAACTTAAGAAAAAAGAAACAGTTTTCAAAGAAGAAAATCTTCTGCATACCTATCTGTCAGGCCTCAGAGCTAACCTCTATCCTGAATATGGCATTATCCTTATTATTATCCCTAAACAATATATAATTTTGCATGCTGCTAAACTTTACCTAAATAATATCATCAGCAATTTGTCTTTTTTGTGTGATATTTGTGTTTGATAGATGTAGTTCTAATTCATTCACTTTCACTGCTGTCCACTCTTGTATGAAATGAATATGGCACAAATTTCCATTGTCTTGTTAACACATATTCAAGTGATTTGTCATCATTTATACTATTACAGAGAAACTGTGGTGAACATTCTGGTACATGTCTCCAGGTGCAAATGAGTGAGTTTCCTTAGAATTATTTATTGTAGGATGGAATTCCTGGTTCATAAGAATGTACATCTTCAACTTTAACTATTTAGATATTGCTGAATTGCTTTCCAAAGGGTCTATCAATTTACCTATCCATTGGTCATGTACAAGAATTGCTTTTGAGCCAAAGTCTTACTAACACAGAGTCGTCAGACAAGTTTTTCAATCTCTGTGTCACACAGTATATAATTCTGATATTAATTTGCATGTAAGAATATATTTTTATTATTCTTTCTCCTGCTCTGTGCTCCAACTCACCCTTATGGACTGCATTGCTAGGGTTCCTTGCTATCTGGCTTCTGGTTGAGTTTGTCTAATGAAAGGCACAGGGAAAAGATGAGAGGGCTGGAAGGAAGAGAAATATAAATATTTCTTCCCCCTTTCCTCTGCTTTGGCATAGGGATGCTGCCAGTGGCTGAGTCCCACTACAACCACAGATCTGATCAGGTGGTCTTTTATTACAGGGGCTGTCATTGAATTCCTACAAAACTATTCCCTCCCCTTTTCTATTGGTAGCAGGTATAATGGCTTCCTAGTGTTGCTAATCTCTAGGTGCCTCAAATTTTCTTGTTAATTTCTTCAACTTTGCCTAATGCTCAGTTGAAACCTCCTGGTTAAAAATATCTTCATTTTAACCATCTATTGAATTTATTTTCTTGACATGACCTTGAATGATACAAAGAAATACTATGAAAACTCTCTTCTGAACCCCATTCACCTGATTCCATTACCTACTGTTAATATTTTTTTTACTGCTATTTGGAGCTTATTTAGAGCTATTTTTATACCTATTAAAGCAGTTAAACTATGAGTTCTCATCCTTTTTTATCACAAATGGTGATAAGCATTATCACCATTTGCATATACAATATTGATATACAGTAGTCAATTTTCTTCAACTTGGTATTTTGTTTTTGTTTTTATAATATACTATGGTGGTGATTCTGCCAACATATAGGGAGCTTCCTCATTGTGATATTTAATAGATGCATAGTAGTCCATTTATAAATATATGATAATTTATTTTTTCAACACTCTAATAATGGATATTTAGATTATTTATATCATGTTATTACTAGCGATCTTTCAATAAATAAATTAATGTATAAACCAATGTTCATGTAGATTTGCTGGGTCAAAGTTTTATGAATCTATTGTCTTAATAATTCTGTCAAATTGCACTCTCTTAGGATTAAAGTCATTTGCAGTTCCATCTGCAACGTATGACAGAGTCTAGTAACCTGCAGTCTAAATAGTACAGTGTATCATCAGATGTTTGCAATATTATTAATCTGATATCTGAGATACGCTACTTCCTAGTTGTTTTAATTGGCATTGCCTTTATATTGGTGTTTGAAGGGCATTTTCATGTTTAAAAGTTATTTATATTTCTTTTACTGAGAATTACATGTTCATATCCTATACCCATATTATATTGAAGTTTAGTCTTTTTCTTTTCATTTTGTAGGCATACTTTATTAATATAAGGGAGACTATCTCACCTTTCTTCTTCTGTGATATGAGTCACAATTTTTTTTCCCACTTTGTCATTTTTCTTTTCAATTTGTTGTTGTTGGATGTTACCATGCAGAATTTTTTTACGTTTCTATAGAAGAATTTTTCAGTACTTTCTTTAATGTTTTTTTGAATTTTTATTTTCAGAAAGAATTTATACACTCAGAGTTTATAAAATATTCTTCCATGAGTCCTCCTAGTACTTTATTTCATATATTACACAGAAATCTTTTTCCAGTTGGACTATTTTTCTGATGTGTGGACGTAACTTCTTTCTCCTTCATTGAATAATGCTAGGTATGTTTTCAAAGTTTCTTCTTTATTTATTCAAGTAAAATCTTTATTTATTTAGATCTTTTAAACACACTTAGCATATATTCTGTTTCCAAATTTTCAATATCTATAGTTTTTTTAGTTTCTAATTTTGCTGCTTGTTATTTCCAGTAATTCTTAGTTATGGTGGCTTGTTTATTTCTACTTTTGGAAATGTTTTATTGTGAGCTCAACTTTGGCAGGATTTTACACGTGGGAATCTATGTGTCCTAAATGGAGGTGAATCCCTTCAGAGAATATTTTTATTTCTTTCTGCTAGGCACCACTAGGCGATAATAATTTTTAAATTAATGTTCCAACTTAGGGTTTCTTGGACCATATAGGTAATATAAATAACAAATTTCAATCCCCAGTGAAAGGAGAAATACCATCACATGTGAAATCTCAGAAAAAGACTTTACTTTCCCAAGATTCTAGGTTAATAACATCTGTAAACAGACTCAAGGCATCTGTGGTTTCAGCATCCTCATAACAAACTTGTTTTCTACTTTATCAGTCTCACCACGTGCAGATTTCACTTATTTTCTTGAGAGCACAAGGTTGGTGGTTGTATTTTACTTAGCATTTTTTAGGATGTCTACAGTGGGAGGAATATTTTTTTCTAGAATATCTAGTCAGCTACCTTGCTGGCAGTGATAATATAAGATGATTTTTGGTATAAATGAAAGAAAGATAGGGAAATAATTTAAAGCAAGAACAGCATTTAGGACATATTTCTTTTAGGACAAAAACATTTTACCATGTTTTTAGGCAGAATATAAGGTGTAAAACTTAAGGAAACTGAAGTATTCCAGCAAGTAATAGCAGATAAAGGGTGTTCCAGACAAAAAGAACAGAGAGAGCACATATAAAGGGGTCAAAAATGATAGGACATCCTAGACTAAAATGAAAAGTATCTATTTTTGGCTGGAGTACAAAAATCAAAAGAAATACTTAAGATTAGAAATATATAGTGTGGCCAGATCGTGGGGAATTGGGAATATGATGCTGAAAATTTTATAATTTTGTCTGAACTGAAATGAGAAATTTTAGTTGGATGCTGGCCTTACAAAGAGCTGGCTTCAGTAATATTGTTTGGAACCTCATTATTAGACTCTATATTCCTTTTATTCTAAGCCGCAGCCATTTGACTTGTTTGGTTCCTTCTCTAGGAGCGGCCTGACCTGAGACAGGGAGTCCTAATGGGACAAAATAATCTTAGGTTGTTTTTTCCATCCAGGTGTGCCTGCATGCTTGAGCTGTTTATGTACTCTCGGTATTAAGAGATGATGTGAAAATGAGTTTATATTGAGAATTCCTCAGCAAACATTTAAAAACTTGTATAACTATTTCTTACAATCACTTATTAGGTAAATGTGCATCTAAAAGTAGCAAGAAAAATCTAGGGTTGCTGCTCAATGAATAAAGGCAAAGAGAGATAAGTGGATTTGTTAGACAAATGAGGAAAAAAAAAAGTTAAAAAGAACGCCAAATATTTCGTGAACTGATTCAGTTTGGAACGAGGTAGGCAGTGACCAACTGCTAACACTTTTCATTAAATCATCTTGTGAGAATAGTTTGGGTTGTTGCTGTGGATGTTTTCTGAATAGTATCAGAGACATGGGCTTGGGCTCAAATCTGTCCTTTAGTGCAACCCTCCTTCCCCTACTATGGGTACTCGGTGATAATCAGGCAGCTGGAACCTCTCAGGGAGGTCCTCATTCTATAACACCTGTGAGCTACTCAGGAATAAAAGGGTCATTTTATGTATATATGTATTTGTATTCTACTCTGCAGTTTAGTACAAAGATCTTTGCTTTAACTGTTTAGATGTCAATGATATTTATTTTGTCACAGATGAGGAAGAAATCTAGAACTCTCTGAATTAAACCTAATTAAAAGTAACTATATTACAGATACTGGCGTTTCAGAATTTGTTACACGTAATCCGGTTCTCATAAGTGAGAAATTGTCCTATTAACAGCCCTAAATCCTGCTCCTGCTTGCTTAGGCTGCTGGCTTCCATTAGAATAGAGCCTTAACTTGGTGTAGTTTCTCTTAGATATTTGAGTGTTATGCCTGGAAGCCAAACCCCTGCTATGATTTTACAAACTTGGCAACATGAAGAGCCTGCTTAGATATCAAAATATGCCTACTCTCTTATCCCCTATACTATACTTGAATACATTTTGCACTTGTTGCCAACACGCTTTTGCTTCATGTTAAATATCTAAGTCAAATCTTTACTGTTTATCAGACTGGAATTTCTTTTAGCCCTGCCCCTGCACAGGTCTCAATTCTCAATCTGATTTTTGGACCTTCTATGTCTGCCCTAGTATGCTGTAATTAAATGCAATTTGCCCACCCACTTTTCAAAATATGACTAGAAAAGTTTTTAATGCTGAGGTCAGAGCAGAGTTTTGCAGCAGGGATACTGCATTAATTATACTGCTGCTTAACAAATTATTATAAACTTAGAGGCTTAGAACAACATACATTTATTATCTCACAGTTTTGACGGATCAGGAGTCTAGGCATGGTTTAACTGGGTCCTCTGCTTAGCATCTCATAGGTTGCAATCTAGTTGTTTGCCAGGCTGCGGACGTGATTGTCAGAAAATTTTAATTTCTTGTGGTTGTAGGATTGAGGTCCCTGCTTTCCTGCTGGCTGTTAGCAACTCTCAGCAACTAGAGGCCCTGGCTGTTCCTTGCTACTTAGTGCTCTCATAATAGTGCCACTTACTTTTTCAAAGCCAGCAGGAGAAACTCTTATTCCAGTCTGCTAAAACAGAAGAGCAACTGGTACTGTATAACAACAAGGGAATGACTTTCTGATTACCTTTGCCATATTCTATTGGCTAGAAGCAAGTCACAAGTTCAATTCCCACTCAAGATGATTATACAAAGGCATGACTCATTGGGGATTATCTTAGAATTCTGCCTACCACAGATACAAATTTGAAAACTGAAGCACAAGGAATTTCACCTACTACCACCTCCTCAAAAGTCCACCTATTATCAATTCCTCAAAAAAGAAAAATATAAAATAATAACAAAAAGGAAAATACCTAACAGATAGATACACATAATAAATGCCTGTTGTAATGATTACTTTTATGTGCTAGCTTGACTGAACCATGGGGTGCCCAGATATTTAGTCAATCATCAATACAGGCATTTCTGTGAGAGTGTGAGAGTGTTTTTGGATGAATTTAATATTTAAATCAATGAAACAAGTAAAGGCGATTTCCTTCCCTAATGTAAGTAGGCCTCATCCAATTTGTTGAAGGCCTGAATAAAACAAAAGGCTGACCTTCTTCCAAATAAGGGGGGATTCCTCTTGCCTGACTACTTTTGAGCTGGGTCATAGTGTTTCGTTTTGTTTTGTTTTTTTCCTGCCTTCAGACTCAAACTGAAACACTGGCTCTTCTGAGTCTCAGGTCTGTGGGTCTGCAGACTGAAACCACACTATCAGCTCTCCTGGGTCTCCAGCTTGCCAGCTACCAATCTTAGCATTTATCAGCCTCCACAATTGCATGAGCCAATTCCTTATAATCAACCAATCAATCAATCAATCTCTCTATTTCTCTCTCTCTCTTCCTCTCACTTCTACATCCTATTGGCTCTGTTTCTCTGGAGAACCTTAATACACCTGTTAAGCTGTGATTGTATCACAGTACGTTACATTAATCACCAAGTAAGCATTATCTAACAAATCACTAATTACTAATCCAGCATTATCAAACAAACCCCATTATTTAGATGGAAAACATCATCATCTTTGTTAGTTTTTTTTTTTTTTTTTTTTTTTTCTGCGTATCCAGCATTATCAAACAAACCCCATTATTTAGATGGAAAACATCATCATCTTTGTTGGTTTTTTTTTTTTTTTTTTTTTTTTTTAGCTGCGTTGGGTCTTTGTTGCTGCTAGCGGGCCCTCTCCAGTTGCTGCGAACGGGGGCCACTCTTCACCGCGGTGTACGGGTTTCTCATTGCGGTGGCTTCTCCTGTTACGGAGCATGGGGTCCAGGTACCCGGGCTTCAGCAGCTGTGGTTCGCGGGCTCTAGAGTGCAGGCTCAGTACTTGTGGCGCACAGGCCCAGCTGCTCTGCGGCATGTGGGACCTTCCTGGACCAGGGATCGAACCCGTGTCCCCTGCATTGGCAGGAGGATTCTTAACCACTGCACCACCAGGGAAGTCCCATCTTTATTGGTTTTAAACAAGCATTCTACCATCTTTGTACCTGTCTGTTTTAATAATATAACCCACCTGAAAATGTAAGTTGACACAAATGCTTTTATTAAAACAAATTGCAGAGCTGACTTGGAAATCTGTTAAGAGGCCTATGTAATCTTGATCTCTGCATAGCTGACTTTGAGCAGACATAGGATTATGGAAACTGACTTGTTTGACCAAAATAAGTTTTTGATGTTAGACGGGAAGAACAGAGTTGTTTTGAAAAGAAAACTCAAATTCTTGTTCGTCCTTCGAGCTATATGATGCTGTGAAAATTTATTTATATTATTATTATTATTTTTATTAAGCAGAAACTAATTATTCAGATGATTAAGCATTATTTACATGAAGACTAAGGATGCTTGTGAAGACACAGATATTCATAGTTAGAAATGCACCCACAGGGATGGTCCTACTATAATGTCTATCAAGGTAGCAGTTTTTCAACATAAATATGGAATACAAATTCAGGTAAATTTTCTGTAAGAAAATTTTAATATTTTTTATAAAAATGTCCAGCTTCATTAATTAGAATTATTTCTAAAGCCATCATCCAAAAGAGTACTCAGAAAATAACACTAGTATGGGCTCATTTACTGATACATTCATTCAACAAACATGTGTTTTGTTACTTCTAGCACTGGGAATGAAAATGGGACCAGAAGAGACACAATTTCTACCTTCATAGATTTTCCAGTCTAGTGGGAGAGGCAAAAAATTAAACAAGCAATTATAGTCAAGTAGAGTACCTATTAGTATCTTATGGAATAATTGAACAAGTATATCTAACCTATTAATAATGAGTGATGGACAAAGGAAGTTTCATAGTGGACTAAAAGATGGAGAAGGGCTGTTCCAAAAATTCAGCATGAAGAACTCAAAGTTCTAGAGGTACAGACTTGAAGGAGGTTGAATATGACAGAAGCATAGAGTTTGGTGTATCTATATTTGGGGCAGGGAATGCCAAGAAATGAAACTAGAATTACTCAGAGATCACCATACAAAGAGTACAAGAAGCCCAAGTCAGACTTCCCTGGTGGTGCAGTGGTAAAGAATCCACCTGCCAATGCAGGGGACATGGGTTCGATTCCTGGTCCAGGAATTTCCCACATGCCACGGAGCAACTAAGCCTGTGCACCACAACTACTGAGCCTGCACCATGGAGCCCGCGAGCCACAACTACTGAAGCCCGCATGTCACAACTACCGAGCCCGCGTGCCTAGAGCCCGTGCTCCGCAACAAGAGAAGCCACCGCAATGAGAAGCC
This sequence comes from Physeter macrocephalus, assembly GCF_002837175.3. NCBI lineage: Eukaryota > Metazoa > Chordata > Mammalia > Artiodactyla > Physeteridae > Physeter > Physeter macrocephalus. Next base: position 110,827,346 of record NC_041224.1, on the reverse strand, counting down.
CATGCACCGCAACGAAGAGTAGCCCCCACTCCCCACAACTAGAGAAAGCCCACACTCAGCAACAAAGACCCAACACAGCCAAAATAAATAAATACATAAATAAATTTATTTAAAAAACAAACATTAAAAAAATAAATTTATTAAAAAAAAAAAAGCCCAAGTCAAAGCCTTTGAGGTTTATCCTAAATATGAGAAGAGGCCATTGGAAAGTGTTTTTTAAAAATTAGATTTAACAAGGTTAGATTTTCACTTTAGACAATTACTTTGGGTTGTTTTTATTTTTATGAAAGCTTTATTGAGAAATAAATCATATACCATAAAATTCACTCTTTAAAATATACAGTTCATTGGTTTTTAGGAAATTCAGAGTTGTTCAACTGTCATATCTAATCCAGAATATTTTCATCATCCTAAAAAAAGAAACCTCATGCTTATTAGCCTTCACTCTGCATTTGTCCCTCTTTTCGGCCCCTAACAATCATTAATTTATTTCTGTCTCTATGCATTTGCCTAGTCTGGACATTTCATATACATAGAATCATACAATAAGTTTGTTATGACTGGATTATTTTATTTAGCATCATGTTTTCAAGACTCATCTATACTGTAGCATGTATCAATACTTCATTCCCTTGTATGGCTGAATAATATATCACATTTGTTTGTCCATTCATCAGTTGATGAATATTTGTTTTCATTTTTGGCTATCATAATAATACCATTATGAACTTTCACATACAAGATTTTGTATGGACATAGGTTTTCATTTCCCTTGGAAATGTACCTAGGAGTGGACTTTCTGGGTTATGATAGCTATAGATTTAACAATTTGAGGAACAAACCGCCTCAAAATGGCCGTATTATTTTACATTACCACCAACAATGTATGAGGGTTACCATTTTCTCCACAGTTTTGCCAGCCTTCTTATTATATATCTTTAAAAATTTTCTTTAACCATCTTAGGGGTGGTTATCTCATTGTGAGATATCTCACAATGTGGTATCTCATTGTGATTTTGGTTTGCATTTCTCTGAAGACTAATCATATTGAACATCATTCTTGTGCTTTTAACCATTTCTATATTTCTTTAAGAAATATCTTTTCAGGTCTTTGCCTATTTTTAAATTGGGTTATTTGTCTTTTTGTTGAAATGAAAGAGATCTTTATATATTCTGGGGTAAAGTCTCTAGTGCTTTTACTTTCTTGATGGTGTCCTTTGAAAAATAAAACTTTTTGATTTTGATGAAGTCCAGTTTATAATTTCTTTTGTTACTTATACTTTGTTATCATATATAAGAAATGATTGCATGGTCCAAGTTCACAATGGTATTCCTCTATGTTTTATTCTAAGAATTTTATAGTTTTAGGTCTTACTTTTAGCTTTTTTATCCATTCTGAATTGATGTTTGTATATGGAGTGAGGTAGGGGGTCTAACTTCATCCTTTGGCCTGTAGATATTCCATTGTTCCAGCACTGTTTGTTTAAGAGACCATTTTTTCCCCCATTAAATGGTTTTGGAACTCCTGTTGAAAATCATTTGTCATATTGTATGGGTTTATTTCTGGAATCTCAATTACATTCCATTGGTTTAATTGCTATTCTTATCCCAGTACTACAGTGTTTTGATAGCTGAAACTTTGTAATAAGTTTTGAAATCAGGAAGTATAAGTCCTTCAGCTTTGTTCTTTTTAAGATGGTTTTGGCTATTAGGATCAACCTGTCAATTTCTGCCAAAAGAGGAAAATAGGATTTTTTTAATAAGGATTTTGATAAATCAACAGATCAGATCTGGGTCGTATCACTCTCTTAACTATAGTAAGTCTCCCAATCTATAAACATAAGATTTATTTTTCCATTTATTTAGGGCTTCTTTATTATTTTTTAATATTTATTTATTCATTTATGTATTCATTTTGGCTGTGCCGGGTCTCAATTGTGGCATGCGGGATCTTCATTGCAGCATGTGGGATCTTTAAGTTTTGGCATGAGGAATCTAGTTCCTTGACCAGGCATCCTGGGGCCTAGGGACCTCACATTGGGAGTGTGGATTCCCAACCACTGGACCACTAGGGAAGTCCCAGGGCTTCTTTATTTTCTTTCAATGATGTTTTGTAGTCTGGAGTGTACAAGTCATGCATTTATTTTATTAAATATATCCCTGAATTTTAAATTGTTTTGGATGCTACTGGAAATGAAATTGTTTTATTAATATAATTTCCAAATTGTTCATTTCTAGTATATCAAAATACAATGGACTTTTCTATATTGATCTTATATCGTAGAACCTTGCTAAACTCATTTATTAGTTCTAAAAGTGTTTTTGTGGATTACCCTGGATTGTACATATATAAATCATGTCATTCATGTTGCATCAATAAGACAGGCTGGGACTTGGGACCCTTTGCTGCAGTGCTTGCTTGCACCTGTACAAACATCTCCTTGAGCAACAAAATACAAAGAAACTATGAGAAATTTAAAATAACTGCATGCATGCCCAAATTATGGCAAATTATGAACAACAGGATACAAAAAGACCAAAACCCACTGCCACTTCTGAGGTGTCAGGAGCAAAAGCAGGGTACTGTGCATGATCCCTGCACACAGCACCACTAAGGGGGTGGGCAGACCAATGAAGCCACCCCTCCAGCCCAACCCACCAATCTGCCCCTACCCTCACCCCATTTAACGGGTCAGCTTGCCCCCTTGGGGAGCCAGCAAGGGCACCTCTTACTTGTTTTTGCTCCCTCGTGCTACAGCACGAGCCCCAATAAAGCCTTGCCTGAATTGATCTGGCAATTCATCATATCAATTTCTATTGATTAAAGAGTCTGAGGACCTGGTTGGTAACATAAACAGAGATAGTTTTACTTTTCCTATCTAATCTTGATGCCGTTTATTTCTTCTTCTTGACAAATTGCTCTGGCTAGAAATCCAATACAATATTAAATAAAAGCAACAACAGTGAATATCTTTTACTTTTCCTGATCTTAGAGAGAAAGTATCTGCTCTTTCATATTAATCATAGTGTTATCTGTGGGTTCTCCATAGATGCCCTTATAAAGTTGAGGAAGTTCCCCTCTATTTCTAGTTTGTCGAGTGTTTTTATCATGAATGGGTGTTGGATTTTGTCAAATGCTTTCTCTGCATCAATTGAGATAATAGTGTTGTTTGTCCTTTATTCTATTAATATGGGCTACCTTTGTTGACTTTCATATGCTAAACCAGTCCATCCTTCCAAGGGATATATACCACTTGGTCATGATGTATAACACTTTTTAAATATTGTTGAATTCAGTGTGCTAATATTTGTTGAGGATTTCCGCCTCTCTGTTCATAAGATATATTGTTATGCAATTTTATTTTTTGGTGATGTGTCTGCCTACTTTTGGTATCAAGGTAATACTGGCCTCAGAATGAATTGTTTGAGGTTCAAAGAATGAAGAGAAACAGATAGTGCCAGGTGGACCAACGAAGGAGCTGTTGCAATAACTCAGGTGGATATGATTAATGTACAGCTTAAAGTAATGATAATGAGAGTGGAAATGTGGAAGGAAGATGTCAACATTCAATATCAGAAAAAAAAGCTGAATTTTTTCTTGGTAATCAAGGGAGAGCTGTGCATGTAAGACATAGTACCTCTCAACAAAACAAATTCCTGATCTTTCATAGGCTCTGAGAAACAAAAAATGGAACAGAATAACATGCTCAGGACTTGGCAGACTTTCAAGAGGGGGGGGATGTCAATTGTGGCACTGATAACTGTCTGCTACTAATTGGTTGGTTTTCAGAAGCATGGTTACTAATGTGAAGTTATAATTGATCAACTGGCATGGGTTTAAACTTGGCATGAGTTTAAAACTGATTCTAGTAATTACTTAATATTATAGAAAAAGGAGAATAGGAATATATTATTCTCAGAGAGAAATGAACAGATTAAAAGTGAATTGAGGGCATATCTGATTTGATGGGGCAGTGAATTACATTAAAGACGCCATTCAGATTTCTGGACAATTCAATGTAAGCTCTGCTAGGTCAAGAATCTCTCTTTTGTTGCCTGTTGAATACAAGCTCCTAGGAAAGAACCTGGCCTGTAGTAGGCATTTTATAATTATTTCTGAATAAGAAACATTCCATTACTATAGAGTACATTAATGGAATTACAAAATCTGGACATGTTCAATTTCAGATATCTGCAAGATATCCAAAAGAAAATAGCTTATAGTAAACAGGAAATAAAAGTTTTGAATTATAACAGATGTTTGTTCTGCTTAGATTCCATAGCCTCCAGCATATAGGTGGTTATTGAAAACATAAGATCAAATGAAATATTTGCTAGATATTATGAGAGTAAAAAAAACACCACTAGGATAGATATCCGTCAATCACAAACACATAAGGAACCAGGGCAGTTATAGAAACTGCAAAGGAGACTGATAATAAAAGACCTAAAATAATGAAAGAAATGTGGAAGCTAAGGGAAGTTTTTCTTTTTTTTTTTTTTCCTTTGATTTTTCCCTCCTGAAGAAGAAAGAAATTAACCTTGTTAAATGATCTCTAGAGTGTGAGCAAGAGAAGGAAAAGGACTGCAAGGTAGTCACTGGATCAAACAACAATCAGGTCATTGGTGTCCTTGACAAGAGTTGTGTCAGCAGAGTGGTGAGTTGTGTGTGTGGAAGGGGTCTCAGGTGAGCAGAGTGAATCGAAGGTTTAAATGTGAAGGAGGAAAGCAGGATAAGTGGCATCTGAAGGCAGGATTTGGATTGAGAAAAGGAGGCTATTTTTCTTTTTTAAGTTGAGGGAAACTAGAGCATGTTAAATACTGTTTGAAAAGAAAAAAAAACGGAGAGAGATTTAAAATACAGGAAAGAGAGAACCTAATCAAAAGGTTAATATATAGCAAGTGGGAATTTATGATTCTACAATTTTCTCTGACTCTCAAAACCCCTGTAGCTCTAAATTTCTGTGGTGATTTGAATTGTCTACATAAATTACTATATCTTATAAGGAATTTATTGTTAGACATCATATTATAAGCAATACAAAGATATAATGTGATACACTAACAATCGTTTTTATTCTTTTATGGGGGATATACAACAGTAAAAAAAATCACTGTTTTGTTCTTTTTTTCACATATTTTATATTGAAAGACTTTAAATTTATCAAAAGGTTGCAGGAACTTTTTGATGTTTGAAGAACAGCAAATACCCTTTCCCTATATATGTCAATTGTTAATATTTTATTAATTTTCTCCCTTTGTCTCTTTCAGTCCTATTCTCTCTCTCAGCCTTTCTCTCTCTCTTGCATATTCTTTAATAAACAATTTTAGTATTAGTTGCAAATATTGTGACACTTCATCTCTAATTAATTCAGCATGAAATATTAATCATCTAAGAAGAGGGACATTCTCTTATATAACCATAATAAAATTGTCATAGAAAGGACATTTAACACTGATGCAATACTATTATCTAATATATAGCTTATATTAAATTCTACCTACTATCAATTATAAATGTGTTTTATAAACTTTTTTTAAGATCCAGAATGCAAATAAGGTTTGCACATTTCATGCGGTTATCATATATTCTTTAGTTTCCTTTAAATTATAAACTTCCCACAGACTTTTTTCTTTTTTTAAAAACAACAGAATGTTGACATTTTTAGAGTCTATTCTAGATTGTTTTACAGAATATCCCTTAATTTGGGTTTTCTAATTGTTTCTTCATTTTTTTCCTGATTAGATTCAGGTTAAGAAATTTAGGTGCAAATACTACCTGGGTGAATAGTTCATCATATTGCAAAGCACATGATGTCAATTTGTATTATAGGTGATATTTAGTCATGTGATTAAAATAGTCTTCACCAGATATATCTGTTGAAAAGGTACTTCTTCCCTTGGTAATTAATAAATAATTTATAAAACGATGCATTGAGCCTGCATGCATATCCTGTTTTTCAAAGATATCTTACAAATCTTACTGATATCTTATCAGTGTTTTTATCATCTATTGATGACTTTTTCCTGAGTCTATTATTGCTTTGGTGGTTGTGAAATGGTGATGTGCTATCTCTATAATTTCTTCTATATTTAATGGTTTATTTGTCCTTGTTATTTTTTTGTAAATAAGGTATTTATCTGTCACCCTAAATTTTTTTTTTTTAAAATAACTGTCAGTATAAATTAATGGATTGATTGTAATTCAGTATCATCATCCATTTCTATCATTGCTTATTTTCATACTTAGTATGTCCTAAATTTGGCCAGTGAGAGTCCTCTTAACATCTTTCGTCTGTCAATTCACTCCCATCAGTGTTTGAGCACTTTCCTGCATAATTATAAAATTACATTCATAAATGTTTAGAATTATGTATATTTGTGTACCTACCTATATGCATTATACATATATATTATGTTTTATTCTGATCTCCAAATAAAGAACACGAAAGTTTTCTTTTTCCTTCCATTTTCTATCATATCTCCTTTTTTCCGTAGTGAGAACTTAATTCCCAGTGATATCAATATATTAAATCATTTGCTCAATTCTATTATACAAATGAAATAGTTTCCAATTTACTGCATTAATTCCACTAACAACACACTTAAGTAATACTCAAGATTTCTTTTCATTCTTAAAGTATGTTCTATCTATTGATAAGAATAGTAACTGAATATTTTACTCAATCTTTAAAAAAATAAGCCTGTTGATAGATGCTTTTATTAAAATAAGCCCTGTAATAGCATGCTTGATCACACATGCAATTATAATGATATATTAATGAAGAGAAAGCCAACTGAAATTTAAACCAACATTATAGTGCTCCCTTCCTTACTTTTATTTTGTGACTATCACATTGGAAAATGACTTACTCGAAAAAATTGCTTTGAAGTTAAACTCATGGCTATTTGGGGTACAAAAGGCAAAAAAAAAAAAGAATTCCCTCTTTCACGTTTATTAAAATGTCACCCCAGTATTAAGTCTTGTGTGGAAGGAAGAAGGATCATTGGTGCTCATTAAAAATAATAATGTTCATTTCTGAATGGTTTTCAGAGATGTATATTTTGGGAGAAAGAGCCACCTGTGTTCTCAAAGGTACAAATAAAAAGGGATGAGCTCATTTTACAGGCTTCGTTTCACATGCTATGTCTTTATTATTTCAAAATGACACCTTTGCAGTTTAGAGGGACCAGTAGGCACTGTTATAACTGAAATTGAATAAAATTCCTAGCTGTGTCGAAGACATTGTTCGAATTCACTTAAAAGTGTTTTATGTCACTGCTCACCATCTCCCCCTCTCTGTTCATGATCTGCCTGTGGCAGACTGTTTCTCTCTGGGACTGAAAAGATTACTCCCACTGATACTCCTCTGACAGTGTGAATATTGACTTGCACTTATAAAGGTCAGACAGTTCCACTAGTTAATAGGAGTGAGAAGAACAGTTCCAACAAGTCCCTTTGAAAGAAATTTAACCTTCAAATGGCAAAGCATGCTGCTCTGTGGAGCCAGTTTTGGCCACTAACAGAATATATGCTTCTCTGCTTTCCAAAAATACCAACAGGAGCCTGAAAGTTAACATTACAAAAGGGAAACAAGCATGCGATGTAGCAGACAAACTTCCATGGGAACACCATCCAGAATATGCCCTGTTATTTTTATTTTTCAAAGAGAATTGAATACTGTGAGGTAATTCTCTGGGCCTTTAACTTTCCTCAATGTATAATAGCCTTTTCAACTTTTAAGAGCCATGTGCTGTAAGATGATAAGACACCACATATATTTCTCTCCGCATCTTTCTGACACAAGATCAAGAAAAAGGTTTAATCCCCAGTGGAGCATGGCATCTCCTTACCTATCCTTTGAAAAGTCCTTTGCCTTCTGTTATTGCCTCATGACTGAGAGTTCAGGAAAGGCTGACATAATTTAAGGTCTCTGGGAATGTGGCCTATCTGTTAATAGCAGTGTCCTGAGGTACAATGCAAGAAGGATGGGAGTGAGAAAACAGGACAGAAAATGAAAATGAGACTTCACTTTTCATCCTGATGGAGAGTAAAAACCAATATTTTTAATTTTTAATAAAACACATTTATATTGTGGCACCAGCAGCAGAAAGAACGTGCTGCATATAAATGAAGATGATTCCCTAGTTTGTCTTGAGCAGTGGAAGACAGGAGACATAATGATGAAGAGGGTCTTTTACAAGTAATAAGTAGGAAGAAGAATAAGTCCTGGGTGTCTTGGAAAGCAAAGCTTTCATGATTCCAGAGCATATTTTAGAAATGGCATTATGGCTTTCACCGCTTTAAGTCTGGCATCAGCGAGATTTTAGATTGTGCTAAAACCATCCTTAATGTCCTTTCTGCCTCATCAGTGGGGGACCATTCAAGTAACAAAGTGCCAATCAGGGGCTCTTGTTCCTCTTTAGCTTGGAGATATTACTGTGGAGATTTTTGTAGGAGCATGATCTCTCCGCTTGAGATGCCTTTTATTGTAACTATAGTTAAAGGTCTGCTGACTTAGTCATTATAAACCCCTAATGTTCTCCACTACAAAAATCTGCTCTAAAATAAAGCTTAGCATACTAAGTTGGAGCCCAGGAGAGCTCTGATTTTGATAAATCTGAAGGGAATAAAATAGTCCTTTGAGTTAAAAAGAGAGTAACAAAAATATAAATATCGAAGCTATGTGAGTTTTGTGTGTCACTGCTATCTCCAAAAATAGCATCATTAATTAAAATGAAGTTGGAAGGTAATTACCTCATAATGTGCACTAATCATTTTTGTAAGTTTGGAATATAAAAATGTAATTAAGAAAAAGAAAAATGGGTTATAGACAGGATAGGTTTCTTGATTCAGAAAATTGTTAAACTCAAATATTTTCTGAAAATGTGGGACCTGTATTGCTATTGCAGAGTCCTTGCAGTCTTTGAGTCAATGAGTCAGATACTCCTAATGCTTAAGCCTCTCCCTGTAAGTTTCTTAGCCATATTTAAAAGCTTTACTAATTGAATTGAAGTAGAAATAGAAATTTGCAAAAATATATATATATATAACAGCAACCTAGAGGCAGAGTATTATCAGGAAATAGAGCTCCACATTTTTTATATTGAAGATATTATTAAAAATGTAAACTTTTAATGTCTTATTTTTAAGAAAATACCTAAAAAATGCACTTTTCTAGTGATGCAAAATCTTTTCAGAATTTTTTTAAAAATCAAAACATGTTAATAATAAGTTTCCAAGCACATCAACCTTTCTGCAGAAAACAAAACAAAACAAACAAAACAAAACAAACAAAAAACTACCTTAAGTCTCTGGAGAGTTAATGATGGCAGGCAGATTGTGGGGATGCACTGATACTTGTAATATCTTTGAGAGTGAAAGGATGTCTCTTTTTACTTATTTATTTATTTATTTATTTTTACGGTACGCGGGCCTCTCACTGCTGTGGCCTCTCCCGCTGCAGAGCACAGGCTCCGGACGCGCAGGCTCAGCGGCCATGGCTCACGGGCCCAGCCGCTCCGCGGCATGCGGGATCTCCCTGGACCGGGGCACGAACCCGCGTCCCCTGCATCGGCAGGCGGACGCGCAACCACTGTACCACCAGGGAAGCCCTAGGATGTCTCTTTTTAGATAGTGTGGTCAGGAAAGGCCATTCTGAGGATTCATATTGGTGCTAAGAAGTAATATACATGTCTCAGCCAACTAATAGAATTTCTGGGGAGGAATATTGGAGTCAAAGGGAAGAACAATTGCTGATGTACTAGGGCAAAACTTGGTATGTTCCGGAAGCAAAACGGAGACCCATGGAGCTGAACACTAGAGATTAAGAGGCAGACTGATGAAAAATAAAGTTGGAGAGGAAGACAGGAGCCATATCATGCATCAAAATGAAATTTACCTAAGGCCTACTTTATGCCAGGGACTGCAGAGAAATACAAATAAGACATGATTCTTGCTCTAAGGGATCTCCCAATTCAGTGGTGAAATGAGTTTTTGGATTTGCTGTCAAAGAAGCTTGTTGCAGGTGGATCCTAGTCAGGTCTATATTCAATCATCTCCCAGCTCAGAATTAGACAGAGAAAGTTCTAAAAAGTGTTTTTTGGATGGATGGATGGATGAATGAATGGATGGATGACACACTGAGAAAGTCCAGCTGGCTGCTGCAACACCTCACAAGTGATATTTTCTTGGTACTGTCACCACATACAGACTCTGAAACTGAGTGTAATTTGATGGCTAAACACTCAGATAAAATGCTATAAACCCATATATGTCTACCCAGTTGGCTTCTGACCAGTTTCAGATTTGGGGCAGGTTGCATAACTTTTGTTTCCTCATCTATAAAATATCCATAACTGTACCTATCATATATATAAATATATATGATATTTTCAATTTTCTTTAGCAAAATTGAGTAGTTCTAGAAGCAATAATCAGGAGTAGGAGTGATATAAGGCATTATAATTTGGTGGTCACAGAGAAGATTAAGAGGAAAGGAGTCTTTTGGTTGTTACAAAGTAGTCTCTTCTGGAATTCTAGTTTCTTAAGTTTGTGGGTTTTTTCTCCCTTATTTTGTTGTATCATTATCCCTCTTTTCACTGACTTTATATAAAATACGCTCAAGTTTCTCACATCTCACAAAACTATTCTTCCTTTAACCCTGCATTTACAACTACCGGCTGCACTATTCCCAAGCTTTCTTTCCTAGTCAAGCCTCGAGAAGTAATAAGCTATACTCATCATGTCCACTTCTCCACCTTCCATTCATTCTCCAATCACTAAAATATGACTTTCAGCCCCATTATTTTTCTGAACTGTTTTCTCCAAGGTTTCCATCAACACACTTAATAAATCAACTATACATATATTTTAATCCTAAGTATACTCGTCTTTTCTCAGTTTTTGCCTCTGTTAACCACAGCATCTATCTTAAAAATAGGTTATCATTTTCTATCATGCAAATTCTTCCTGACTCTCTTCCTATCCTTTCTATGAGCATTCCTTCAAGAATATTCCCACTGGTGCTTCCCCAAGCACCTAATCAAACCATCTATTTCTTTTCCTTATGTAATTTTTTGGGGCAAAAATGTTAACTACCACATGCTCTCAGATAAATCATTCATGTATATCTAGCACCTACAAGAGTTCTTGGTGCTAAGAAAGTATTTAATCAATATGTTTTGAATAAACAGATGGGTGGATGGATGAATCTATCACCACATAGAAACCTTTGGGATGGATGTGAACCAGGGACATTTTAGGGATCACATAATTTAAAATATACTGCATACCAATATTTAGAATTTTTTAAACACAGATTATAAATTCTTTTGGAAAAAAAGGGAAATCTAGCAGCATTGACCCTACATTCCAGCATGGCAATGATCTTTTCGAGCTGAGCCGTATTTGTGCCCCGTAGTGGAGGATGTGTTGTCCAATTTGACACAAAGTCCATCTCCCTCCTTTATGTTACTTGCCTCATCCCAGTAAGCATTCCATTAAACACCTCAAACAAAACAGACTGCAGATATATACATCCAATATAACACAGACAATATTAGTTATTTGTCCTCTAATTTTCTCAAGAATATCCTCCTTACCTGTGTATCCAATTGCAATGAAGAAAAATATTGTCCATGTTACTTAAGCCAGAAAAAGGGGGCCTTGGATTTTGCTCCCATTTACTTACTCCTACTTATCAAGCCCACAAGGTATCAGTAGACATCATAAATATCTCTAATTTATGTCCTCCTCTCTTTATTTTAGGCACACGTCACCTTTCCCCACAAATGTTGTGATGGGCTCTTAACTCCTTTTCTGGCTTGTTCTTGACTTCTCTCTATTCATCTATCGGAAGATCTCCTATATACCTCTCAAGTCTCAGCTCTAGTGCTGTGTTATCTGAGAAACTTATCTGATAGGAGGAAATGTATCTATATCTCCCTGTATCTAGTAAATTAATATTTATGTAATATACTATTAGAAAAATAATAACAATGATGATAATTACAGCCAAAATACATTAAGTACTTTACATAGAACAAGTACCATTTTAATAACTTAATATATATGTTCTCATTTTATCTGTGCAAGAGTAAGAAGTAGATAATTATCAATATACAGAGTTGAAGAAGAAGACGTACAGACAGATATATTAATTTGACCAAGGTAGGGTTAGGGTTTGAAATCTGCTTTTCTGATTTCAGAGCATATAGTCTCTTTTAAATCTGTACGTGATTGTTCAACTATTCAACAAACTTCACCAATTTATTTTAAGGCTTTATAAGAGTTTCGTAGTTTTTGTAATCTGTGTGATTTATATAGTGACCAACACCCAAAAGAAGGTAAAGGAATTTTGCTGAATAACTGAATGAATGGCACAGCTGCCCGAATGGGTAAGGAGATCATGCAAACAATCAATCTCCCTTTTGTTGTCTAAGACTCCTCAGTGAATGCCTCTTAAAAGTGAGATTTTTTTTTTTTTTTTTTTTTTTTTTTGTGGTATGCGGGCCTCTCTCTGCTGTGGCCCCTCCCGTTGCGGGGCAC
>NC_041224.1:110738424-110814772 GCF_002837175.3 Physeter macrocephalus | reverse complement strand
ATCGGCAGGCGGACGCGCAACCACTGCGCCACCAGGGAAGCCCAAAAGTGAGATTTTTTTGAGAGTCCGCCTGCTGATGCAGGGGACGCGGGTTTGTGCCCCGGTCGGGGAAGGTCCCACAAAAAAAAAAAAAAAAAAAAAAAGTTAAAAAGTGAGATTTTTTTTCCTCTGTCTTAAGGCTGTCCTCTAAAGTAGCTGAAGCCTATGTTTAGATATTAAACATGCTATAGTACAATTATGACAAAGGCATTTGCATTTAGGCCTCAATGCTTTTAACTTGATATTCAATGTGTTGAGCAATTCGTATCTGGGCAGCCCAGCCTCTGAGGGCCTAGTTGGTAGCTTAGCCGTAGTTTGTGAATCTATTCATTTATTTATTTTTGGTGTAATAGCCAAGTCATATAGAGTATAAAAGAAACTGTTTCTGGCCCCTCAGCAGCAACTAGAAAACTTGCTTTTGAGTAGGCTTGTTTACTGACCATGAGATCCAGGTACAATAGAGAAATGCGTGTAGCTAGGAAGAGGCAGATGAGTTACAGAGAAAGTGAAGTTATGAAAAGAACAAAAACAGAATAAAGACATTGCAAATTCAAAATTTTGTGGGTTGAACAGTTCCATATGTTGACATGCTGCCAGTTTGAATCTACTGCCAAGTGACTAAACTGAAGAGGAATGAAGGTCATAGGGTTAAATAGTTTGAGAAAATTTAAGGTTGAGGTATTAGCTGTAGATATAAATATTGAAGATACAGCACTTGTTGCCTGTACAACATTCTTGACATTAAACATGCTATTTCCCTAAGACATCTGCTCTCTAATATGTAATTTTTAAAGTAAGCACATCTTTTTTGTTGTTGTCATTAATGAAACTATAACTACCTAAGGACAGGTACTAATTACTATACCTTTAGTATCTACCATGGTGCTTAGCTCAGTACACCCACTGGATTCTGGAAAAATAAAGGTGAACTATACGTCAATCAACTAGGAAGCATTTTCAGCCCAGTGAGATTCAATATATTCGGGTTCTCAAGCTGATGATCTATAATTTAGAATTTGTTTATATCTGAGATTTTTTTTCCTTTTGATCTTGTAACTTTGAAGCAGGAATTTAATGATCCCAAATAACTCTAGTTGAATAACTGTATTTGAAATAAATTAGATTTGAGAAAAGTATTGGCTAAGCCTTGTTTTTTTTTTCCTGGAGAAATATGTATTTAGACTGTCAGAGCAAACTAATAATTTTCCTTCAAATTTGTATTAATATCTCACAGAAGAACAAGAGAAGTAATCTTTGTTTACAGAACTTCTTTTGTGTTAGTGGGATGATTCATATCAAAATGCAGTTTCTCTCAAATGTGTCATTATAATGGAGGACTTCACACTTCTTTTTGTTAAATTAAAACACTACAATATGTGGTGATGTTTTAAGTTTTCTTAATGAAAATATAACTTTGTGAAACATTATTGCTATTAAGAGAATAAATCCATGCATTAGTGAAGTTCATGACACATTTTGAATGTATAGATGTTATGACTCATGTATACTCTAGCTTAACCTCCAGTTTAGAATTACACAATTAAATTCCAAAAATAGTTTATTCATCTTCTGCAAAATGTTAATCCCACAACAAAGTTATAAGGGTCTTATTTAGTAGGAACGGTAGCTCATTTAGATGATCATAGAAATTGATTTTTAAAGGGATTTTTGGATTATTTTATAAATGAGGAAACTGAGACTCCGGTGATGTGCCCAAACTCCTAACATTAACTGGTGTTAGAAAACTAGGTAAGAACTAACCTGGAATTTTCTGCTACCATCTATAATTACTAACTACTACTGGAATAGCCTTCTTACAAAAAACAATCATAAAAGTGGAAAAAATTATGAGTCAATTGTTTTTAGGCATTGGATTACAAGCAGCAGAACACTGTGGTCCCTAAAAGAGGGGAACTCAGAGGTAAACACCACAACACTCAGGGTTGATATTTGGAAGAGGAGGGAGGTATAGTATTGGAGCCACAGAAATCCATGTGAGGAAGTTTCCTGGGAATCCTGCGTTGGGGGCTGGGCTATGAACACACAGGGTGAGACTATAAAAAGATTACCAGAAAGCAGATGCTACAGAGTTGAGAACAGAACAGAGATAGTAGAGGTTAAGTGTTGCCGTTAGATGTTGGAATTTTGTCCCAGACAGAGTAGAGAGATTTTAGCGATATTCTGTTGTTTCTGTTGGGCATGATCATAGGCTTATTTTTTAACTTTGTTTGTATTTTTACTTAAATATAGATTCATTTGCAGTTGTAAAAAATAATACAAAGAGATTCTAGATACTGTATCAGTTTCCCTATTGGTTATAACCATTGTACAATGTCACAACGAAGGAACTGATGTGGATAAAATCCATATACCTTACTCACATTTCACTAGTTTGCATGTACTTTTGTGTGTGTGTGTGTGTGTGTGTGTGTGTGCGTGTTTTAGTTCTATGCAATTTTATAACGTGTACCAATTAGTTCAACCATTCACCTATGGAAGTTCAGCTCCTATGGGCATGCAGACACCAGGGATAGGGATGCCAACCAGCGCTGCTTCCAGCTGCTTTATTTAGTCATATTGTTACCAGATTAAGGTGGAAGTTCAGATCACTGTTGGACCCCACTAACACTAAATTGTGTAAACTGGGGCACAATCTGTTTACCCAGAGTGGAGGACAGAAGATTACCTCCCTGAGCAGCACTGCAAACGCTACATAGGGGCACTGCCTGCTTTGGCTGGGGGATGGAAAATAAGCTCCCTGCTCGCCCACCAAAGCTGTGTGGGGTATGGAGGGGAAGTTCTAGTCTTTTGAGTGTTGCAGCTGAAGAACTAGAATTACAAAGAATTATTGGACTTCTGATTGACCAAGATAGACCCCATTTCTCCTAGGATCTCCTTCTGATAACTAAAAAACTCTGGCATAACAGCAAATTAGCACAGAAACACTTTCAAAGGTAAAAGAAGATGATAGGCTTCTTAGAACCTTGAGATTTTAGGAACAACATGGTGGTACATTTTCTGAGTTCCCTTTGTTGTCATCCTTATAGCCTGGCCGGGGAGGGGGCGCGGGGGTAGGAGAAGCCTCTATCTTGGACCTGTCAATAGGAACAAACAAAACACTCCAAGGAAAGCCTCTTCCTCCTCGCCAAAGGACAGGGAAAAGAGCAGTCTGACAACAAAAAATCTTTTTGGCAATACCCACCCTATTCCAGCCAAAAATCAGTGGGTGTTTAGAAAGTCTGAACAACATTAAAAACTAACTGGAATTAATTGACATTTACAGAACATTACACCTTCAGAGCACATACACACACACACACACACACACACAAACATAATCTCAAGTACATTTGGAACATTCACCAAGATAAAACATGTGCTAAGCCAACAAAATAGTCTAAATGTATTTTAAAGGTTAAATCCTATAAAGTAGTCTTTCACATCACAACAAAATTATATTAGCAACCAATAAGAAAGAGATATTTGGAAATTAAACATTTCCAAATAACCTATAGACCAAAGAAGAAATTCTAAGGTAAATAAGAAAATATTCAGAAATGAATGATAATGTAAACAAAATATGTCAAAATATCTGGGATGCAGCTAAAGAGGTACTTGGAGGGAAATTTAGAACGTTTAATGCCTATATAAGCTAAGATAAATGATATAAGTTTCTATAAATAAAAGCCAAAAAAGAGAAATCAGATAACAAAGAAAGTCAACATATAAAAAAGCCAATCATTGAAAATTTTAATAAAGTTTATAAATACCTAGAAATGCTAATTAAGAATAAAAGGAGTAAACATAAATTATCTATATTAGGAATGCAAGAGGCGACATCACAAACGATCCTATGTATATTAAAAGAATAAAATGAGAATATTAATAATAATTTTATGCCAAAAAAAACCCACAAATTTTGAAAACGAACTTTAAAAACTATTATATAAATTGAATTCAAAACAAAAATCATCCTATAAATAAAATTCTTAAATGATTTAATTCCAAGCTTTCACAAATTTTACCAGAAAATAAAACAGAACTGATTTCATTTTATGAGACTGGCATAATCCTGATACCAACACCTGACAAAGAGATTATTAAAAGAAAACAGGTGATCTACCATATCCTTCATTAGAATAGACACATAAATCTAAAACAAAATGTTAACAAATTGAATAATAAAATAGATGAAAAGGATAATCCATCACGAACACATAATCATATTCCCTGGATTATAAGATTGAGTCAATTTATGAAAATCAATCATTGCAATTCACCATACTAACAGAATAAAAGAGAAAAATCTTGTGATCATACAAGAATGTTTATTCTCACCCCTCCTATTACATATTGAACTGGAGTATTATCTAGTTTGATAAGGCAGGAAAAGCTTACGTTTTTAAAAATTAGAAAGAAAAAATGAAAATTGTCTTTATTTATATAGATAGTATATCTATCTAACTAGGATGTCTTAAGGAATATAAGAAAATATTAATTGAATTTAGCAAGATCACAGGATTCAAGGTCAAATACAATAATCAATTTTACTTCTGAATACTAGCAAAAAGAAATTGGAAAATAAAATTTTGAAAAGTCAATAGCATCAAACACATAAACTGTTATGGAAAAAGTTAAATATACAGAATACCTTTATACTAAAAATGATTAAACATGGCTGAGGGAAATTTATAAAGATCTAAATAAATGGAAAGATATACCATATTCATGTATTGAAAATTTATTACTTTTATGATATTCATTATGCCCCAATTTTTCTATGGATTCAACAAAATAGCAATCAAAATATCAGCAGATATTACAGAAATTGACAAACTGTTTCTAAAACTTATTTGGAAATGCAAAGAATATAGATTAGCAAGCATTTTGAAAAAGAAGGACTAAATTAAAGAACTTATACTACCTGATCTTCAGAATTATTTTTAACATTACAAAAAATAAGAATCTAGACTTTGTGTTCCATCAGAAGTATAGGTCAGTTAAACAGTATAGAAATATTGTCAATTAATGCTATATGGCCAATTGACTTTTGACAATGTTTACAAAATAACTGAATGTGGAAAGAATAATCTTTTCAGAAAGTGGCTCTAGAGCAACTGAATATCTACAATGAAAAAAAAATGAACCTCAATTCCTAAGTTGACCATTGTCAAAAGTAATTTGAAATGGATCAATAAGAAAGGAGAAAATCTTCACAAACTTGAGGTAGGCAAGCATTGCATAACATAGGCAGGAGACAAATACCACTGAGAGTATTAACCATTAGAGAGTTAAATATATTTAATTTAAATTAAAAACTATTGCTCTTTGAACAGACTTGTAGTTGCCAAGGGGGAGGGAGGTGGGGGAGGGATGGATTGGGAGTTTGGGATTAGCAGATGCAACCTATTATATATGAGATGGATAAACAACAAGGTCTGACTGTATAGCACAGGGAACTATATTCAATAGCCTGTGATAAAGCATAATGGGAAGGAATATGTATAACTGAATCACTTTGCTGTACAGCAGAAATTAACACATTGTAAATCAACTGTACTTCAATAAAACAAATTTTTTAAAAACTATTTTTCTTTTAAAGATACCATTATAAAATTAAAAATACAAACCAAAGATTGGAAGAAAAAATACATACACGTATGTATATGTAATATATGTATACACACATGCACACACACACACACACACACACACACACACACACTCACACAAAGAAGTGTACCCAGAATCCATAAGGAACATTTAGAAACTCAATAATAAGAAGACAAATAACTAAATAAAACAATGGGCAAAATGTTTGGACACAGATTTCCTTAACAGCTCTAAGCACAACTGTGCTCAACTTCAGTCATCAGAGAAATGTAAATTAAATTCACTCTGAGAATATTTTTTTACACTTATTAGAATGATTAAATTTTAAAATAATGGCAACCATTTGATAATTTAATAAAAATTTAAAATTAAGTGCTGGCAAACATGTGGTATAACTAGAAGATTCATCAATGCTGGAAAGTATTTTAGTAGTTTTAATCCTAGGCATTTTAGACAAGAGTAATGAAATATAAGTTCAAAAAAGAAAAGCCTTGGGACTTCCCTGGTGGTCCAGTGGTTAAGAATCCACCTTCCAATGCAAGGGACGCAGGTTCAATCCCTGGTCAAGGAAATAAGATCCCACATGCTGCGGGGTAACTAAGCCTGTGAGCTGCAACTACTGAACGCATGTGCTCAAGAGCCCGAGCGCCACAACTAGAGAGAAGCCAGTGTGCTGCAACAAAGATCTCGCATGCCACAACTAAGACCTGACACAGCCAAATAAATAAATAAATGAAAAGCCTTACACTAGAACCAATTCTAATTTCCATCAACAGGAGAATGGAAAACAAATTGTGGTATATTCCTACAATGGTGTGTTATTCAACAATAAGGAATAAACTACTGATAAATGAAGTAATAAGGATGAATGTATCTCAAAAATAGTATACTCTGTGAAATAAGCCAGAGACAGAAGAGTACAAATGATATTTTTCTATTTATATGGAGTTCTGGAATAGCCAAAATTAATCTATAGTGATACAGCAGATAAGTGATTGCCTGAGGTAGGATGGGTACTGTAAAGAGGAAGAAGCAGTTTTCTGAAGTGATGGAAGTGTTTCATATCTTGATTGGTGTATCATTTGCTAAAATTTATCCAACTGTGGATTTATAATTTGTGCATTTTATTTTATGTATGTTATTGGGTTGGCCCAAAAGTTCGTTCGGGTTTTTCTGTAAGATGTTATGGAAAAACCTGAACAAATTTTTGGGCCAACCCAATACATTCTGGTAAATGGAAAAAACAAAAACAAAAAAAAAAATACTAACCTAGTTTAATACTACTGCCTTTAGAAAATATGATGTCTGTCCTGGGTTTTGTAACTTGCAAAATTTTAGAATTAGAGGGATTCTTGCATATTATTGCATCCTAAGCTTTTGATATGAAATGAAGGACAACTAAGTCCTTAAAATATTATAATTTCCTCTCTATTCAGAATTTTTTTTACAGAGTTAGGGCTAAAGTTCAGACTCCTTAATTATTATCTAGTGTTATCTCAGTGATACAATGTGTTCCTCCAAAAAATTAGCACTGTTAAGGATATGTAATGTTTTGGGAATTCCCTGGCGGTCCAGCGGTTAAGGCTCCATGTTTCCACTGCACGGGGCACAGGTTAGATCCCTGGTTGGGGAACTAAGATCCCACAGGCCATGCAGCACAGCCAAAAAAAAACAAAAACAAAGAATATGGAATGTTTTATTATCAGTGTTTTACTATGACATGTATTCATGCACCAAACTTAAAATGACTCGTGGTTCGGTCTATCTCCTTAGTTTAAGAAAGAATAAGCTATATATTTTTTATCTTATTTTTAGAAAGTTGCCAATTTTATGAAAACTAAGTAGATTCTTATGGCAAAGAAAATGAATTCCCCCTCCAGCATGCAGCCCACTGCATGCTGATTGGGTCCACTCTCTAACTCGTCCTCCTGTGCCAAAGTTGATGCAGAAAGAAAGTACCCATGTCACTCTGTCTCATTCTCATAAATCTCAAAAATCTTATTTTTCTTATTATACACGAGAAACACACAGACCTCAAATATATATAAAATAAGGCAAAAATAACTGAGTGGATTGACAAGATTGTTTTTAGGTACTTTCTATAGTTCAGCCTCATACTGAAGAACTTTATTTTCATAGTTTTTTTAAGCTAAAATGTTATTAAAAACAAAATCTTCTTCATTTATAGACCATTAGAAATAATTATCACCTTCTCCCTAAGGAGAACTCTTTGCCTTTTTTTATATAACTGTGATGTTACCTTCTATTTTTGACATAATTTCAATTTTTCAACCCACCAACAATGTTGTCAGCCAATTCTTTCTAACTTATAATATCCAACTTTACATAAAAAATAATTTGTGGAAATATCTCTCTTAATTGCTAATACTTTTTCCTTGATCTGTTGCCTCATTCATACAATAATCTTTACAGTAAATAAAAAGAAAATTTAATTAATACTCATTGTTTTACATTTTGACTAATATTACTGAAAGTCTAGCTTTAGTTTATATACTTCATACGCTAATATATTTTAATCCATTACAATCTTTTTCTCCTTCCTTCCAGTCTGGAAATGCTTTTACTCACTTTACAATGATCCCCAAACTGCCAAATCTAATTATCTATATTCAATCGTTAATCTCTTTGACTCTTATTAACACAATTGTCCTGTTCACCATTCTAACTTTTTGAAATTCTCTTCTCCTATGAATCTTGGACATCATGTTTGCCTAGCTTACTTCCTATTATCTGAAAATACTATTTCTTTTTCTTTTATTGGCTCCACTTTCAATACTCATTATCACATTTTAGTATTCTCTGAGATTTTGTCCTTGACCTTCACACATTTCTCTGTACACACTCCCTGGGATAATTTCATGATTGCTTCTACCAAAACATGACTAGTGATTCTCAGATCTTTATCTCTTCTTTTGTTCAAGAGAGCTCTTGAGCTCTTGAGCTCCCAATCCAGTCACTGGATTGGGACACCTCCAATTCAATAATACTGGCAACCAAAACTTAGGACATCAAATATGGTACTCAGTACCTTCATTCTCACTCCAATCTGTTTCTCCCATACTCATTATCTCAGCTATTGATGTTCTGATATCCAGTTAGATATGATGGTATCATCTTTGATTTCTCTATGCTCTTCACAGGTGATATAACATTAGCAAAGAAGTCTTAACACATTCAACCATTAAAACATCTCTTATTTCTGTTTGTCCTGCTCTGTCCCCACTGCTACTGCCTTTGTTCAGATTCTTATCATTTCTTGTCTGAATCATTATAGCAACTTCCTTTTTGAACTTCCTGTTGTCAATATTTCCCCTTTCTGGTCTTTCCCCTACCTGCTGCTACACTAATCTCTGTTTAAAACCTAACTTAATTCTACTGCATTGCTAGTTATAAATTTCAAATCCATTACTTCTCATAAAAGATCCTTCATTATCTGCCTTTAAACTACTTCTTCAATCTCATTGTCTCTTACTTATACCTGACATTTCAAACAATAACCTTTTGTTTTGAATATCTTGAATAAACTAGTGTTTTTATGTTTGTGTCTTTGTACATGTTACTGCCTCATGTTTACATTTCTTCTCCTTATTATTCCACTTGGAATCATCTATTTACTCCTCAGTACTTAATTAAAATGTTTTTTCTTCCAAAACAATGTTCCTACGACCTCTAAGACTTTAATATATGCGATCTATCTATCTATCTATCATCTATCCATTCATCCATCTATCTACACAAGCACTACACAAGCATAAATGAACTCTTGCTTACACAGAAAAAGAGAGATTAAAGACTTGTTTTTCCTGCTACTTACAAAGAAAAACATTTCCTGGAAGAAATCCCCTCCAAAAATAGTACTGAATGGGATATTTCCAGACCACTTTTTATCATATCTTCTCAGAAACTCAGGTCTTCTTACCTTCAAAATACAGATGCAATACTTAACTAATTTCTATTATAAATTACATCTATGGTAGATATATAGATGTGATAGTCTTTGGTAACTCATTTCACTTTTCTGGACCTTATTTTTCTCTTCTTCAAATGAAGTGTTTATAGTAGGTCTCTAAGTTTGCTTCCATACATAAAAGTTAAACCTAACTGGTTCTAAATATATCCTCATGTTTTACTCAGAAGAAATCATTTACATTAATCCCATCACTCAGATTACAGTCATTTTTATGTGCATAGATTTGATAGTCAAATATATACATATCATATATTCTCAGTATATTTTAATATTTCACTATAGTAAGGTTTTAAAGCTGAGTTTACAACTAAAGAGGAAATACAAATACGGAGATACTAGCACATTATATTTCCATCTGCAGTGAGATGAATTAAAGTAATTCCTTTGTTATGTGCAGTTGCTCTAGTTTATAAAGAGTGTCTCTGCCTTTGGAAATATGCTGACAAAAGGTTAAGTTAGATATTCTATTCTGTGCCACTACTGCAGTTTAGCCTCTTTAGACCTTTATTAACTTCTTACATTACTAGCTCACTGAAGACATTGCTTGTTTTCCTGGATTGTGAAAAAATATATATATTAGGAGGCAAAATGGCACAGTATCAAGACAAGCGAGCTGGAACTCCAAAGGTTTGAATCCCTCTTTTGTCACGGTCATATGCATCCTCTTGAGTGAGTTCCTTATCAGTCTGTGCCTCTGTTTTCTCATGTGGGCAATGGGGTGCACATAGCATCATGTCTTTTGTTTTCTCTAAAGGATTTTGCAACAATAAATAAGATAACAGTTATGGAAACAAAGTGACCTTTTAAAGAAAAAGCCACTTTATCATTTGGTAAAACATTATTTCATATTGGGATGTACACATACACTTATTGCCTTTTATCATCTTTATTTCTTCATACTTATCCAGCTGTAAACTAAAAGATAGGAATACAGAAGCTAGTATCCTTGTTTGTCCTCTGCTTTCAAGGAGACAAACTGTTCTTTCCAATTGCTGTAATATATTTTTGGTGAGGAAGGAGGAAGGGAGAGCACAGATAGAGGCTTACCAGTTATTTTTCTAATTGTTAGAAAACGTAATGGATTACAAGTTCTGTTTTATTGTGACTCACACTCCAGAGAATAAGAGAGAGTGAGGAATAATTCTGTTCTGACATTCTCTGCTGGAAAAAACACCATGCACAGAGCAGCAAACAAAACCCAAGACAAAAAGGTGGAGTAAGTGGTGAATGATCTTGTGGGAATTCTCATAATTACTAAATATTCAAACTTCTTTATCCCATGGTAACTATTGAAACGGACCTCACTGTAGCAGAAAAAAAGACTAAATTAGCCCTCCAGGACCAAATTGGAAAAGATGTGGAACAATTTCACATGAGCAAATAAATTTCAGAATAAACAAATTTGCTTCTCTGTGGCATGAATTTAATCACAGACCTGCATTAGGCCTGAATAAACATCCTTTGCCCTAACTAGACATCATATTAGTACAACTGTACTCACCAAGATAAAAATCATACTCATCTACCTCTTGAAGCATCACTTCACAGTTTTTCTGGATAACAGTAGAAACATTTAAACACACAAATTCTTTTCACTGACTGTGGTGGTAAACATTGCATGGCATAAAACAGAAACCAAAGTCCATTAGGCAACAGAGAATCAGGAGAAGACCTTCCCTTCTTTGGCCTTATTTTTTAATATTTTATTTAATCTCTTAACCATATCTATTTTCTCAGTATTGCTTGCTTTACAAAGATTCAGGCAGCACTCCTGCTGCATTAAAGTCACAGATTTAAAGTGCCATCTTTCTAAATGTATTTTTTTTCTTAATTTTCATGTGAAGAGCTGAACCTTAGTGGATGTCTTCTGGAAAGTGACCCATTATGAAAACGTCTTATAAATTGTGTAAACTCCTAAAGCTTCTAAATTGGAGTAAAGAGTCATATACACTTTGTCTAACAGAGGATAATTTCCCTTTCAGTACCAGATAAATAAAACATAAACGTGAGAATACTGATTATTATAAAGATAGAACAATATAGTTTACAGTATTATTATCACACAAAATGCTTTCCAGGGTGAAACCCTAAAATGACGAATTCAAATTTCCTATTTTCATCAAATATCTATCTCTTATAAAGTACTACACACATAGCAAAACAGATATCTCTAAAAATATCACTGCTTCAGGAAATATTCCCTAAACAGAGCTGAGTAATAAGGAAAAGCCTGAACAAATTGTGTATTTATCACAAGAATAGTTGAAATTTGATGTGGATAAAAATATAGCACAAGTTGTTCTTTAATTATTTACTTTTTTCACTTTATTTTTAAAATCTATTCCAGTAATATCTAGAAAACACAAAATGGAAGTTATTATCATAGAAATTTAGCTTCAAATCACCTTAAGATAACCCAAAAATTGTATAGTAGATCTAATTCATTTAAAAATTTTTTAAATTTGCATCATCTAGTGTTTATCCCCATGTGAAAGTCAGGCACAGGTATGATTCTGAGATCCTACCATTATGCTCTGCAACTTCAAGACAGCTGGTGAAGTTTGATACATCAGGGAATTAATAAATCTCACTGTCAGTGCTACTTATTGAATGAACGACTAACAGAATTTGGGATTTGGCATTGTGGGATTTATAAGATGAAGATAAGACCTAATCACTACACTTCCATAAAAGAATTCCATGAAAGAATAATATACTTAAGAGACTACCAGTGAGCACTTTCCTGTCGATGCTTCTTGACCACTCTCTACTGCTTAACACATGACTTGGATTGCAGAGTAACTTCCTTCTGGCTCCATCTTTGGGATAATTTTGCGATCAAGAAGATAATGGTCATAAACATATGAAAATGGTAGGAAATTCAAAATTTTACAGCAATCCTAGAAATGTTCTAAATATTTTATGCCCCAAAGTAGAAACCTGCCAACGTATCTCTTCTTGAAACAAATTGCTAAGATACATTTCTGGGAAGCCTGTATGTGACCTATAACTATGGCCCCAAAGAGAAGAACTCCGACTGAACATTTTCATGGATTTTTGGAATCTAATGCCATTAGAACTATCCTCATCTGACCCTATTCCATCTTCAAAGCTAACCTGACCACAGGTATGAGTCAGAGAACCTTTTACACACTTAAGGACATATGCTGTCATATGATTTCATTCTGAAGTTGTTACTTGTGTGTTTGTGTGTGTATGTATAAGAATTAATGTCTGCTTCTAATTTCTG
The DNA here is from genome assembly GCF_002837175.3 of Physeter macrocephalus. NCBI lineage: Eukaryota > Metazoa > Chordata > Mammalia > Artiodactyla > Physeteridae > Physeter > Physeter macrocephalus. The sequence goes on along the minus strand of NC_041224.1, from coordinate 110,801,879 downwards.
GTGTGCTGTTTCATTTCTCATTATGATAATGTTTTTGCACTATCCGTTGGTTCATTTCTTTGAAGAGTTCCCCTTCCAATTACTATATTATCATTAAACATACTCCAATTTTTTCACAGAAAATTAACATTATTTATGATATTTTAATTTAAATATATTGTGTTTTTTAGGATGTTCTCTTGTTGAAAAGATAGGAATCTAGCTGATTTCATATCTTAAATAAAAACTATATACATAAAATAGGCTTTGTTAGATTCATTTTAAGACCACTTTCTATCCCTTAATACTTTGAATCTATGAAAGTCTGCCTGTGGTATTTAGAAGTTTTCCTATATAATCGTATGTTGCCTATATAAATGATACCTGGGTTCAGACTGCATAAGGAAAAATATAATCACCAGGATATTTTCCAGGGCATTTTCTTTCTATGCTTCAACAAGAATTGAGTTAATGGAGGATTTAGTACCCTGGGACGTAGAAGAGATTAACTCTACTAATTCTGGGCCTATTCATATATTATTACACACAGAAAAGGCCCCATATAGGCAGGGTGTGGAAGAAGGGTGTGAGGTATCAAATGTACATGCTGCAAATTTCATTTCTAAGAATGTGATGATGGTGACCAAATAGTTTCACTTTCTCCTGTATAATCTTACAGTTCAAAAGATTCATGAAGAACAACCTTCATCATAGCTGCAAATCATAGAATTAGGCCCTAAATTTTGCTGTACTCTTCCATAGCACAAAATGGAATTTCTGTCAATGTTCTAATGAATTCCATTTCATAAAAATCTGGACAGATCTTTCAAAATGAAAGCAAAACTAGAAACATCCTCTTCCCCAAATCCAAATACATATCTATACACAAACACACACATATCTCCAAACACTAAAACTGTGGGTCTTATTGAAATGGATCTTAGTTCTGTCATTCAATTATTTAACCTACTCATAATCTAAGAAGCTCTAAGTGTGGCTTGTCTGGGTAACCTTGATGAAGTCCTGAAGTCCCCTGAATCTGTACTTCCTTACCTTTTAAATAGGAATGCTAAAGTGTTACCAATTATCACTCATTTTAAAAATGAAGTGCTAAGGTGGCTGGCACTCTGTAAGCCTCTAATAGGACACCATTTTAAACTCATTATTAACACGTGTCCTTAGGGTATGCAACTCAGGAACTAGCAGTCCTTAACTGGACTTTATTAGATTTAAGGGAATCCAGGGCTCTCTCCACAGTGAGAACAGCTCAAGTGCAAACCATGGAGTCAAAAGAGTCATGGAGAATGTCAGGAGAAGGACAAAATAACATTTTCAGGGCTCTAGGAGTAGAAGTGATTATTTTTCTTGTTTTGATATCATCAACAAGCTTTCACAATCCCACAGGCCAGAATAACATAATCAGCAATTACTTGGGTGACCTAAAAGAAATTTTTGAACTTATAAAATAAATTTGTAAAGTTCATACACATACACAAAAACAAAAACCCACAACTGATAAAGGTCCAGAAAGTAAAATGATAGTTTTTAAGTGAATGAGCAAATGTGTACAATATTTCTGTGGTTGATACTTAAACCATAACGTTATAAATGTTATAGATAAATAATAGTATTTGTTTAGAGATTCTTAAAGTATACAGGAATATAAGAAAAATAATTTTTTTGGATAAAAATTTTGTGGTATATACTGAAGGGCTAAACGTAGGAGAAACTCTAATTGAGTAAGAAGCAAATAGTTAATTTTTCTCAGATTGTTTCACATGTGCATTACCACCAGTTCAACCCTTTATTCCCAGTATCATCATTATAGACAACAGTCAATATTATTTTCAGTAAAGGATCTCAGAATTCTACTCAATGTATGATCTAATCCTTCTACTTCTTAGTTATATGCAGAAATTTTTATTAAAGTGTTAAACATCTAAGAGACAGTCAATAGATGTTTTTATAAGAAAGAAAAAGGAAGGGAAGGGCAAAGTTGAAACACCAACATGAGTTGGAAGAGAAGAAAAGTTAGAATTGTCTAGAGTTAATGCCTAGAACAATTTTTCCCTACTTTGCATTCTATGGAGATTATAAAAAACAGATTACTAGGCCTACTTCTGTTGCACCCCACACTTGTATTTTTTAAAACAGTCTCCAGGCAAAGCTGATGTGCAAATAAAGCTGAACACAGTTGACTCCAGAATATCCCCAAATATTCTGCTAATAAATACTTTTAACTTCTTAGTAAATAATTTGAATTAATACATAAATGAAAAAAAGTTCCTTGCTATTCGAGATCCACTAGGCATCATTAATAATATATGTTTCATACAACAGCAAAACACTAGAAAATTTGGAATCAGATAGATGTGGGATCAGATTCTACCTCTGCTACTTACTGGGTTTATGACTGTGACAAGTTATTTCATATCTTTAAGGCTGTTTTCTCATATATAAATTGGATATAAAACCTAACTCTCAGAATTTTTGCTAAGATTAAATGACAAATTTTAATGAAAATCATAATAGAATGCCTATGTGATATGCAGAAAAGGTCAGTATCAGTGCCCACCACCTTTGTCTTAATTTGTTGATATAAATTCAGACATTTTTACTTTTAAAGCCAAATAACTTTTAACATATATTATGAAAAAATTTCATTGAGAAACCTTTAAATTATTTTAAATATCATGATTTCTCTCCATATTTTTTCTATTCTGTACTCCACCCACTCTGTCTTCATCTTTTCTCTCCTTTTCTCTTCCAGCAAATATATGATAACTGAGAACTACACACCAAACAATAGATGACAAAAAGAATTGTTTTAGTCATCTCTTGCTGTGTAACAAATTAACCCAAACTTAATGGAATACAACAAATATTATATCAGTGATTCTGAGAATCAGAAATACAAGAGCAACTTACTGGTGGTTCTGATTTGGAGTCTCTCATGATGTTAGAGCTGAGATGTTAGCTGGAGCTTCAGTCACTTTAAGGTTTACCTGGACTAGATGATACCCTAGCAAGTTGGCTCAATCACATAGCCATTGGCTAAAGACTTCAGTTTCTCACTGGTTATTGGTAGAATATCTCAGTACCTCAAAATGTGGAATTTATATAGTTGCTGGAATGTCTTTACAACAGGTCAGGTAGTTTGTCCAATACATGCAAGAACTTTGAGGATCAAAATTATATTGGCAAAATTACCACCAGTTTACACTGTCCCTTTCAGTCCAAGATGACATTGTTTCTACCAAAATAATTCTTTTAAAACTGTTTGGATTTCTTGTTAATCTTAATGTGCCAAAGGTCACACTGACAAATCTCTTTTGACATATGCCCATTTCTATTTTAGACTTTTGCTGATGGGCAATTTCCTTAAGCTCCTTAGTACCTCTATTATTTGATTTAGAGGATCTGCAAGGCATACCCTTAAAATGTTTGGAAGAACTTTTTTCTGACTGAATGATATTCTGAAGCTTCACCTCAGAGTTTTATGAGATCTTAACAAAGATTTCACAGTCCCTGTCTTGACTTCATCTGTACAGCATGTTTTCTTGGCAGTGTTTACTATCTGGAGTGGTTGAGAATTTTCAAAGCAATCAAATCTTGCTTCTTTGTGTTTAACAATACTTACTTTAGTTCATCTCTCTTTTCTCACATTTTACCATTAAGTATCAAAAAGAAATCAGATGGCATCTTCCAACACTTATTCTGGAAAGCTCCATAGCTAGATCTCCCAGTTCATTAGGCATATTTTCTACTTTCCATGTTTTTGCAGGAATCATTGATAGCTTTATTTTTAGCCCTCACACAAAGCCTTCTGAATTGTCACCATTCTTCTACATAGAGTTTTTTTCAAGGCTTTTAAAACCTTTACCACTTTTCTTTTCAAAATCCTACCAGTTTTATTCATTGTCCAGTTCCAAAGAGATTTTACATCTCTGTCATGGTAGCATGATGGATCACTTCCAGGTACTAAATTTTGTGTTGATTATGACCTAGTCTTGAAAGTTATACTCTGTGATTTCCACTACATTCTGTTTGTTATAAGGGAGTCATAAAGTACAGCCCACACTCAAGGAAAGGGGATCTAAATGAAATCTTTGGAAGGAGGAGTGTTAAAGTATTTGATTTATGGCCATATTATAAAACACTGCAGGAAGACAAAAATTGAATAAGAAATATCCTTTAAACTTTAAAGCTTTCATAACTAGTAAAAGTAACAAATACATAAAATAAGCATGATACAACATAAAATATACTTGAATCGATTTATGGGAAGTATTATTTTTAGATACAGAGGAAAGAATAATATATTTATGTAGTTTGAATGAATTTGTAAACTTTAAGGATGAATAGCAATTCACAACTCAGAGAAACTGGGAAATGGTATTTTAGGCAGAGAGAACAGCATGAAAGAATTCAGAGATGCACAAAGAGCATGGGAAGTTTGGGGAACGGTACTAGTAGTCCATCAGAGATAGCTCAGAGGAATGTAAGTAGTAAGGAGTCGCAGGATATGGTGTTAGGTGGGGTCCAATTGTTAAAAGAATTATACACTATGATAAGGAGTTTGAACACAAAATCCAAAGAAGATTGATTTTACAAGCATGACATTTCTTCAAGGTTTCTTATTTTATTTCAAAATTCACATGGCATTTCATGCTATTCTGTAATAAATCGGTATTTTTTATTTAAAGAGTTTACCCAACGTTTAAGTAAAATTGCCATTCCTGGAATAAGTGCAGTTGTTTATAATCTGGTTTCACATACAGTTTGCACGTTACAGAGTAATCTTTGAGCAAGCCAAAGTAAAGATGCTACTCATGGCACAGACAGCAAGGCTGAAACATAATGAGATATTTTTAAAGAGGGTATCATAGTAAGATTTGCATTCGAGAAAGTTAACTCTGGTGTTAATAATGACTACAACTTGCATTTGGGAAAATTCGGAAGGGCAGGTTGAAGGTTATTGTAAGAGCTGATTGATGCTTGAACAATAAGTGTAACTTGAGAGAAGGAACAGCTTCGAGAGAGTTACAGGATAAGGGACTGCTTCCTGAAGCTAACTGAATTATTTATATTTTATAAAGTATTTGTTTTCAAACAACTGGCTCAGATAACTATGTGCATAGAATGTATTTCTCTTGGGGAACCACTCATTCATTTCTTGGTCCATCTTGTAACAATCACCATCAGGGAATAGACTGTGTAAGACAATACTCAGAGCACATCCTACTCCAGCGATTCTACTTCATTTTTCATTAATGACTAGCTATTTCCATAGCAAGTCTGAAACAAGTCTAATTAAATGACCTTATCTTTATTTATTTATTTCGCCAGGGAAACTAAAGGGTGTAATTTGTAATTTTAAAGTTGTTGTATTAAAGAGGCCAAAAACTGGTTCAGAGATTAGATGCTACGCATATAGACTCCTAATCTACCAAAATCTAAATTCATGAGTTAATTTTCACAGAAGTGATATTTATCTGGCTAACACTCTATTTTCAAATGAAAATGTAGTATTTTTTTCAAATAAAATTCAACTATAGAATAGTTATGTAAAAAACTAGCTGTCCTTATACCCCTATAACTTCAACTTTAGCAGTTCACTACTATTCCTGGAAGAACTCAAGTAGAAAATAAAATCTGTCTCCCAATTCATCCCACAAACCCAGTTTCTGATGTGACAGAGGAAAAAAAAGAAAGAATGACTGCTACCTAAATCCTGTTTTTAAAGAGGGTGATATAAATCATGTATACTGAGAAGATGTGGATGTTTAAATGCCTTACTTATCTTCCATTAACAGTCAATTAGCCTGAGGAGAAAACTTTTGGTGGAAGGTGTGAGAGGAATCGTTAGACTGCTTACTGGAGGTGGATCAAAAAGTAATGACAATCTCCAGGCCAGGATGCCTCCTACTCCCCAAATCCCCATGAAATCTCAACAGTCCCTGAGTTAAGCAGATGTGATTCTATAGCTTAAAACAGAGAGAAAGAAGAGAAAACAAAAAACAGCAACAAAAAACAGAACTAGCAATTTGCAAAGAATTCACTTAGAGAGGAAGAACCAACTTTAAACATTGTAGAGTGAAAAATAACTGAAAACTAAGCTAGAGAAAGGTCTTTACAACAGTGGTTGCTTGAAATTGTAATTAGAGTAAGGAAATAGTTCTGTCCTTTAAAAACCTTTCAGGAGGGTAGAATGTAACCCTTAAGAAAGAAGATGTGCATACAGGTACATTGAAGGTTTTCCCCTAGAATTCCATCTCAACATAGTTTATACTTAGTAGTGAGCACAGAAAATGTGAGTCAGTGGGTGTTCTATAGGAGCAGTTCCACGTGTAGATGTATTTCTGATGTATCTGTGGGGAGGAAGGTGATCTCCGCATCTTACTCTTCCGCCATCTTCTCTCTCTTTCCGAAAATGTGAGTCAGGAAAGAAAAGAGGAATTGGTGTTTTACTGAGGTTATAAACCCAACTTTCCAAGTAAGATGGGGTTTCCCGAACAGTAAGTCAGGATATACCTTTAGTTACAGAATTTGTATACCTTATATTAACTTCCACAACCTAGCATTGCCCTCCTACCTCCATGCCAGAACGTTGCTTGCTAGAAGTTAGGAGAGTATAGTATGCATCAGCAGACAGGAACTCTAGCTCTGGAGAGGTTAGAAAGTCAGCAGCATGTTCTTCAAGCTGTGCAGGATCTTAAATGAACTACAGACAATTTTTAAATGTTTATTTTGAAAAAATTGTAGATGTATAGAAAGTTGAAGAGGAATGTAAAGGAGGTCCAATTTACCATGTATCCAGTATCCCCCAGTGCTGACATCTTGTATAATAATAATGCAATCTCAAAATCAGGTAATTATAATTGGTATGATTCAGAGTTTATTCATATTCACCAGCTATATATGTACTCATATTTATTAAGATGTGAGACATAGGCAGAGGGTTGTTTTTTTTAATGCCTTTGTATGTAAAATTTCTCCAAAACAATTCTTTCCTCCATTGAATTGCTTGTGTAACTTTGTCAAAAAATGATTGCATATATCTGTGTGGATCTATTTCTGGTTATTCTGTTTGGTTACATTGATCTATGTAACTTTCTCTGTAACAGTGTTAAAATGTCTATTTCACTTTACTATATAACTACTAAAACATAGTGAGCCTTAACAGTAGAAGAGTGATTTCTCCCAATTTATTTTTCTTTTCGAAAATTGTTTTCAGTACTCTAGGGCCTTTCCTAAATACACTTTAGAATAAGCTTATCTATATGTACAAAAACCTTGCTGGGAATTTGATAGGAATTGTGTTAAGTTTATATGTTCTATGTTGAATCCTCCAATCCTTGAGCATGATATGTCTTTCCATTTACTCCAGTCTTCTTTTATTTCTTTCATCATCATTTTATACATTGCAGCCTACAGCTCTTGCATATGTTTGTTAGATGTATGGCTAAGCATTTCATATTCTTTGGAGCATTTAAAATGGTACTGCATTTCTAATGTAAGTTTAATGTGTTCCTTATTAGTATATAGAAATATAATTCTTGTGTGTGTGTGTGTGTGTTGATCTTGTATTCAGCAATCTTGTTGACCTTACCTATTCAAGTTTTTTTTAAGACTCGAGATTTGCTATCTAGACAATCTCGTCATCTGCAAACAGGAAGAGTTGTATTTCTTCCTTTTCAAACTGTGTGACTTTATTTCCTTTTTTTCCCTTACTGTATAGGCTAGAATTCTCAGTCCCATGTTGAATAAGAGCAGTGAAAATGGGCATCTTTGCAATTTTCACAGTCTTACAGGGAAAGCAATCAGTCTTTCACCATTACCTATTATGTCAGCTGCAGATTTTATTTGTAGATGCATTTATCAAGTTGAGGAAGTTTCCTTCTTTCTAGTTTGCTGATAGTTTTTATCATTAATGGTATTGGTTTTTCTCAAATACTTTTTCTGTATCAATTGATATGATCATATGAGTTTCTTCCTTATCTTATTGATATGGTAGACTATATTGATGGAGTTTTATATTTTGAACCAGTCTTATATACTTAGAATAAATTTCAATTGGTTGTTGTGTAGAATGTTTTTTCTCTATTTTGCTGGATTCAATTTGCCAATATTTTGTTGGTGATTTTTATATCTAGGTTTATGAGAGATTTTGGTCTGTAATTTAGAAGTTTTTTTCTTTTTTGTAATCTCTTACCTGGTTTTGGAATTAAGGTAACGCTGGCCTCAGAAATTGAATTTAGAAGTGTTTATTTAAATTTGTACAGACTTATTAACCCTCACCTTTTAAATGGGATTCATGACCTTTCCCTATCTGTAAAACAAGGATAATAAGCTTTTAAGTTAATTAAAATATTTAGAAACAAAAATTCTTAAAAGGGTTAAATGAGGACCTAGAATAGAGAAGATGCTCAATGAATGGAAACTAGAGCTATTTATATTGATCTAGTACCCAAAATAAAGAGGGAAAGCTGAAACTCAGCGGTATCCCTCTCTTCTGCACTCTGCTCTGGAGCTTCCTCCAAAGCTCATGCTACATCCACTTACAGGCTTTATCCATGATAATGTCAGAGAGAAAGAAAATTTTCCTCTATACTCCTAGGTTCTTCTGGTTGGTCTAAGAATTAAATTGACATGGGACAGATTAACAGGATAAAATCAAATTTCAATTTCATAAAATGAGGTATATATGCCATCCTGAGCTAAGGAATGGGATGGAGGCCTAAGGCTTCCAAGGACAGGAGGGTCATTCACAGGATGATAATAAGAGCAGCTGTTTGGTAATTAAATGCTTGCCCTGCCATATATAGATAGGGCCATTTAGATAAAATTTACCTCTGGTAATAGTGGTTTTTTGGGGAAAAATCCCCAATTTAAATTCTTCTAAGTAGTTAAGGAAGAGGCAGTAGTTCTCTTGAGCCACAGGCTCTCCATTGCCTTTAGCACAAAATAATCCACATGCCAAAAATGGCACATTTTCGGGAGGCCTGTTCTGAAACGCTAACGAAAACATCATATTGCATCATACTCTCTGCCCTTCTCCATTAATACCACGATTTGGGCTTCAAAAAAATTAAAGAGTAGAGCATTTCTTACAAAAAGACAAATAAATCTAATGTAGAAACACCAAGATAAACTAGCCAATACTGAGAAGACTCAAATGATAACAACTCAAACAATAACATTAGGAGGAAAATGTAAATGTAAATCAAGAAGAACAAATAGCATTGCTTAGCACCCAGCTTTAATTCATTAGCCACTGTAGTCACTGATTGATAGTGTACCCTGAGAGGAATTTGGGAGTAGAAACTTGATGAGGGACTCTGTGCTTTGGGAAAACATCCCCCTTAGATGTATATCTCAGGAAGAATTTTAATGAACCCAGATTCTTGCATTTTCTCATACAAATAAAAGCACTAAAATCATTAAGTTGAGTTAATCTGTTTTTTTGTGAATAGCAGTAATCTTTTACCAAGATGTATGCTTAACTGCATGTATTTCCTAGACAAAAATCATACATAAACTAGGCTTCTCCTTCTGACTTTTTGGAACAGTTTTCTTAGAGCTCCTGAGAGGCTGTTTCTCAGGCTATAGTCCTCAGTAAGGCCCCTGATTATAGCTCTTAGGTTGTTCCTTTTTCTTTAGGTCAACAACATCAAGAGAAGAATAAGAAATTAAGATTGAAGACTCTTGTTATTAAAAGAGTAACCTAGGCCCAGCAACATTACCATAACCTAGGAGTTAATTAGAAATAAAAATCTCAGGCCCCCAGCTCAGATTTACTGAATCTGAATCTTCATTTTAACAGAATCCCCAGATGATTCCTACGCATATTATGATTGAGAATAAAAAAAGCACTTGCTCAGACTACAGAAGACAAAAAAGAATACATATATTCATTTCAGCTTCTCCAACTTTCTTCATTCTCTTCTGCTTGAGTAATGGCAACAGTGGTTCTACTGGCTTAGCTTGGAAAGAAAAGGGGAATAAGATGCCAAGCTGATGAATTTACTGCTGAGTTATTTAGAGCTTTTCTTTTTTCTTACCATTTGTAAACTCTGTGATTGTCAAAATAAATAGTATTTATGCCTTGAAATTTAAGTTCAGTGATAAATCCTCAATTGCAAAATTTAAAGGCTTATTAAATTCCTTGGCAAATACTTGCTACTCTTATCTCCAAAGAAATGAACAAAAGGAAGGAAGTTAAATTATTCTTCACTTGGGTTAATACATGCCATTGAATGGCATTGGCAGTTAGAAATTTCAAAAAGGTGCTCTATTTAGGTTCTCTAGTCTTTTCATGAATGAGGCATAACAATGAAAGCTAAAGGCAGTTGTAGGGGAGGGAATATAATTTTTCTTTTCCCTTTTTAGGTTCTTGCTGAGACCACCCTGTACTAAAAGACAGATTAATAGGAAAGAAAACTATCAGAAGTTTGATAACATGTATACCTACTGTATACTTGGGAGAGACCCTGGAAAACTAAGTGACTCCCTAAAACAGCCCAAACCACCACCTTAAATACCCTCTCCAGTTAAAGACAAAAGGAAGATATTGGGGGTGGAGAAGCCAGTTATTGGAGGTTATCAGGTAAAGCACAGTAAACAAGGGTATAATTGTTATGCAGATTTAAGTCCCTGCCCTCTTCATTGATAAGTTTCTAAAGATTTAGCCACCCTTCTCTCCCTGGTACAGACAGGAAGGCACCCTTACAAATGGAGATTTCCCTTATAAATGTAAATGTCTCTTACAAAAGGGTAACATCTACTTGGATTTCAGAGCTTCCCCCACATCTGCTGTTTTTTAAAAATAACCAGCTCAAAATATCCTTATGACAGAGATATTTTGGGGTGGCAAGTTCTGCTACCCTTCACAGTTTTGGGGACTGGGAAACTGCAAAGAGAAATATTGATATAAAGATATTAGCATATTAAATCAAACCATCCAAAATATTGATCTAGGAATTTTCCATTTAAATGATCTAGGATTAAATTAATTAAATTACTATTGGCATGTTTTGTAAAGGAGTCACAACTAAAATGTATGAACTTAAAAATAATATAAACTGTTGTAGAGTGAATTACATTCTCCCTTTGGATTTTCTGTTTCAAATAAAAATTTGTCAATTAAAGTGGAATTATTGCTCAGATTTTCTGTGCTGTCTTTTTCATTGTTGTTCTTTCTCACTTAATCTTATAGTGGTCACCCTGGGAAATTAGAATTAGAGTAGCAAGGTTTTTTAACCTTTTAAGCCAGAATCTCTATGGAAACAATTGGCTAAATTTTTAGCAGAGTGAACAGCTAACATACTTCATGTCTCTCCTGTGCTGTTTGTTTGCGGGGAAAGGTTTAGAGTTAGTGTCAATTCTTTAACTAACAGTAACCTTGAAATAGGACTATACCTCTGCAAACTCAACTATTTTGTGTTTCATTTTCCTTTTCTGTTCAGAAAATCTAAAAGTGACTAGTTCTGACTCTACTATCTTTTTGCAAATGACCCTGAAAATATTTGTGTATCAATATCACTTAGCATTTCCAACTACAGCCTCAACGACATGCTGGGCATTGATGGGCTTTTAATTCTAATGATGTCAACTCTTCTATCCTGCAGGGAATCAAAATCATACCTCTAACTCCCCTCCTATGGCAGATTTCTCCCTTAACTAAAACAAGCAACTTATTCATGTCCCAATGGACTCCCATTTAGAGCTATGGTATTTTTCTGAGAAAATATAAGAACTGAAAACTCTGCACCTTGAGCTTAGCCTAATTTATGTGTCTTTCTTTAAATGCACACCTTGCAGTAAAACAAAATGTGACAATAACACCTTATTATTGTATAAAAGTATGCTAATTTAATACTCTTATGAAGTGCTTGCTTTATTTCTCACAACTCCTCTATTGCTTTTTTTGTAATTGAAATCCAAGTTACTTAAATTTAGTATATCCACTATTACTCTGTCTCTCCAATTTTCTGCTAGCCATGAACCGATATTTCTAAAGAAATAAAAGCATCCATGCTATATATTTCAGGGCATGCCTGCTAAGAATAATATCACCATAGGGTCTTGGGAGGGATAATAGAGATCATCTTTTGAGAAACTCAAGCAGCATCCTTCACACCAAATCAACATCCACACCAGATAAGAATCTGCCAGAAAGAGGTGGGGCTCAAACCTCACCAAGCATCCTATTCTGTTGATGAGCAGTTTCAATGGATAGAAAGGATTTGTTTATATTGAATACTTATGCCTTAGGCCACTGGTTCTTATCTCTTAGAACTAAACAGAAAAGTATAATCTCCCTTATGAACTACAGACCCTGAAATATTTTAAATTTTTATAGGTTTCTTCCTTCTCTAGGATTAAGATTTCATTTATTATTCCACAGATCCTCAGTGTACAAAGCTCCTGGCACATAGTAGGCAGTTACAAATATCTGTTGGATGAATGACAGCTTCTTCAAATCATGTAGAATGGAAATAAAATTACCTTCCTAGGCTCACTATGCTTCTATTTTATAAATTTGAGTTTGAGTCATCTGACAAACTTTGTATTTTCTCTTGCTCAACCTTACTTCAGTCATTCCACATTTATTCAAATAGAGGGATTCACTATTGCAGAGCATTAGCATGATTTCTGAGCTGTGTCATTATAAAATTCAATAAGCATGCTTTTTATGATTCATCAAAATCATGATAATTTTGAGGGGGCCAACTATAGAATGAAACAGACATCTATCCATTACTCTCACTAGTATTTGGCAAAGAGGTTAGAATGCTCATGACTTTATTTACTGATCAGCTTTTTTTTAAAAAAATGTGTTACTATACACATTATATGAGAATATGTTAAACTTTTCTAAAACTCAGAAATACAATCCCAGTAAATAAGTAACATTAGTTCAGCAAGGCTTGCTGTTACTGAATTAGTGCTGGTTCCTAGTACCCCTAAAATTTCTTTACGATCACTCCAATACCTTTGTTTAATAGTCCATTTTCTAACATTTCTTTTTCAGGTTTGTCAGATGACTCAAACTCAAATTTATAAAATAGAAGCATAGTGAGACTAGGAAGGGAATTTTATTTCCATTCTACATGATTTGAAGAATATGTCCTTCATCCAACAGATATTTATAACTGCCTACTATGTGCCAGAAACTTTGTACACTGAGGTTCTGTCAAATAACAAATGAGATCTTAATCCTAGAGAAGGAAGAAACCTAAAAAATTTTTAAAAGATGCTCATTTTACTTAGATTATAATTTTTGGAATCCATATTTTTCAAAAACTGCAATCTTCATTTTTTGGTTCTATTTCTATTCTCCATGATTTTGGTTCTATTCCTATCCTCCACGATTTCTCTAATATTTCTGACAACTGTTCTATGATGTGAGAGAAAGAGAGGTACAGATACGGATATACATATATATTTCTTACACTATTCTATTAGTTAATTTATACAAGTCTGGTGTTTATGATGAAATTAAATTACATATGTAGCCTCTTCATATACGCCTAACTATCTCATTTATTTTTCTCATTAAAGCAAGATGCTATGTTTCTCAATTTCAAGACCATCTTCTTTGATGCAGCAAAATAAAACTGACTTCTGTTTAATTTTGTTTCCTGTAAACATTGCCTCAATTGTGGGTCTCTCTTTTTTATGACCAAAACAAAATTTAAAAACCTTCTGTTTCTGTTTGTCTCATTTCTAGTCTAATCTCATTGTCAATATCCTTTGAAGTTTAAGTCAGTATTTTTTATTTGCTTGTATGTTTCTTGATCCTTTAAAAATCTAAACTGATAGAATAGCAATCTATATGATTATGGTAATTTTTTTTAGCAGCTTGTTTTCCTTTTACTATTTCTTAGATATTTTAACATTTCTTTACTTTGTGTTTTTACTAACAGTCCCTGTCTTCAATCTATTTCTTTTTATTATTTCAATCCATGGTGTGATGCCTTTTATTTCTGTGAAGTTCTTTTTTTTTTTTTTTTTTTTTTTTTTTTGTGGTATGCGGGCCTCCCTCTGCTGTGGCCTCTCCCGTTGGGGGGGGCAGGCTCCGGACGCGCAGGCGCAGCGGCCATGGCTCACGGGCCCAGCCGCTCCGCGGCATGTGGGATCCTCCCAGACCGGGGCGCGAACCCGGTTCCCCTGCATCGGCAGGCGGACGCGCAACCGCTGCGCCACCAGGGAAGCCCCTGTGAAGTTCTTAATGTATTTCCTGAAGGTCCTGTTTCTGATTATACATCCTAATTCCTATTTATATTCTTTAATCATGATCAGTTTGTGCCAATAATTTAGTTCCATGCTCTAACTACCATTTAGTAATTGTTCATTAGTAAGACAGAACAGATCTTCAAATTCTTGACTTTTCAGCCAGGCAAATAAAAAAGGATCAATTCTTCTGCTTTAATTGAACAAAATTTCCAGTCAAAATGTGGATAAGATTTTCTCATTTCACATGTGTATTTTCTTTCTTTGCTAAAATTTTGCTAAACTGTGCTTTCTATCATTCTAATAATCATCACTAAATTCATTCATGAATTTATCTTGATTGGGTGGCTATGCTGCACTAGTAAATTAACCATAACATGTAAATTGCTTACAAGCAACAACATAGAAAGTTTATTTCTTGCTCATGATATATGCTCAAGTAGACCTGGTAGTGGGGAGAGTCTTCTGTTCCATGTAGTTATTCAAGGTCCCAGGCTGACAGTATCTCTACTACCCGGAATTTCACAATTCACGAATTCACTGTGTGCTGGCTGGAAAATCATGTGCATATTTTCAATGCTCTGTCTCAGAAACATTACACATCACTTCTGCCCATAATTTATTGCTCAGAACTAGGCATATAGTTAATCCTGCCTAATTGCAAGAATTGGGATATAAATTGGATATCTGGTGAGTACCACTGTCCCTATCTGGGTTTGTGGATTACTTTGCATCTATGTACTTCCTTACATCCAACTTCTTTGACTAGAATTGCTTCTTAAAAGCAACAGCCATATTCTAATTATGAGTTCTATTCTATTGAATTTCTGGCATAACCATGAGAACACATCCACCTACTTTTACTAAAATATCAGGTCCTCACTTTATTTGCATAGTTTTGGTAAACAGTTACTGAAGCTCTATATATCAATATCTTTATATCTCTATATGAACTTCCTATACATCCTCTCTACAGTGATTACATGACATACCTCAATCTTTTACAAAATCTAGTTTGTTTTGAGAATTCCCTCATCTGATATTTTGGCTTAAATTACTGTGATCAGACAGGAATGTTTTGCTAACTACATTATTCTGAGTACTGTTAGATCCAATGTCTTCAACAATAAGAATTTTAAAATCCTATTTTTAACTTCATATCCACAGCCATCTGTTCACTGCTAATAAATACATGTTCTTTCAAATTTTAACCTTCAATTGCAAGTGGTGAATATTCTATGTATGTTCTCAAATGTTTCTATTTACTATTATATTTACTAATTTGCTCATCAATATCACTAGAAAGTCAAGTTTTCTTTTTTCATTTATTCATTTATTCTTCATGTGTTAGTTAATTTAGCAAATGCATATTACTAACTCTGCCAGACATTGTAATGGTGTTAGTATAATCTTCCCAGCATCAAAAAAAGCTGAAGGTGAGTAGAAATTAAAGTAAGGATAGTTGATTGAATACACACATTTATTTTGTTATGTAATGAAATTCTACCAAACCAACAATAATGTGAATTTTTAAGTCATTAACCCACAAAGGTGAAAAGAAAGGAAAAAAAAGACAATAGTATCACAATTGTGGAAGCTGGAAAGCATTAAAATGAGTGGAAATATACCTAATATAGCCAAGAAATCTGAATCATAAATCCATAAAGGGTCAATTCAGAACCAATTTAATTTTTTCCATAGAATCCTGAAAGTCACTAGACATCTTGGATGCGGGGTAAATGACACGAAGGCTAGACTAAGGATAACTGGCTGAAAACCTGTTCAAGAGTCACTCGAGAACAAAAATCCCTTTCTCTGCTTTGCTTAGCAAGATGATTTCTTCTCCTCCATTTTGCAAAACAACTGGATATTTATGCTGTGGATGAAAAAGTTAAAAAGAATAAGCAGCAACAGAGTCTCATTATAGGCAAACTAGGAACCATACTTCAGACTGAAGAAAATATGAGCGTGCATATAAAAGGTGCTGATTTACATGCAGCACCTTTCCTTCACTGGGTTCCTTGGGTGACTGAAACACTGAAGCCAGGTCTTTACTCTCCAAGAAAAATATTTGAAGAATCTTCTATCAGGAAGCTTAGTAGCCTAAAAGAAGAGAAGAGATGGGATGGTTCTGGACAGAAGGGAAGGGAGAGAAAGGAAAAGAAAAGACAGACCATGATAGCTAGCACATCCTCAACTAAAATATCCAGTTAGATCACCCCATAGTAAAGCTTGTATCTGCATTTTCCACTCATATGCTCAGTGCTTTCACAAGCTTTGCAGTGCTACAGTCTTAAATATGAGAAAACAACAAAGAATAACTAGAAAGATTTGAAAGCTACTAATGGGCAAGATGCTGATCAAAACAAACAAAAAGAAAGAAAACATTTGGAAAAAAAAATCACTACATATAGAGGAAAGAAAACATAAAAATAAAATATACCAAAAAGATATAAGATACAGGAACTATGAAACAAGAAAGGGGCCCCTTGGCAAAGAAACATTCAACAAATTTGAAAGGAACTTTTGGACATTAACATTTTGGTGTCAGTGCTAAAAAACTCACTAATAAGTGTTGGAAGAAAATGCTAAAGATATCTCCTATATATTATGGGAAAGAAAGAAGGAGATGGACTGTAGGAGAGAAAAGAGCAAAATATTAGAGGGCGTTCCCAAAATGCCCAAATATTGTCCAAATAATTGGATAGAAGAAAAAGAAAAAAATAATAAGGGAATACATTATTAACATTCATAAAGATAATTTCCCAGAACTCTAGGGCATAAGGTCCAGATTGAAGGTACCCAACAATTGCTTTGCTCAGGGAAGACAGAACCAAACATCATTCAGGAATTTTTGAAAACGGGGGGCAAAGAGAAACTTCTAAAAGATTCTAGACAAAGAAAATAAGTCCTAATCAAAAGATCAGGAATCAAAATGGCATTACTCCTCTACATTTCTAGAAATGAAATTTATGAAAGATGGTATTCCCTACCTAAAAGTTTATAATGACCTGACTTATCAATTAAGTGTGTCTGGAGAATAAAGATATTTTCATATGTACAAAGCTGCAAAAATTTACCTATAAAAACCCCTTTCTCAGAAAGAGTCAGAGAGCTACCTGGGAAACAAGAGTTAATTAGTAATATTATACTTCAAAATATTTATTTAGGAAAAAAGTAAATATGTAAGATATAGTACCATTCTCTTTAGTCCAAACTTATATCTAGCTTTGGGGTTTTGATTTTGATTTCAGGGATACTTGAAGGTGAAGACAATATTAATGATACCTTTGCTTTTTTGTGTTTTCTTTTTCTATTTAGCTTATTGGTAATTTTTTTCACTTCAGTAAATATATATAAATAAAATTATTTAAATAAATACAAGTTTTCCATGGTCCTCAAAGTTCACATAACTCTTTTTTAGTAATTAGAAAAGTTCATTAATACTTTCTGTAGCAAAATCTCACTGTGGGTTCCAAAGTTTTTGAAAGAGGTTTCACCTTTAGTGCCTCCAAAACACTGTTTGGACAGTGGAATAAACTCTAGAATGGACTAGTAAGACGGAAAGTTAAGAAATTCTGTTGGATTTCTCAAATTGTTTTTAAACAATGCAAGATAAGCTCTGATCACATATTTCTCTACCTAATACCATGAGTATGAGTCTCTGTTTTTTCTTGTACTTGGTTTTAGGCATGCATGTAGAAGTGGAGAATATTATTATTAATATAATAATATTATTATTATTCTCTTTTGCCAATCATTATAATATAATGCCAACAAGAGCAATGAATTTTGTTTTTTCCCCCCTGACCCTCTGATATATAGTGCCTAACAAATTATGCACACAGTCAATAAATGTGAATAGATGAAATAATGGATGGATAAATGAAAGAGACAAAGGAGTGTGATAGAGTCCTCAGGATGATTTGGAAAGGAGATTCCAGGATGATAGTTGTACATGTACATGGGGTAGCCCATCTAGATTATAATAGGTGAGATGATTCTGAAAGACACTTTTTCATAAAGATTAAATCTTCAGAATACCTGTTGCACCAAAATGTCTTGAGAGATGATATAGGTAATAGACAAAAGTTTGGGTTGAATTAGAGACATACACATATGAAAACTAAACAAACAAGAAAGCAAAATTAACTCCAGAAAAAAAATCAAAGAGTAAACAGGGAAGAAAAAAGCTAAGCCCTTATTTTCTATAGTTGGAAGTCAAACATAATGTCCAAAACTAAAAACAAACGAATAAAAACCCAAACAACAATAAAAAAACAAAAAGATCTAATAATAGAAGGTCATTATCTAGAGATATTGAGTCAATTTTCAAAGTAATCAGCTAAAAGAAATAGAAGCCACTGCTGCTGAGAAACAATGGCAGTGGGATGCTGTTTCTCAAAATTAACCTCTAGAAATATTTGACACTTTTTACTATGTGCAAGGATAACTGAATAAAGTAAAAACTTCTAAACAAATAAACAAAAGAGGATTGATGTACTTGAGGATGGCCTCTGTTTGCCAGGCACATGCCCCAACCATAATTCCACTCCTGGAAATTGTCTATGCCCATTTTCCTTTTGAACCAACGTCACTAGTTATCTTTTCCTCCTGAGGTTAACACCATTCTTTCAAACTTCTCGTGACTGCAAAATCTCATTATTGTTCCATTAGAAGTTGAAGGGCTAGTTCTTCTAAATTTTGAAAACGTCTTATAATTTGTGAGGAAACTATACTAGTCCTTGACTCTTTTGTTTCCATTTTTTCTCATTGTTTTTCATCTGCCATGCTGCTGAGAATTATCATGAACTTTTTTAGCATAGCATTCTTCCTGGATTTCATCCTGAATTATTTTTGTATCCAGTCTAGGAACTTTACTTGCTACCTTTTACATTTGCTTTATATCAAAACAAGTTTCCTTCTAAATCCACTAATTGATAACAATCTCAAGCAGGAATAAGTTTCAAGCCATTGAAGTGAATAATTTCAAGTCATTGAAGTGAACAGTTTGTTGCACACATTTTCTGGGGTTCAAGATTTTAAATCCCTCTTCCAAATGTCTTCCTTCCAAGCAGCCTGTATGCATGATACAGTGAGGAAGATCAACTTTCAGTTTATCATCCTTACATCCATCTATGTCCAGATTTGCTAAGAATCTACTCTCACTATTTTTAATTGCTCAAGTAACATTCATTTATTTCTTCTTCTATTCTGAAAATCTCCTTCTAACTCAATTTTCCACCTAATAATTATCTAATAAGCTGGTAATATTCAAATCAGATAGGCACTTTATGACCCTAACCTTGACTTGACCTGACTTGACTTCTTTGTGGCATTTAACACTAGTAGCCATTCCCTTTCACTTTAAATTCTAACTTTATAATTTCCAGGACACTGATTCTTTTCCTGCCACTATAGGTTTTTGTTTGTCTGTTTGTTTGTTCTTTTTGGCCAAACTGCGGGCATGTGGGATCTTAGTTACTGGACCAGGGATCAAACCCGTGCCCCCTGCAGTGGAAGCACAGAGTCTTAACCACTGGACCACCAGGGAAGTCCCAATATAGCTATTTATTCTCAGTATCTTTGCTGGCTCTTTTTCTTCTCTACTTAATCTGTCTATCTATCTATCTTTATTTTATTTATTTATTTATTTTTTGCTAAATGATTTCACCTATCCCCACAGCTCTAATGTAGCCACCTACATTTATTTATCCTCTTGTCTATATCTCAAGGCCAGGAGTTTCCAAAGACCTCCAGGTTAGAATTTGGCTCTCTCAGAATGCTCACCTTTAATTCATCATTTTACCTAAACTTCTCCTCTTTCTATTCTCTTTATCCTGTTACAGAAATGCCTAAAGAAGGGAATCACTCTGATGATTTTTGCGTGTGTGTGCTTTTCTTCACAGCTCTCTTTACAGGATCCCTGCAACCTACTGCAACTTACTCTTGTCTTTTCTCTGTATCTACTCCTTTCCATTCCTAGAGCAGGGGCTTCAAGGCTCTGTCTTGAGAAAGACATCCCAGCTCTACACCAATTAGTGGAATACTTAAGTAATTTATTTAAACTCTGTAAGCCTCACTTTCTTCATGTGTAAATTGGAGATACAGTAGTATCTAAGTCATAGGATAAAGTGTTAATTGATATAATACATGTAACGGTTTTTAGCCCATTTCCTGACACTGATACGTACTACTTTTAATCTTAAGGCGGTAGAAGACTAGCAAATCTATTTGTAAAGTGAAAAAGAAAAGTAAAAAGAAGGAAAAAAGACAAAGAAAAAAATATTAGTGTGTTGGAAATTGTGTAAACTCAAGGTTTATAGAACATTTGATTATGTCTCTTTGTTACGCCTTTGTGGCTGTGACCAGATTCCTCCTTACCTTGACTGTGGCCTTAATTTTCACATTATATTTATGATTTCTTTTCCTCTCTTTGAGGAAACTTTTCAAAAACTACTTTCTAACAGGTAGATTACGTTGAGTAATATTTCCAAAATATTGTTGTAGTAACTTTTAAAACAGTTGCATTTCTACAGGTTAGACCAGAAAGTGAATTTCTGTGAAACTAATCAGATTTTCACATTGAATTCTAATTTAATTCAGGGATGTGTTCCCACCTTGCTGATGACAATATGAGGCAGAAGATGACAAGACTGCAGCTTCAGCTGTCATCAGCACAAATCAGGAAGAGTCAGCGATGCAAGCATCAGCTCTTCCCGTAACATTTTCTTTCCTTTTTTATCCAGGATGCAACAGATGTGAACAGCAGGGAATCAACTTTTATGTCTCTAGCAGAATTCCATTAATTTAAGACTTCAGAGACCACATTCCAACTTTGTCATTGATTTTCTAATTCCTTTTTGGCAAGTATCTATAATGTGTATTGCCAAATAATAGGTTTATACAGGTATATACTCAACCAAAAAGTATATGCTGTGGCAAGTTATATCTTTATACTCCTCCACAGTAAAGAAATCAATTTAGACATAGGCAAATCAACATTTATAAAAAATTATGTTGTTCTAAGTATACTACTTTAATTTCAAGTGTGGACAGAAAGACTTTATTATTCAGTATTATGGAGCATTTTCATATTAATTATCCACTGGAAAGAAAATAATGCCAAGAAGTGTACACTCTAAACTTGTTCATGCACATTTCAGTTTGGCTTAACTTTTCTTAGTTCAGGTTTTTAATTGAAACCAGTTCATCCTTCCAAAAATATTAATGGAAAGGGTTACAATTGAACAAACAAAATAGTGCTTGAAGGCTCTGTGACTTTTAGCAATCCCTAGAACATTTTAAGCTACTCTAAAAGAAAAAAAAAAAGCAGAAATGCTGAATGTTCTGCCCACACATAAGCATATGGGCCTCCCTAGAGACTCAAATCACAGGAAATTTTTCATGTTATCCCCACAGCTTCAGTTAATGCATGTAATAGAAATGGATATTAAAAATGTATTCTCATTTATTGTAATATGAATGCAAGTGGAGAAAACAGTAAAAATCTGCAGTGTCTGCACATTTCCTAGCACTCCGGTTTGTGGGAGAGCAGGAATTATTTATGGACATTGTGGCACAGCTCTAATATTAAAAGGGCTACATGTCTTTCTCCATCAAGAATTGCAAGTTTCAAAGTGTCCTATAGAGATTTCCATGAATTAACCTTCTTAAAAGTACAGGGAGAAATATCTGCTTTTTCATGGATTAAAAAGGGCTTAGATGTGTGATGTCGGTGTAAGTCTTTTATTTGCATTTCTTTATACGAATTTACCATGTGACTTTATTAAAAAGAAATAGGGGTAGTTATCTTTAGTAGGAAAGATTAATTAGAGACAAAACTACTCTGGCATTTAATACTCCCTGAAATCTTGTGTTTATGCCTGTAGTTCTGTGTTATGTGTTTACCATATACACAGAAACATACAAAAAACAGGAAAGTAACAAGGCTTTCAATAAACTAGCTTACATTTAAAAAAAATATGCTGAAGATAGTGGAGTTCATATTCTCCTAATTAAGGAGTATTTTCCCTGGCCTACTGGAATAAAAGGTAGTTAAATTGATATTCTGTGTTTTAACTGATTATTAAACTAGGTCAATTTCTATATGTTGATTCCAATCACCAACGTTGATTCAAGTATACATATTTTTTCATATTGAACACTAGGACTGTGCAATAGTATCTAAAATAAATCTACCCAATCGTCTGAACTCAGGGACGGAGCCATGTGTTACTATTAGGAAAAAAAAAAACAATTAAAAAAATAAATAAATAAACAAAGACCCGAGTAAGCTGGTGAGCCTTCCCACCTTAATTCATACAATTGAATATTTATACAGCAATATAATTTTCATTGAGAATAAACTAGAAATCTATGTAGAACAGGATATGAAAAAATGGGACAGGTAAGTAAAATATTTAACAGTAACATAAAGTATGTAGCTGGGAAGAAGCAGCTATTTTGCTGAAGAAGGAGATTCTTTTTATCCAGATGATAGAAACATGTGCTGATTGACAATACCTTTAAAGATATCTGAGGACGGGTTTGGGAGTGGGCAGATATCCATGCAATTAAAATCTCAGTTTTCCATTGCTCTTGACAATGGAAAACTGAGAATAACTACATTCACTGTAAATATCAACCTTCAGGGGAAGTTCCCTGATAAGGAACTTATCCCTGATAAGGTATCAGAATAAAAGGGAGACTTCACAATCATATTCTTTTTCACCTATATATACTTTATATTATATAGCATAGGCTTTTTACTTGGTATATGCATTAAAGATATGAAATACAGATTTTAACTTGTTCAAGATATTGTCTGAAAAAAAAAAAAAAACTTGGAAGAGTAACAAAAATATAGTCCAAAACATTTTTGGTGCTTTTGCTTACCAACTTCTTTTCCTCTTTTGCAAAACTCAACCCACAAAATAAATCCTGTGTGAAAATATAAGGTATTCTCTCCAACTCTTACTGCTTCCATATAGTCAGTTACCCCAAATGGCCCTACTTCAAACTGGCAGCGTGCCTAGCCAGTTATCTAAGCAGATTTTTGTCTTAGTTTCTGTGGTTATGCTATAAGGCAGATTCTTTATTATTTTCCAATAAAATATTACCTGAAGAGTGATATAGACTTAGTGTGTGATCTGGAAATTAGATTTACCTGTTTTGAAGGCAAATTATTCACCCACACTATCCATCTCTTTCCCCATATATAGTCATGTCCCTATTTAACAAGACAATAGAAATATTTGGAGATCGTCTTTAGCATAAAACAAATAAACAAACACTACATTATTAGAAAGATGTGTGCAATGTAAGTTTGAAACAGAATTACATATATTTAATGGACAAATAAACATATATTTGAAGAATGTTTGAACTCATATTTGACATTTGCAGAATTAAACACAGAGGAGGTACCAGTGTGTGTTTGCCCCTAGAATGAACCTATTTGATTTGATAAATCATAGTACAATTTCAGCTTTAACTTTCTGTAATTCTGATTATGTATTTTTTTAAATGAAAAAAAATATAAACAAGGAGTAATAAGCAAAGCCCCAAATCACCATAATTTGTAGTTAATCTTTTGAATCCAAAGTTCCAGAAGATAGAGTTTACAATTGGACATTTTAGCTCTTTATTCCATACTATTAATTTCAGCCATTACTGCCAAGAAATTGACCGTTACAAGCAATGGTTCCACTTCTCATCTGGAGTCCAGAGCCTCATTTTTTTTCCACAAATACTTGTATTGATTATATTCAAGGTTTCAAATGGAAAGCCTTCTGAGTTAAAAAAGTTTTATGTTTTAAGTAATGTATTGTGTACATTTATTATGAGACTCCTTTGCTAAGCTAGTTTCTTCCTGAAGAACCTCTGTGTACATGTTGCCTTGGCATTGATGCTATATCACCTTGCTGAGATAGGTTATATTTTCAGTTACAATGAAACAAAGTAACTCCAAGTAAAATGCATTCATCTGTGGAGCTTTAAAAAAATCTCAAGTAACAAATCAAAAGTAATACGAATAGACTTACTCATTTGAGAGAGAGGAAGAAAATAATGAAGAACTTTTCCTTGTTTCCATCCTTGTTCCATTTGGTCACTACTGCTTCCTCTGATCAATGAATTTAATATGATCAGACATGGCAAGGATGTAATCTGTGCAAACTTCTTTTTGTTTCTCATACAAATGAAACCTGTGATAAGTAAAATATTGTTTTAAAAATGGAAATTTAGTCAGGATAATATAAAATATTGTAAATACTGAATATAGTTGTAATAATTGTAAAACTAATTCTGTTGGATATTCTTGAGTGAGAGTCATCTGAAAACATGAGGGAACAAAACAGTGATAGAATAGTTCCTTCTTGGGAGATGAATTTTTAGTAATGTAAAAGTATAATAATAAATATTCATTGAATAGTTATAGAATTAATAATAGTTGCATCTCTCTAGAAATCAAGCAGACATCTTTAGCACAAATCTACAGAAAAAAAGCCACTGGAATTGAAGTCATTTGCACATGATGTCACCACCCTTCAATAAAAATGTAAAAGCAGGCAGATACAGTTATATAGTCTATAAGAAATGTTCATTGGATAGCTTTGGCAATTTTCAGAGCTCTTTGAAATAACTGGAAACAATATCATATGGTGCAAATGTCTAAATTAGAGAAAACTCAATCACAAAAGCAAACATTGACAAAAAGAGGATTTGGTTTAAGAAAGTACATGAGAAACTCATTCTGAAAACATATCTCAAACTAGAACAGTAGTTTTTGTTTTAATTTTTTCCGAGTTCTTTGGTGTAAAATATATATGTTACTCTTCACATGTCTCAGCAGTAGACTTGGCCTTGGGTCTGTGGCTTAGCTGAGTACTGGAATGAGAGTGATTAGAGTGGTTACAGACGGGGTAGATGACTGATGAGGCAATTTGCCCTTTCTATATCCACACAAGCTTTCCTGAATCTAACCTTCTATCCTGAAAAGAAAGGCAGCAAAATCTTTGAAATGTGACATTTTCCAGATAGAACAATCTGAGAAACCCAATTACATTCTCATTCACTCATTCTTTCTTTCTACTACTCTCTGTTACTGTAACTAAAACCAGAGGTAGAGTTATGGTCTCAACAGGGCAGCCAGTATCTAATTGCATCCATTTTCAATTAATGTTTGATGAAGCAGATTTCTTCAAATTTTCATCCTGCCTAGGCACAAACCAGTTGCATTTGATCTACACTTTTAAATTATAAAATTCTGTATTGTACTAAATTTTAGAGGTAAATGAAATAGCAACAGAGAATAGTTTGTGGTCAAAGAGTTTGCAGGATGAATATAATTTGCCCAGAGTGAAATTAGAATAAATATCCATGAGATTCTCATCAGTCTTTCTTTTTAGTTCAGTTCCTGACAAAGGCAGATAGTATAGTGTGAACACATTTATTTTCCATGTGACCTGGTCAGTTACTTGGTAATGGCAGTGGCTGACATTTCTTAGGGAAAAACCTAACAACTTAACTCTGAGTGCACTGCAAGATAGCCAGCAACATGATTTTATTCTTCAAAGATTTCCCAAGATGGGAGAAATGTTCATAGATAGACCTGACAAGCATAGTGATTGCTTTTCCTTTGGGTAATAAAACCAGCTACATTTTTCTTGCTTTTGCCTGTAGTTCCTAAATGCAAAAGAAAAGCAATTATCACATGAAATATATGCCTAAGGTACTCTTCCTACGTTAGGCATCTATTTCTCTTTCTATTCAGGATTTCCTTTTGGAAGGACAGAAAAAGTCCAGGCTATGTAACATATGTCTCCCAAATAAAATATTTGTGAGACTTGGAGGGTTTCTTTTTAATCAGTTTTAGTGACTCTAATCTAGACCGAAGTCATTTTTTCTCTAATTATAACAAGAGCGATTCCCCTAAGCCTAGTATTTTAAAGAAAGAAAGGCTTAGAAACAAGAAAAATTCTCATAGTCACCTTCTAACAGTTATTCTGTTTCATTTTTGAAGCTTTAATATAAAACAAGCATCTGAGACAGGTAATTAACTGATTTGAGATTTATATAAAAAGTTCTTATGTTCTCTTTAAAAATTGTATTTCTTAACATTCAGATCTTTCATAGATGTTTTCTTTTTGCTTCAAGTGGGAAATTTAACTTAGTATACCACTGTTTCCTAATTAATATCCATAAATGATTAAAAAATTAAATTATGATCTGGGTTTGGATATTTTATAATAAATCTCAGGCTGAGAAAAAAAAAGGATACCTCCAATGCCTTTGGGAAAAAGTAATGAGTTTGATTAGATAGTAAAACATTCAGTTTCAATTTTGGCATAATCTATCAATAACTCCATTTCTCCCTCATATTTGAAAGGTCACCCTAGTTGGATCTAGTCAATTTTGAATCTAGAGGGTCCTCAATAAACATGTGTTTAATGAATAAATGAAAAGATTAATTAGTGAAGTATATGTCCAATATCTGTCCAAATACACATATATACTGAAATACACCCCTGCACATACATTAGGAACTGTGCTAAAATGCAGAGAACACAATGATGAATGAGATAAACATCTTAGATATAATGCAACATTCATTCCAGTGAGAATGAAAAATTGTAAACACATTCTTTAAAAAGACAAAAAAATTTTACAACTTTTGATAAATTCGATAAAATAAAATCAATAAATCAATGGGGTAGGGAGTGATCAGCTATTTTGTTTAGAGTTAGGGAAAGTCTTCCTGAGGAAGTGACTCTCTGAGCTGAAATCTCAAGGAAAGGAAGGAGCTGTCCATTATCGGAACTGACAGAGAGGAAGGGAGGGAGGGAAGGAGGAAGGGGGGAGGGAAGGAGGAAGGGGGAGGGAGAAAGGAAAGGAAGGAAAGGAGGAAAGGAAGAGAGGAATAAGAAATACTTGTTAGTTCTGGAACATTTGTACTCTAGAATTACTCTTCCCCAGCAATGTTCTTCCTGTGCAAAGATCTTGAGCAGAGAACTGGAGAGGAGTCAAAAAGGAAAGGTAAAAAAAATCCCTGGTTTTCACAAATAAAAATATATTCGGTTCTGAAAACTAAAGATGAATACATGTTACACAGATCCCAAGAAAAGTTATGCAATACATTTCTAAATATATTGAATTTCACTTATAAGAAAGATTAATCACCCATAATTAGCATCTGTTCATTAATACCAAGTGTAGCCAGATTTAACTATAATTTCCTATATTGATCATGCTGTAAAATTGCCAAGAACAGACTTCTGAACTTCCACAGGGCATTCAAAAATACTATAGTACATAACTGGGGGAAATATGTCTTAAGGAATAATAAAGTTATGTAAATATATAACTGACAATTGGTAATAATGCCAAATTAAGAGGTTTTCTCCAGTGATATGCTATAGAAGCCTGCCACCCTGTATTAAGGATTAAATAAATAAGAAACCCAGATAATGACACAGGCATTACTGGTAAAGCATCTATGATCTCTGGAAAGAAATAGAGCATTACTAGCTAGGAAGAATCTCCTTATCAAGATGTCTTTCTATAACTTTTATCTTTGGATCCCAGTTTGATCATCTGGAGGTGTACAGAATACTTTCAGTCTTTCTTCTATGTAACACCCCTCTGAACATTTGAGGAAAAATATCATATTCATATTTATTTTTTCCAGCTTAATCATTCCATATATCTTTACCTCTTACTGTTATGTTTGACCATGTTGGTTAAGCTTCTCTACACACATTTCAGTTTATCTATACACAATGTAAAGTGTGGCTCCAAGCAGTGAGCACAGTATGCCAAAACGATGGTCAGCTCTTTGATATTTCAAACCTGGAGCTAGATGATGACTGGGAACTCAGTCACTAGTCAATTGGCTCCATAGTTTTTAAGGCCTCTGGCATATTAAACATCATCCATCAACAACGGTTCAATGAACATAAAGATTATGTGAATATAAGAATGAATTAAGTATTGTATAATATTTTATCAATAATTCTGTATCCACAAATACAGAGAAAAGTCAGTAAAGGAAAATCAGATTAAACAAATGACTCTCAATTCAAAAATTCTACCAGTAATCTGATACAGTGTAGACTTTCTCATTGAAGTTGCTCTATTCTTAATCAGTAAAAGCAGCTTCCTACATACTCTAGCTATGCTTTGGGTTAATGCTTTAATCTCTATTAAAGCATCTTCATTGGCTCATTGATCAGGATGACTGAACTTAGTTTATTGGTGTGACAAAACAATTAAAAAAATTTTAAATGTCACTGGGCTATTTCTATGTAAGCTGAATTAATTGATCTTTAATGTGTATTATACTAAATGCAATTGTGACAACTATTCAAAAGCATATTAATACTGAGAATATGTGACGTTGATATCAAAATAGATCACATATCTTGAATTTAGTCTCTCAATTTTTCTTTACCTTGATTTCCTCATCTTTGAAATATATTTTGATTCTGTTATCATCCTCTTCCCAGTATAATTTTGCAATTATGCCTTATCTTTCAATGATGAAGAAAGAAAGATTTGAATGACAAAATGAATGATTGTATAAACAACTGACTGAATAAATGCAATGAGTATTTGGTTAGCACTTGAGTTCTGTGAGAGATGAAGTTCAAGAAAAACAGAGCCTTGAGATTTCACTAAGCAATTCTTACAAATTGGATATAGCTAAAGTCAACTGAATTTGTAATAGTTAACAGATACTCTTAGAAGTGTATATTAAGGTTGCCAGTGGGAATCAAGAGGTCAAAGGGCAGAATAGATGCATGATTATTCTCCAGTAGAGGCACAACACACAATTTCAGAACTATAGATTTTATAAAATCCTAAGATGAGGGAAGGTTCTAATAATCATCTTAAGAGTTACAAAAGAATTTTGTGCTGTATTTGACAATAATTGTGAATTTTTTGAACAGCAAACTGATTATAAGATTGTCCTGATCACAACAGTTGAGCACGACAGCTTGATAACAATGCATTTGTGAATTTGAAAGCCAAATATATGCCATGCCTTTTACATATGTAATTGCTTTTGCTCATACAAATAGTAAAGAGAGATATGTTTACCTGATTTTTAAGGGGTACAAAATTGGTGGTATTTTAAAATTATTATTATTACTTGAAAATGAACCTCCCCCCCCATGCACACATTAAAATGCTTCCAAAAGTAAAAATTACCCATTGTAAATAAAAGAAGTAAATGAAATTTGCCTCGGTGTTTCTCCACCAAAGGAATAATTTCTAAGTTTTTGATATACATTATTCCATATTTCTCTCTAGGCCTGCAAAATTCATATTTCTTATATTTTGTAAATAAGTCAGATTTACACAAATTTGTGTATGTATACATATATTTTTTCGAAGTTTTTCAACACAACGAAATCAAACTATTCCTGATGCTTTTTAAAGCTAAATCCTTTTGTGTACACCTTTTTAAATTAGTGTATATACACAGATTCATTCCTTTTAATTGATATAGTACATTGCATGTATGTTTATACTTTATTCAACCAATTTCCTACTAAAGTCAATTTAGACAGATTCCAATTTTTATTAAAATCAAGACTACAACAAATGCTACAGCACACATTTTTCTACTTTTTCTATTTTTCATGTTATTATTTTTGTAGAACAGTTTCTTAAGATTATTGGGTAATAAAGTTTGGGAAATTGTTATAGATAAAAACTGACTTCTAAAATATTGTTCCAATATATACACCTATCAAAACTATACTGGAGTACTTATTGCTCCCCACTCTTTTCAAAAATAAATGTCATTAAACTTTTCTTTTTAATTTTCCTAATTTGCTAGAAAAACAAAAGTGACAAGTCATCATTGTTTTTATTTGATTTTCAGAGAGACAATTTATATTTAAAGTCAACATGCAGGTAGTGAACAGGTCCATGGATATAGAAATACTACAACTAGATTTGTCCTGAGGAGATGCTTTTTGACTGATATTTCAGCCACAGACAGTGGGATTAGCAAACAGCAGTGAACAATGAAATAACAACCGTTTATTTGACTTTTGATTTCTCAGAACCTTTCAGTATCTTCCCATTTACTTGCTTCTGAGAGGGTTAGACTTAGGTCTTAAAACACCATGGTATGTGGATAAAATCTTATTCACTTATTTACCCCCTCACATCAAAAACATTAATTTTTACCCTTGAGATGTTTACAATTTAGTGATGAGTCTCATGGGTAAAACAAATAAAATTTTAAAAATTTAAACCCATATGGATGGCATTGTATAGACTTCATGGATACAGAAGAAGTAAAGTAGGAGGAAATTAGTTGCAAAGCCCTCAATTAACAGAACAACTAACGATTTGGTTTTGTTTTTAAATCACAGAAAGCACCTTCAGATCTTCATGATTATCCTTGTTATCGCAGAGAGCACTATAGGAAGTAAGAAAATTGTGCAATCAACAGCAAGTAAGCTAACCTCATTGTGGCTAGTAAATTAGGAAAGATAAGAAAGCAAAGTTTACCACACAAATAGAAACTGATAAAAGAAAGAAAGCAATCACTTTCCCTCAACACTGGTCACCAACAAAAAGTGCAAAGGAAAGCATTAAAGATCTGTGCAGTTTTAGGATTGCAGCTGTATTTACCATGCACTCTATCTCTGTTGCTGTTCTGCTGGCAGAATTTGACCCTGAGAACCACCTTTTAGAGATAATAATAATGATTTATATACACTTAAAAATCAGAGGAAAACTTATGAGTTTCACAAAGTAGTTTGTATTTTCAGAAAATTAATGTCGTTTCCAAATACAATGCTATCAAGTAGGTAGGCAAAATGTAAATATCTTTGAAAAATATACCTCTATTATCCAAGTTGAATATTTGGTGGAGAGTAGAAGCTGTCAAAAGCCTAAGCATGTGCAGTATTTCAACACATGGACATAAACACACACATATATACACCTAGTTTTAGCCACTGAATTGCTCATCACCTTGATCCCAAATATATACTCACAAATCAGTCATGTTTATAATATGGATGAATTTATTTAGCTCTGTTTCAAAACTGAAGCTTCCTTGGGGCTAATCTGACCCTAACTTTAAGCTCTGGGCACACATTGAAAAAAAAAAACCCTTCTGGTGTGTCAAGTTCTCGTACCTGAGTAGCTGACTTGATAACCCACCATATAACAAGTCTTTCTGGGATGGAGTATTTGTTTTCTGAATGAGGTCACTTCAAGGATTGGAGTTCTGCATCTGAATCTGGGTTTTATGGCCAGAACTTCCTACTGGCCCAAATCCTCTTAATTCTATAAGGACCTGTGAGTATCACTTGCAATGAGATTCTTAATGATGTCTTACTGATCACCAAAGGCCAAGGTAAAGAGTAAAAATCCCATGGACCTTTGAGTATTTTAGATTTCAGAAATGTAATTAGCCTAAAGATGACTTTACTTCCTAAACTCATACTCTTTACAGTATTAATACAAGGTTTCCTTTTTTAATTATGGAGGAGCAGATTGCTTTAAAAGGGGTACAGTTTAAACTCTGAAGTAATAGATGAATGATTCATTTCACTACTCCAAAGCAAAGACACTTAATAAGAAGCTTCAGCCAATCAGAGCTGCTATACAAATTGATGAGGCTCATCTGGACATTTCTGCCTCCTGGTCTTCATAGAGACCACGAAGCCATGGAGCCATGGAACTGCCACAGACAACCAGCTTTAGGAGGGAAGGATCTACACTTCATCTTTGCCTCCATTTGCCTTTAGTATATTGTGCCAGCGAAAAGTTCTCATAATATCCTGGTTCACTACCCACCCATAGAACCCGAAAGACCTTTTTCCAGAAAGATTCAAGTTTACACGTCAAGCTAATAATGTAACAATATAAACTTTATAGCATGGGCCTAATCCAGCAAAAAACATGAAAGGTGAGGTAGAGAAGATGGTGAGTGTAGGGAAGAGATATGTGAGTGGGCATTCACAGGTGATTAGTCAGGAAACCAAGTAAGGCACAAGTAGTGTGATACTTGGGCCTTATGTTATGGGCTAACATAAGCCCAAGCTTATGTTAGCACTGCCATAGACTTCAGACCACTCTCTTCCAACAAGAGCAGGAGTGTGCTTTGTAAAATTAAGAGGACTGAACACAATAAAAACATATTCCAAAATTGCACAATACAAAGCACATAAAACAGTAAGTGCCTATATAGACTGTAAAGGCTTTCTTAGGAAGGAAGCAATTCCACTTTCTCCAAAGTACTTCATTTTAAATGGCTAGTGTAGGCATATTCTTTATCTTCAATACTAGTTCATTTATTACAGGCAGTGTAACAACTGTCAGATATTTTAGAAATAGTGCTAATATGGGCACACACTAGAAAATCTTTAAAGCTTAACAAGAGGAAAACTTTATAGGGTGTGAAAAAACCCTATTGCATTCATATCTTCATTTTTCCCTTGGTGATTTTTATGTTAGAATGACTGCTGTGATTTTAATACTAACACAATCTGTTCACCCAGACCTAGGAGAGAGTGATTAGAGTTTTAAAATAATGCACAAGATTCTTTATTAGAAAGATTTAAGATTGTAAGAAAATCTTTAAGTTGCAGCTGTTTCACTCTTCAAAGGTTTGTACTTTAAGTATCCCTTTATTCAAAGGTAATTGATTGGAGATAGAAGTATAAACAAACATGTTAATTTATTATTTTTGCATTATGTTTTACCTGACTTTGGGCAATAACCAGACATAGAGGTTAATTTTGTTTTCAACTTCATCTATAATTCCTCACAAAATTCCTATACAATTACAAGAGGGGAAAAAAAATTGAGCATACAAGATTTGTTTTATTTTAATTATCCGCTACACATTTTGGAGTGAGAACATCCCCAATAATGGATATGGCTAAAGGATAAATTTCTTGATTAAAGAAATAAATTTAGAATAAATATCATTAAGCATTAATCACTGAGTTAATTAAAATCTCATATATATATTATATATATATATATGCATATATGCCCAAAGTCTATTTTGAGTACTTATGATGTACAAGTGGTGCTGAAGGAAGAGAAAAGTGGTGAATAGATTTGGTTGTAAAATTTGCCTCTGCCTCTCAGGAATTTATACTCTAATAAATTTGGGAATAGCCCCAGCCCTTAAAGAATGTACAATCTAGCAGAGTGTTAAAGTTAACAAAATTACAAGTGAACAAAATCACAGAACAAATAACCATTTAATGTAGTGTAGTAGAAAGCATATGTGCTGCAGAAATCAAAGACTGGTTGGTTTGTTAGAGGCGGCTTCACAGAAAAGGTGAGACTTGGGTCAGGAGCATGTATCAGTTTATTATTATGCTCAGTTGTGTGTAACAGAGACTTGATAGCAGTGGCTTACCCAAAAGTGGGATTATTTTCCCCATGAAACAAGAAATCTAGAGGTAGACAGCTTGGGGATAGTATGGAAGCTCTAAGGCACTATTACATCCTGGATCCTTCTCTCTTTCTGTTCTGCCAGTTTTACCATCTTTAGCCTGCTGGTTACAACTTAGTTTCTGCACTGCCAGCAGAGTATCTGTGTTCCAGACAGATGAAAGGCAAAGAGAAACCTACCTTCCTGAAAGCTTCCAGTAAACTCACCTCTCATTATCCAGTTATATCATATGGTCATCTCCATGTACAAGGGACCTGGGAAAACATGTTCTATTTTATTTTTAACAGTCTACAGTGGCATACTTATGCATCAGAGAAGAAGGAATAAGGGGAAAATGTATATTCAGAAAGCAACATGCAGTATATGCTTAAGATAGGTCCAAAAGTTTCAAAAAAAAAAAATGCAATGTGATGGTGAAACCAAGCAGGACCCTGTGAGGTTCCTGGGCACAAAAGCCTTTCAGCGTCCCCCATTTCTTGTAGGGAACAGCCTCCAGCCTCCATGACCTTCCCTGAGTTCCAAAGGGCAGATTCGAACAGTTGCTAATCTGGGGAAGGGAAGGGATGCAGAGTCAAGGGAGGAACAGCCAAGAAACAATAGTTCAGCCTTGGGGCAGCGTACTCAAGGGATACATGACAATGTCTTTAAGCCCTTTATAGAATTAAAACCCAGCAAATGGAAGATGTCAGCATTCTTTATACCAGAGAAGACCACCTGAGGCCAGACTAAAGGAACCAGAGAAGCTCATCAAGAAGATTACCTGGGAGAAGTTTAAAGGAGTACAGGCCCTGCACACACCCTAATCTTGTCAGCAACCCCACCCTTGTACTATTGCTATAAAACTCCTCACTAAATCCTCCCAGTTTGGGACACACAGTTTTCAAGGGCAGGATCCCGCTGTGCCCCTCTCTGCCTGGCAAAGCAATAAAACTATTCTTTTCTACTTTACCCAAACTGTCTCCAAGATTTTATTCGGCACTGGTGCACAGATGCCGAGCTCTCGGCATCAATAGGTAGTAATGAACTATTAGAAGTTCCTTAACAAGGCAATTGGGAAGAGAACCGGTGCTTCATAAAACTGAGTTTGGCAGCAGTGATATGGAAAAAAGAGAGGCGATCATGGAAAGAGGCAGGCGAATGACCTAGAACAAGGTTGCCATCTCATATAAAATGTAACGAGAGCCTGTATTTGTGTACTGATAGAGATAAGGAAACAGTAGAGGAGATATTTCCATACTTGAACAGGATGCCATTTTACACAGGTGTTAAAGGACAGAGAAAAGTAAAGATTACACATTTGCCAGCCAGCCTGTGAAAGTTTTAAAGTATTTGTAAGATCAGTTTCCTGATTTGAAACTGATTTCAAATCAGGAAAACCAGTTTCCTGATTTTCCTGATTTAAAACAAAAGAAAGGTCAGAGATGTGTTCAACTTTACAAAGCATTAGTGACACAGCCTTGACCAAACTCATTTTCTAATTCTTAGCCTAGTATTATACCATTTTCACATATCATTTCCATGACATATTGTATTTTATATAAATGTATTTTTAATAAGAATTTATGTTTTATAGATATAGTAAATTCTTTTGAGTTGCATGAAGATTAGGAAATCTAGAATCTAGTAAATTTTAATTATTTTTACTACTATTTCTTATTTTTCAAAATAGTTATAGTATATTTATGCTAATATATTATAAGAATATTGCTGGAAATTACATTTCTAGCCTGCAGAAACGAGAAGTAAACAAAATGTACAGGCTTCCTCTAAAAGACTAGAAAGTGAAGAGAATTATCCTGTACTGATAGAGACTGAGAATATTTTATTTGCATATTTATCATAGAAAATTTGCTACAAGCAGATAAATTATTATAGAGAGGTTATTTTTAAAGTCCTGGTGTTGACTCTTTGATAAAAAGCCAATCACTTTTATAGTATTTATTTCACTAAGGTTTTACTCAGCCATATAGGGCTCTCCTCACCCCTAAAACTCTCGAGACCAATTTATTCCAAAGAAAGAAGACATTTCACAGACGACATATCTTGCTATCTAGGTCTTCCTGCTACAGATTCCAACTAAAGTAGCAAAAGACCACTGATTTCTCATCCACTTTTCCCACCTCACACTCATCAGAACTGACCTCTGCTATCTCCCATTTTTTTTTGGTCTTTGCTTTCTTCTTAAGAATGGGTCGATAAATTTGGGTTAATATGTTTACTTTCAAATAATGACATATTATCTTCTCCTAGACTGTGTTTCCTTTTAATAATCATGTACCTTAATGGAATAAATAAAATGGTTTCAGACTTAATAGGAAAATAGCAGTTGTACATCTCTTCAGGCGCAGCCACAAATAACACACCATTCATTTATGCAACCAACAAATATATCTAGATTATCTACTACATGTTAAACACCAGAGATACAAGTTTGAGAAAAATAGCCAAGACTCCTTCCCTCATGGAGCTTAAAGTATGGTGGGAGGCTAGATGTTAACCACATAAAGAAATAGAACATTCCAAACTGTGATAAATTCCATAAATATAAAGCACAAGCTTCTGTGAAAAATTTTAAAGCTGAGACTTTGGGGGAACAGAACAGAGAGAAAGATTTACTCATAAATGATTCTGCACTTAATATATGATTTTTTTAACCCAAAATTTCACTTAGTGGTCTTTTCTATTTCTTACTCTGGGGTTATTATAAAACTTATAATTTGATATAAACATCTTAAGCTTCTAGCTAAAAGAGTTTTTCCTCTAAGTGTGCAATTCATTCTGAAGACTGTATGGAGTGTAGTTTATGGAATTTAGAGGGAGAGGACAAATAATAGAAGTAGGGAGTTTTTTTTAAAGCTCATGCTGGAAAGAATTATCCTAGAAGTGATATAGCATATTTTAGGTCACAGTTTAAAATTTTTCCAGAGCATAAACTCTGGAAAGCATAATTTCTCCACCTGTTCATGAATGATGCCTATCATTTTCAGAAAATCCTGTCTTTTCAAAGTTACTAATTTTGAGTGAGCTCGGAGAAGTAAACAAGAGGCTATACACAAGCCACACAAATGATTAAGGAGTTGGCAAACAGGTCTTTTGAGTAATGATAAGATTAAAGAAACTGAAATAATTTAGCTTGCAGGAGAAAATATTTTGTGATAATATATTAATACTTTTCATATGTGTAAAAGATTAGTAAGGAGGAGATGGCAACCAGATGTTCTTGATCTCTACAGTGGAAAGAACAAGATTAAATCAGCTTAAAGTTCAGCCAGAGAGATCAAGGACAGACATTACTTTCAGAAAATAAGGGAATATAAGCACAACAGCAGACCACCAAAGGAAATTACACAGTCTCTGACATCTGTCTGATACTGTTTAGATATAGATCTGTTTGAGGGTTCCTCCTGCTTTATCTCTCTCTGATTATTTGCATAAATTGGGAACAAGATTTCTTGAGAGATTAACTAAAAGCCAAACTAGCACTAAGATTTAAGTAGTCACAGGAGGAAGAAAAGCAACAGATTTCAAAACAATAACAATGATTTCATATTTGCCCTCAGGAAGCAGAATAGGAGTTGAATCCAAAATCAACTGAGATCATGTCTTTAAACTCAATTTCTTTACCATGGAATCCAAGATTATTTGGAGGTTAACTCCTTTCTAGTCACCAATATGGAAAAATTTGATTCATGAACTCTGAATATCTGCAATTCTTCAACAATCTTGGATCTTGACAACACATAACATATTCATGTTGAGCCTTTTAGAAACAAACTTGATAATACAAAACTAGTTTATTTCTCATTCGTTTATAAATTGGTAGTTAAGAATTAAAGTAAATGGAGCCAAATAGGACCATGAAAAATTCAGGGCCAACAAATGGAGAGTATCTACCATCCTTTGAAGCTTAATGTTAATGATAATAATGGCAATTATACTATTGCGTACTTGAGTATCAGGCAATGTGATAAATATATATTTTATTTAATCCTCACAACAACCTTATGAGTTGAGTACTCTCATTACCTCTAACTTACAGATAAATAAGCTACGACTTAAATAAAAAAGGAAATTTGCTCAAGTAAATGACGGTGTTTGAATTAAACGTAAGTCCTTCTGATACCTGAGGATAAATTCTCAACTGCTATAAAATACATTTACCAAAATTCAATGAAGTTTACACTACTCTGTTGTAGAGGAACTTCCCAGAAGAAATTCTTCCTTCCATTCATGTGCTAGAAATGATTATTTCTTGAAGGAATTATAGGAAAGTAAAGTTATAATTTATTATGATCTATTTACTAGTTAATATGTGTCCTAAATTAAATTTTGTGAAATTCAATTATTCAATTGATAGGAACTGCCAACTGCCAACTTTTGAAAAGCTTTATGAAAACTGATTGAAGGTTTTAATTACTTAATCCACAGCACAAGCAAGACACGGCAAGTTTCAGGGGTGACCAAATAGTTTACAAAATATAAGCAGTAAGCAAAAGGAATTGGATTTTTTTTAAAATAAAAACTAATTAAATATATAAAACTTCACTATACTTAGAATGAAAAACTTTTCTCCTTGATTTAATATTGTCTCCATAATCTTCCCCATATCCATCTTCATTATTGTCACTATCCTTAATTGAGCCTTTAAAATATCTATTTTTTATAAAACTAAGTTTCTACTTCCTGTACCTCCACTGTTTAGTTATATTTACATACTACTGTTGGATTAATTTTCTTGAAATATGGCTATAATCACACTCACTGCTCAAAATTTCTTGATGGTTTCCTATTGCCACCATAAAATATTATTATAATGTCATCATTATTGATATCAGCTTTCTTTTCTTTTACTGATCACTTTCTATGTGTCAAAAACTGTAATAAACACTTTGAACATTTTATCTCATTTTATCCTCACAAATATGTTGAAATCTATATGTTATTATCATTAGATTATAGATGAGAAACTGAGGCTTAGAGATGTTTCTGTAGATTGCCTGAAGCCGTAAAACAGAACTTGGATTCAAATAAGCTTTTTCTCTGCTCTTCCCAGAATAAACTCCAACTTCTTTCTCTGGCATCTTAGATCTTAACTAATACGTCCTAATGCCCTGGGTTTCATATACCTCTTCTTCAAGCACGGACACAACTTCAACTCAGCTCTTCGCAAGAGTGTGTCCTTGTCCTTCCAACTGAATAGAACTGAACATTTCTATGAACAATAATGCCACTATGTGCATATTTTTTGTCATTAGTTTCCACAGTTGTTTAATTACTTAGCTTATTTATTTTAGAAGGCTAAAACATTTTATAATGGCAAGATCAGTGTCTGACTGAAATACACATACTTTACATACACTAGCACTGTGACTTGCTGGAAAAAAATTGTTATATTTGCTTCTGAATGAACAAGTGACATAAACTTCAATTATTATCAAAATTTTAGTTAGGCCTTAGAAAATATTGACAGTAAGAGATGAGAGATGTAGAATAATTATTAAAGAAGGAAGTGGACTTTTCACCTCTTAGGTTCTTAACAAACAGGACAGATTTTTATCTTCCACGACAATTTCCAAGTGGTTCTATCTGAAGAATGGGGATGGGATTTAAAAGCACTTAAAACGTCTTTCCAATTATTTAACTTTACGAATGAATGAAGAAATTTGGGTCCATTGAAATTAACTAAGCAGAAAATTTAGAAGAAATACAGCTATTAAGAATATATCTCAAAATTTTTATGGTTTCTTTCTTTCCTTTTTTTTTTTTTTTGGTGAATGATGTAAGATCCTCAGTTGATTTAGAGAAATTTCCAAAAGTTTGGCTATAGTTTATTCACTCACTTAAATCTTCAGGGATAAGTTTAGCTGTCCACAAAAAATTTATATCCATATTTGAGTTTGGAAAGAAAAGAAGGGAAGAAAACTGTTAATGTTACTTTATAGCTTCTTTCTTTCTGTTCAAGGCAAAAACATAACCATATAAAATATAGGACACAGGAAATAAATTAACTGTGTTAATATAGGTAGTAGTAGCCTAAAATAATTTGCAGTGCAGTCTGAGGCTATGAGGAAGGCAGGAGTTATTTCACTGAAACTATTTAACCCACAGACTCCTTGCCTCGCTTTGAGTAGAGATATTGTTGAGAATGTAGTGCTGAATGATAGTGAAGTAATACTAAATGCAAACCTCTGATGGGCTCCTGATGAGAAAACATGCCTTAGTCACGTAAGAAAGTAAATACAGAAGTTGCAAAAATCCATCACCAGAGGAAAACAGTAATTTAAATGAGTGATTAAAAAAGGCATTTCATCTTTGCATGATGAGAAACCGCTGAACAAAACAGATTATACACCACACCAGAATGGCTCAATGCCCAAAGAAATTGCAAACAGCTTATGATGACAGAGAATAGAATACCACAGAGACTCAGAAATGAAAGAAAAGTGTCCCTCATATCAAGAATGTAAATATTCTGTTTCTGAAAACCCCACACAGAGTATTCTACTCAGTTGCCAGAATTGTATGCAAGGAATACATGGCCATTAGTGATGAATATTTTGGATGCCATTTTGGATGAGAACAGTACCATCAGCAAGGTATAATCTGTCATACACACCTGGCATAGTACCTATATTACACCAGTCCCTCCAAATTAATGTTTCCTTCAGGTAAAATTCAAATAGTTGGATGAAATATGGCAAGGTCTTTGCTATTTAGAATATTTATTTTTGATAACCATGGCTTTTGCAGGTGTTTTATGTCTGAAATAATATTACAGCAGTTTCAATTACTCAGATCTCATAAACTCCTCAGATATTAACTGTTATAATGACATGTTTTTATTACAGGTATATTGTTTCTATTGCTTTGTTATTAGTATTTATAGAGGAACTCTCACAATCTCAGAATCTAAAGTAAGAAGTTCAGAAATTGCAAAGTTGTCATGTGATCATATATTTAAAACAAATTCACAAGATTAATGGGTAATAATTTAGAGTATATACTGAGTTGAAGATGTACTAGATAATAAGATCTAGATTTAGATGGTAATTTATTTATGTTGAGCAAATTATCATGGATGGTTGTTAAATATGAAAAGCAATGATGACCAATTGAGGAATAAAACTCTGGGTATTTTTATCATTTATTAACATGGAGAAAAATGAGGAGAAAAACTTCTGAGAAAAAATTAGGTGATTCAGAAGAGTTTTATCACTTTGTATCCTTTGACTATCATCTTCCCATCCTGCCCCCACGAAATCCTGGAAAGAACCATTCTGTTCCCTGTTTCTATGAACTTGACTATTTTAGATTCCACATATAAATGAGATCATACAGTATTTGACTCTCTGTGCCTGGCTTATTTCACTTGGCATAATGTTCTCTGGGTCCATCCATGTTGTCTCAGATGGCAGGATTTCCTTTCTTTTTTAAGGCTGACTAATATTCCCTGGTATATATCACATCTTCTTTATCCATTCATCCACTGACGGAAATGTAGGTTGTTTCCCTATCTTGGCTATTGTGAATAGTGCTGCAATGAACACGGGAGTGCAGATATTACCTTCAGGATCTTGAATTCATTTCCTTTGCATACATACCCAGAAGTGAGGTTGCTGAATCATATGACAGTTCTAGTTTTCATTTTTTGAGGAACCTCTAGACTGTCTTTCATAAGGGCTGTACCAATTTACATTCCTATCAACAGCACATACCATGGTTCTTTCTGCTCCCCATCCTCTCCAACACTAACACTTGTAGCTGTATTTTTAATAACAGGCATTTAAAAAAGTATGAGGTGATATCTCATTGTGGTTTTCACTTGCATTTTCCTAATAATTACTGATGTTGAACATATTTTCATATGCCTATTGACCATTTGTACATCTTCTTTGGAGAGATGTCTGTTTAAGACCTTTGCCCAATTTTTATCAGGTGCTTTTTTTTTTTTTTTTTGCTATTGAGTTGTAGGAGTTTCTCATATATTTTAGATATTAACTCCTTATAAGATATATGGTTTGCAAATATTTTCTCCCATTATGTAGACTGCCTCTTCATTTTGTTGTTTGTTTTCTTTGCTGTGAAGAAATCTTTTAGCTTGATGTAGTCCCACTTTTTATTTATGTGTTTGTTACCTGGGCTTTTGGTGTCATAGTCTAAAAAAATCATTGCCAAAACCAATGTCTAGGAGTTTTTCCCCTATGTTTTCTTCTAGGAGTTTTGTGGTTTCAGGTCTTACATTTAAGTCTTTAATCCATTTTGACTTGATTTTTGTGTGGTATAAGATATGTGTCCAATTTCATTCTTTTGCAAATGGATATCCAGTTTTCCCAACACTATTTCTTGAAGAAACTATCCTTTCCCCACCTTGTATTCTTGGAGCCCTTGTCAAAAGTTAGTTGACTGTACATGTATGGGATTATTTCTGTGCTCTCTATTCTGTTCCATTAGTCTATATGTCAACTTTTAAGCCAGTACCATACACTTTTCATTGCTATAGCTTTTAATATAATTTGAATCGGGAAGTGTGATACCTCCGGCTTTGTTATTTTTGCTTAAGCTTGCTTTTGCTACTCAGGGTCTTTTGTAATTCCACATGAATTTTAGGACTTTTTTTTCTGTATCTCTGAAAAAATGCCTTTGGAATTTTGATAGGGTTTCAATCTGTAGAACACTTTGGTTAGTATGGATATTTTAACAATATTAATTCTTCAAATCCATGACCATGGGGTGTCTTTCCATTTATTTCTGTCCTCAATTTCTTTCATCATAGTTTTATAGTTTTCAGTGTACCGATCTTTCATCTTCTTGGTTAAATTTGTTCCTAGGTATTTTATTATTTTTGATGCTATTGTAAATGGGATTCTTTTCTTAATATGATTTTGCAGATAGTCCATGGTTAGTATACAGAATCACAACTGATTTTTGTATGTTGATTGTATCTTCTAACTTTACTAAATTCATTTATCACTTCAAAGATTTTTTAGTAGAGTATTTAGGATTCTCTATATATGACTATGTCAACTGCAAAAAGAGAGAATTTTACATCTTCCCTTTTGATATGGAGAGTTTTAGTTATGCAAATATATAAATCTTCAAGTGTGAAGATCTAATGGATAGCATAGTGCCTACAGCTAACAATACTGTATTATATACTTAAAATTTTCTAAGAAGGTAGACCTTATATTAACTGTTATTTCCAAAGAAAAAAATTAATAATAATAATAATAAAGGGGTTGGGAGGAAACTTTGGGAGTTGATGGATATATCTATGGCCCTCATGGTAGTGCTGTTTTCATGGGTGTATACTTACCCCAAACTCATTGAACTGTATACAGTAAATATGTTCAAGCTTTTTACATGACCAAAAAAAAAGTAAAATAAAAATAAAAATTACTAGAAGGCAAAAAAAGAAAAAAGAGAGAGAGAGAGAGAATTGTGTCAGAAGTGAAGTAAAACATATAAACAAACCAACTAAAAAAAAATTAGGGAAGGAGAATTCAAAAGTCACGTGAGTCAAAGAAAGGAAACAAGGGGTAAAGAAGCTTTGGAAATTAGGAGACAATTTAAGAGGACTTAGCAACAGAAAAATCAATTGTGTTAAAGAAAAAAAGGATTGTGTAATTATTCTTAATGATATTGTGATGAAAACACAATAAGAGAATAGATTAAAATGGCAAAATGATTACAAAAGTATAACTCATAGTCTTAAATCTCTAGCTTCAAAGTACATAATTTTTTTGTAAAAAATAAAAAGACCTGTAATATACTGGAAATACAAATAAGCAAAGTACTATCAGAAGACTAGAGAGTTTGAGAAAGCCCTATCAGCTGTGTAGGTCAGCCCCTTTCTGAACACTGTACTTAAGTGTTGGCAAGAGAATCACTTGCCCTTGCACTGGAGCAACAGTGATAGCAATTTTCATTGAAGTGACAGGCCAATGGCAAGACTCTGGGTAAGCAATGAGGTCTAATACCCAGAAGTCAAAATTCTAGTGTCTGGTAGCACATCTCACCATTATTCATGACCTAAGGATTTGAGAAACTAGTAGAGCATCAGAAAATAACTAGGGGAAAACTCAAAAACAAAGATGAGCATATAAGCAAAGTTTTAAAAATATTATTAGAGGAGCACCAAACTCAATAATCAGAAGAGCTAACAGAGAAAACAGTTATTAGAACAATAACAAAAATGTAAAACCTGTAAATAATACATCTAGTGGGTTAAAAAGAATATTAAATCCATGACAGTGTAGTTATTAAAGAAAAGATTATGGACTTTAGAACTAAAAACAAAGTCATTTGCATATAAATACCTTAGGAATTAGCTGAAAAAAGATTAGTAAATTATAACACTTAAAGGGCAGTCTCTGGAAAAATAAGATGAAAAAAACCAAAATTATTAACATAACTAAAAAAACCAAATGGAGATTCACAGAGATTAGTTCCAGAAATTCCATCTGTCATCTATGATGAAGAGAGAGTACAAGGGAGAAAATAATCAAAGTTATATCAGAGTTTTTAAAAATAAAGATATATTTCCCCTAAATCAAGAAAGTTCATGGTTTAGAGCAGGAAGATATGGAGATAGAGTACCTTTAGTTTTAGAAGTTTCAGAAGCAAAATAAAAATCTAGACATGAGAAACACTGCTTTAAACTTTTTAAGCTGGATAGCTGGGTGAAACAGCAGATTAGAGATAAGTAAAAATATAAAGAAATCTAGACTCTTACATTAAGATATAAACTAACCAAATAAAAGAGAGATTAAGAAACATGAAAAACAGAATAAGGTCTAAAGAGAGATTCTGGAGAACTAAAAGGCTGAGATAAAAAATGATTTGTAGACATAATGGCTAGGAATTTTCCATAATTGAAGAAACACATGAATTTTCAGGCTCCGGACGCGCAGGCTCAGCGACCATGGCTCACGGGCCCAGCCGCTCCGCGGCATGTGGGATCCTCCCAGACCGGGGCGCGAACCCGGTTCCCCTGCATCGGCAGGCGGACGCGCAACCACTGCGCCACCAGGGAAGCCCCCTGAAT
Organism: Physeter macrocephalus; assembly: GCF_002837175.3. Lineage (NCBI taxonomy): Eukaryota > Metazoa > Chordata > Mammalia > Artiodactyla > Physeteridae > Physeter > Physeter macrocephalus. Next base: position 110,757,174 of record NC_041224.1, on the reverse strand, counting down.
TTTTAGATTTGAGAAACAAACATGCAGCAGGATAGATACCTAGACAGATATTAATATAACTAAAGAAACCAAAGACAATGACAAAATTTGAAAGTAGCTGAAGGGAAAATACAGACTGGCAAATGAAATAAACATAAACAAATGAAATTCTACAGTGAAAGCAGATATTTAATACAAGAATTCATGAATAAGAATCTTTATAACTGAATGGTTTTTCATTACCAAAAAAAAAAAAGAGATATCCTAAATATCCACCATCAGGAAATTTAGTAAATAAGTATTTGAATACTGTCTAATCTTACATTACATAGCTATTAAAAAAACACAAAACCTAGAGCTTAAAGTATCAACATAATAATTTTTATGCAGAAATATAGGAATTTATAAATGAAAATAAGGTAATTATCTATAAATATGAGTCTGGACATTTAGTAATACCCAAGTTAGTTTAGTGAGGTTTCAAACTATGCAGGCTTATGCTATCTGAAGGGTGAGGTTATAAAAGGTTCAGCCAAAAAGTAAGGGTTACTCTGTTTTCCTCTAGCATTGCCCAGGGGAGATGGGTGCTGGCCAGCAGACACAAGTTTCTGGTCAGCCTGACAGACTCCACCCTACAGGGACCACAGAATTACCTGGCTTGCAGCACCCCATAGCCTCAAGCTTTAAGGTCACTCAATAAACACTCTACCCAATTACGTTTAATTCACAGGAGAAATGAAGAAGGAAAAACACCAAAATGAAATAGGAATAAATGTTGAGAATTTCATTATCATTATTATTTTTTTCCCCAGAGTGGTATAAGCATGTGTACTTGCTTAGAAGAAAAAGTTGCATTATGGATGGGGAAATGCCCACGGAAAGAAAGAAGGATGTATGGATATAGTATAAGTAAACTGAAGGAAGGACATTACTCCCTCTAAAATGTGCAGGGCAGGCAGAAAAAAGAAGATGAGAACTAATTGAAAATGTCATTGATATCAAGAGCACACCACTGAGAAAAATTATATGTTAAATCTAGGTTTTTTTTTTTTTAAGTGAATTAAGAAAATCACCTGTTACTTTAAGGAGCAGGGGTAGAGATTACGAGAAAAGCAATTATATTGTTCAATAGCAATATGGGAACAAGGAACAAAGAGCTGATCAGAGACAAATACAAAGATGGCTGAGAAATGCTAAAGGCCTAACTGAAGATAGAGATAATACATTTTAATGGGTCAATCAGCATGGTATAATTCTTCTCCAGAAAGTAGTTCATAGTTTTAGTCCAAGGTTGGTCATCAGAAGGGCAAAGGAAAAATAAAGAAAAATGTGGGAAATGAAAAAGTTAGTTAGAAAGTAGTTGATATACTGAATTATAGAAGCTCTACTATATAAAAATAAGTGAAACTGGATAATGGGTGTAGGGATACAATATGTGAAAATGAAAATATCTATGAAATGAAAATTCTGATGTGATCAAAGTGAGAAATTTGCAAGTATAGGATAGTATGACCAGAAATAACTTCTCTCACACAGTTATTCTCTAACTCACCAGCATGTTGTTTTTAGCACCTATTAAAACTTCGTATGTTCTTCTTTCTTGAGGACTGGGATCTTGTTTGTCTTATTTACTAAGCATATCCCCAACCACCTAGAGTGATTACTGACACAGCAAGAGTGTTCAATAATTACTTTATAAATATCTGAATAATTACTGAAATTAAGACCTCATAGGTGCTATGAATCTTGGTATGGATGATGAATTGGATGAAAGGGTTTACAAAAGTAAAATGACTTCACCTGAGAGAATTATATAGGAAACACTGGAGGCAAAGTTGGATGGAGTATCTCATTTCTTCATGAAGTGTTTCAGACTGTGATTCAAAGTATGATTCTAGATCAAAAGAAATAAAAATATTCTTCACCATGACCTTTGGAAATTCATCTATCTCTTGCTTAAGGGCCTTAATTCATTGTTGGAAACCTCATCACTAAGTGAAAAGTTTTGAAAAATTACATATATATAGATACACAAATATATTCACACACAGAAAAAAATCAATTGACAATAAAATGTTTATATAAGGAAAAAACAATTTGCAGAAGAATACGTATTTTACCTAAAAGTTATGCAACATAAATTTGTTATTCTTAAGAAGGAAAAGATAGTAGTTGTGAAAAAAATATGAGATGCAGGCTTTTTTTGGGTGGTGCATTCTTTCACTACACCATTTTCACATTGTCAATTTTTCACCCTCTCTGTGGCTCACGGTTATCCTGCATTCAAACCTCACTTAATACATTTAGAGCAAAACAGAAAAGCCAAATAAACATAAGAGCACTTTGAAATACGTGGAAATTGTTCATGTGCACAAGAGATGCAAGAGTAAACAAAAGATGCGATTTCTTCATCCCTTTTACTGGCATACATACAAAAGAAAAATATTTGGGGTTTATCCAGACATGGGATACAATTCAATTATTTTTTTTCTATTATTTTTCTAGTAACTGTTTTGCCTAATAAATTATTGACTGTGTCTTTTCCTGAAATTAAAATGTCAAAGTATCACTTTTTATAGCATATTAATTTAGTGTGCCTTTAACTGAAAAGTCATCATACTGGAACAAAAGGAGATTCTGTTGAAAACACAGTAAAAATATTCAAGAGCTATTATGGTAAACAGCTGTTAACTGAACAGGCATTATGTTAGGCAGGTCTGTTTCTCTCCTCTATTTTTAGCTCTCTATATTTTTCTGAAAGGGAAAACTGAGTCATAGACATTAACAAAATACTTGCAATGTTTTAAGGGAGTACAGATTTCAAAATACTGAGCTCTCTGAACACAGTTCACAGTAACTTTTTCTTAACAGGAACACACACACATAATTACTAATTTATCAAGGCTGTTCAAATTGTAAAAGGAAGTTTCATCACATGCTTATCATATCTGTAGATGTCAGAAGTAGAGAAGTCAAGGATTTCTTTGCTTTCACTAAGGCTCAGAAAGTCGTGAGAAAAGGCTCAAAGTTTTGTTTGAGGACTATTGCTAGCTAAGGTACAGTTACTTTTTGTAACTTTATCTCCAGATTCAATGTGTTGCTTCCTGACCCCGCACTGTGGTATATGACATGCTTAGTCACAACGGCTGTGAGGCAAGAGGTCAGTTTCGCTTTATCAGTTTATTATCAAGAAGACCAACAGGACTAGATTAGAGATTTCCCCCAGTTCAGCCTTAAGAAAGATGTATACGATGTTGCTACAGACAGGACATAGTACAGTCACTGAGCTATGAAATGAATATACTGCTTTTTTCTTGGGACCAGAATACTTTCAGCATCATTACAAAAGCATGAAATCTGCATGTCAAATTAATTTGTGCTCTCTTCACCTCACATTGATTAAGACAAATTAAGTTTCACACTAAGCACCTAGAGCAATTAATAAGTAGTAGTGTCAAATTCCATGACTTTCCCCCACTATAATTCTTTAAACTGTTCTTTCCACAATGCCTCCTTAATAGAAGCCTGTAGTAGTCATTTCAAAGCAATCATGTGAAATGAAGGTGCTCACAGCATGTCTCAGGTTTTCTCAGTGTTGGAAGATAAGAGTTTGGAGACACATAAATTTTATAGCTAACTGGGTTTCAAAGATGGATCCAATACTTAGTTAAACAAGTGTGGTCTTAAACATCTTAAATATTCTATAAATTTGCATCAAGAAAACCCAGAGGCGTATCATCAATCCCTGGATTGTATTCATTTACTTAAAAAAAACAAGTAAATCAAAGCAAATCCTAATATGAACAAAATGTGAGGTTTTAAACTTGCTCTACTTATGTTTTCTCTTGCCTCAGAATGGTGTTAATGAAGGAGGAATTTTGCTGAGAGTCTATATTTTAAGTGTTCTTACAGAAACTCCCTTTATGTTAAGGTTTCATAAACATAAATACATGGAGAGATACCATGAGAGACCTATCATAAAGCATATGTTAAATATCAAAGGGGAAATATATTTTATTAATACACAAATATGGTTTTATATTTTATGATATTATTAAGAGAACCTGAGGATGATATGGTAATAAAAAGTCAAATTAAGCAGTTGTATAAAGTTATAAACAAAAATTGTTAAAACCTACATAAAACAAGACTGCAAATAAACACTCTGTAGCCTTGATATTTGGAAAGTATTTACTAATTCATTTGGATAATATGTTCTCCTGTAAGCACAGAAATTCGTTTTTAGGAGAAGGTGTGTAGGGGATAGGGGAGAGCTGTTAGAAAGGATTCCCTCAAAATATCAAAGGTAAACTCCAAAAGTGGTCTCTAGTATGTCCACATCATAAACATCACATTATTGATATTGTGGGATGCATATGACACTGTGTTCTGTGATTGTTCTGTCTTTCCATCTGGACACTAAACTGGAAACTAAACTCAAGGACCAAACCAATGTCTTTCATTTCCTTGTCTGATTATCTTTTTCCCCTCAACGCTTGTAAAATGTTAAATCTCAAGAACTATCCTCTGCATTCAGTTATAAAACTATATGTTCATTTACATTATGCTTTGTTATGGACCAAATGTTTTTGTCTCCCCAAATTCATATGTTGCAGCCCTAACTTCCTGTTGTGATGGTATTTGGAGATGGATCCCTTGAGAGGTAATTAGATTTAGATGAGGTCATGAAGGTAGGGACCCATTGTGGGATTAGTGTCCTTATAAGAAGAAAATTAAATATAATTATTAAGTATAAATTAAGAAAATATTTTTTTCTGCCATGTGATGATACAGCTAGAACGCGGTCATCTGTAAACAAGGAAGAAGACTCTCACCAGGAATTGAATATGTCAGCAGCTTGATCTTGGTTGGACTCCCCAGCCTCCAGAACTGTGTGAAATAAATGTCTATTGTTTTAGCCTCTCAGTCTATCTATGGTATTTTTTTTACAGCAGCCTGAGCTAAGACATTTTTGATCCTTAAACATAAAAATCATTTTTTTAGGGCTTCCCTGGTGGCGCAGTGGTTGGGAGTCCGCCTGCCGATGCAGGGGACACGGGTTCGTGCCCTAGTCCGGAAAGATCCCACATGCCGTGGAGCGGCTGGGCCCGTGAGCCATGGCCGCTGAGCCTGCGCGTCCGGAGCCTGTGCTCCACAAGACGAGAGGCCACAACAGTGAGAGGCCCGCGTACCACACACACAAAAAAAAAAAAAAAAAAAAAAAAAAAAAAATCATTTTTTTAGTCATTGTGTATTCCTTCAAATGACATCCATTTCATGTATTCAACTACACCTCCTTCTTCTACCCATGGGAATGGGATATGGAATATTCCTATTACCATGAAATGCTAATTCTGAAACTATATTCTATACCCTACTCTTACAGAAAAGACACAATTAAAGTGTCAATTAAAGACACAATTTTAACATGTCAATTAAAAATTCCATAAAGTTTTCTGTCTCAATTGAAGAACATAATAATCTACATGTAAGTTAGGATTTTTTTTTTTTTTTTTTTTTTTTTGTGGTATGCGGGCCTCCCTCTGCTGTGGCCTCTCCCGTTGCGGAGCACAGGCTCCGGATGCGCAGGCTCAGTGGCCATGGCCCACGGGCCCAGCCGCTCCGCGGCATGTGGGATCCTCCCAGACCGGGGCACGAACCCGGTTCCCCTGCATCAGCAGGCGGACGCGCAACTACTGCGCCACCAGGGAAGCCCCAGGATATTTTTAATAACTGAACTTTCTGGAAGACAGCAAAATATTTTTCCTAATTTATATTTAATAACTTAATTTATATTTAATTTACTTAGCATGTTATATTCTTTATTTATATTTAAATTTTTATAATATTTCAGTATTAAAAGGACTCAGCAATTATTATTGATGAACTTGCAAATTAGCTGGATCATTTCAGCTAAATGTAGTGATAATTCTGATACCTGGAGCCAGTCTCTCTATGGATCTCTATGCAATTTTCATAAATGTACAAATTAAGCACACTGTGATACTTTACATTCAATGTTCTATTATGGTCTCATTCGGTCTCTCTGGTTACTCATAGTACTCAGTAAGATGCAGGAACATTTAAACACTTAAAGGAGTATAATGTGTTGATGATACAAATGAAGATTATTCATTAAATTTCTAAGAGAAATGAGGGCTTCAAGACTAGACTTTTTTCCATCTTATATCTCTGGTATAATTCACAGTGATTGGTATATACTAGGTTCTTAATATATTTTCTAAATTGAGCAAGTAACAAAAGTACCAGACACTTTACAAGACATGAGGTATTAATAACTGAATACACTGAAGACTCAGTCCTCAAAGAAATTATAGTCTAAGAAAAGACCTCATAGATACTGTGATTAGTACACATAGTACCAATCATACTATTTAATAATGGGAATAAAATAGAAATCTATGCAATTTAGATAAACACAATCTATATTTTAAAACACTAAAATGATGGGCCTAGAAAGTCCTACTGAAAGGTCAGAGCTATTGTTTATGAACTTTGAGTATTCAATGGCTTCAATGCAGTTCTTAAACTGTACTCTTTAATCTGTGGAGTTGTCAGCAAGAGGTGGGGGCAATCATATACAAGGCATCTTCAATAAAATTAAGAGTTGACTTTGCATCAGAAATAATGGAGGTCAGAAGGCAGTGGGGTTATATATTCGAAGTGCTGAAAGAGGCTGTCAACCAAGAATTCTACATCCAGATTCTGGACACAACATTTTTGTATATTATTGGAATTAAGTTGACATTAAACTAAACTAAATTGTTTTAAATTAAGATGTTACTTGTAATCCCCAGGGCAAAAATTTTAAAAGATATCTCAAACACAGTAAAGTAAACAACCAAGAAATCAATATAGTACCCAAGAAAAATACCTATTTTGCATAAAAGAAGGCAGTAATGACGGAATAGAGAACCAAAGAAGACATAAGACGTGTAGAAAACAAATTGCAAAACAGCAGATCTAAACTTTATCTCACCAGTAATTACATTAAATATAAGTGGGTTAATAAGCACTCTAATCCAAAGGCAGGAATTGGCTGAAATTTTTTTAAATGATCCAACTTTGTCCTGCCTATAAAAGATACACTTTATATACAAAGACACAGACTGAAAATAAAAGAATGGAAAAATTTATACCATGCAAACAATAACCAAAAGAGAGCTGAAGTGGCTATATTAATATCAGATCCAATAAACTTTAAGATAAAAATTGTTACTAGAAAAAAAGAAAAAACCTTTTACAATGAAAAAGGGGGCCAATCATTAAGAAGACATAACAATTATAAGCACATATGTACTTAGTAAGAGAGACCCCAAAATGCATAAAGCAAAACTGATATAAGTGAAGGGATAGATAGATAATTCAACCATAATAGTTGGAAACTTCAACATCCCACTTTGAATAATGGATAGCAAGACTAGACATAAGATTAACAAGGAAATAGAAGACTTGAACAACACTATAAACCAAGTAGACCTAATAGACATCTAAAAAACACTCCACCCAATGACAGAGGTAAACGTACTCTTAAGTGTACACAGAACATTCTCCAGTATAGACCATATGTTAGGCCATAAAGCAAGCCTTAATAAATGTAAAGTCATATTAATTATACAAAATTAAAATGGAAGAAATCATGAAAAGTGTGTTTTCTTACCACAATGTAATAACATTAGAAATAGCAGATGCAAACTAGAGAACTTCACAAATATGTGGAAATTAAACAATGCTCTATTAAATTTCCAGTGGGTTAAAGAAGAAAAAGAAAAATTAGAAAATGCTTTGAGATGTATGAAGATGAACACACAACATGCCAAAAATTAAGGAATTCAGTTAACACTGTGCATGGAGAGAGTTTATATTTATGAATACTTATTAATAAAAAAGAAAGATATCTAACCAACTTAACCGTCCACATTAAGAAACTAGTAAAAAAGCAAATTAATCCCAAAGCAAGTACAAGGAAGGAAATAATAGAAATTATAGTGGAAATAAATAGAGAATAGAAAAAAAATAGAGAAAAATCAATGGAATCAAAAGTTGGGTCACTAATCTTTCATTAGACTGAACCAAAGAGAGAGAGAGAAAGAATGGGAGAGAGAAATCAAATCACTAGAATAAGTAATTTGAAAGGAGTTGTCACTACTCACTTTATAGAGGTAAAAAGAATTATAAGAATACTATATGCCAGCAAAGTAGAAAGGAAATTTTCCTAGAAACAGACTACTAAAAGTGACTCAATATAAAATATAAAACCTGAAAAAAACTGTAACAAGTAAAGATATTAAATTTGTAACTTTAAAAACTTTCCACAGAGAAAAGCCTATGTCAAGATGGTTAACTGGTGAATCTTAAACATCTAAGGAAAAATCAACATCAATTCTTCACATAATCTTCCAAATAAAAGAATAGGAAGAAATATTTCCCAACTCATTCTACTAGGTCAATATGACCATACTAAAACCAGACAAAAAACATCACAAGAAAAGAAAGCTAAACACTAATACTTCTGTGAACATACATGCAGAAATTCTCAATAAAATACTAGCAAACAAAATTCTGTAGCATATTAAACTAATTATAACACTGATAGCAAACAACACAGCTAACATCTTACTTAATGGTAAGATGCTTCCCTTCTAGAGAGCAATTCAATAATCACCTCTCTCTCCATTCCTAATCAGTATTGTATGAGAAGTTCTAGCTATGGCAAAAAGTCTATAAAAATAACTTTAAAATATGCAGTTTGAAAAGAAAGAAATAAAACAGTCTTTATTTGCAAACAACATGACTGTCTATGTAGAAAATTCTAAAGAATCTTCAAACAACTCTTGGAACTAAGTAATTATAGCAAGGTCCCAGGATACACTGTCCATATACAAAGCTCTATTGCTTTTATATATGCCAGCAATGAGTAATTGAAATTTGAAATTTTTTAAAAAATCAACCACAATATCATCCAAAGAAATGAGATACTTAAGTGTAAACCTAAAAAGTATGCATGGTATCTGTATGCAGAAAAGTATATATAGCACATTGAGGAAAGAAATCAAGCTGATCTAAATAAATGAGATAATCCATGTTCATGGATTAAATAACCCAATATTGATAAGTCAATTCTTCCAAACTTCATCTATACATTCAAAGCTATCCTTATCAAAATCTCAGCTGCATTTTTGTAAGAAATGGCAAATTGATCCTAATGTTTATATGGAAATTCAAGGGACCCAGAATAGCCAAAATCATCTTGAAGAACAAAATTGGAGGACTCACTCTATCTGATTTTAAAACTTACTACAAAAGTACAGTGACCAAGAGAGTATGGTACATATATAAAGGAACATATAAGTGGTAAATACAGGAAGGGTAACATATAGATTAATTTATGGTTAATTGATTTTTTACATAGATGCTGAGACAATCCAATAGGGGAAAGAACAGTCTTTTGAACTACTGAATTGTACGAGGACAACTGCATACCAACATGCAGAAGAATGAATCTGAACCACCTACATCACACCATATAAAGTATTAACTACAAATGGATCACAGGCCTAAATGAAAAAAGCTAAAACTATAAAACTCTTAGAAGAAACCACAGACATCTTTGTGATTTTGGATTAGACAATGGTTTCTTACGGATGATACCAAAAGCACAAGTAACAAAAGAAAATGTAAGTAAATTGGATTTAATCAAAATGAAATTTCTTTCCTGATTCAAAGGACACCATCAAGAATGTGATAAGAAATTTATATCCAGAATATAAAAAGAACTCTTAGAACTCAACAATACAAAGACAACCCAATTAAAAACCAGGCAAAGGTTTTGAACAGACGTTCTTTCAAAAAAGATAGACAAATGACCAATAACTGCATAAGAGATGCTAATATCACTAGTCATTAGGGGATTGCAAATGAAATCCATACTGAGATACCCACTAAGATGGTTAAAATAAAAAAGGCAATAACAAGTGTAAACAAGAATGTGGAGAAATTACAAACTTCATACATCAATGATGGGAATGTAAAATGGTGCAGCCACTTTGGAAAACATTTTGGCATTTCCTCAAAATGTTAGACATAAAGTTACCATATAAACCAGCAATTTCACTCCCAGGTATATACCCAAGTTAAATGAAAAAAATATGTACATTAAAAACCATGTGCATGACTGTTCATAGAGGCATTGTTTATAATGATCCAAAAGTGGTAACAACCTAAAGTCCATCAACTAATGAACGGGTAAACAAAATATGGTGTACTCATACAATATAATATTCTGCCACAAAATGGAATGAAGTACTGATACATGCTACTATATAGGTGAACCTTGAAAACACCCTAAGTAAAATAAGCCAGTCACAACAGAACACATATTGTATGATTCAATTTATATGAAATTTTCAGAATAGTAAAATCCGTAGAGACAGTAAGCAGATTTGTGGTCAGAGGCTTGGGAGGCAGAAAGTGAGTAATGGATATGGGGTTTCTTTTGGGGGTGGTAAAAAAATGTTCTAAAATTCGATAGCAGTGATAACTGCAAAACTCTAAATATACTAAAAGCCAATGAGTTATATACTTTGAAAGGGTAAATTTTATGGTATGTGAATTCTAGCTAGCTAGCTAGCTACCTATTTAAAAGAATTAGGGGGCTTCCCTGGTGGCGCAGTGGTTGCGCGTCCGCCTGCCGATGCAGGGGAACCGGGTTCGCGCCCCGGTCTGGGAGGATCCCACATGCCGCGGAGCGGCTGGGCCCGTGAGCCATGGCCGCTGAGCCTGCGCGTCCGGAGCCTGTGCTCCGCAACGGGAGAGGCCGCAGCAGAGGGAGGCCCGCATACCACAAAAAAACAAAACAAAACAAAAAAAATAAAAATAAAAATAAAAGAATTAGGGAAGATGAGAGGAAGGCAGCTACAGTCCTCTTATATTTGAGGTTAGATCCTCTTATAATTGCTTCAGTCTCAAAAACTACAAAACAGCCACTACCATCTTCATTTCCTGGTCATGTATAGCCAACACATTGCATATTTATAACAAAGTACAGACACTGTTTGCTACGTCTGAAGAATGTGATGTCAAAAAATTAACATAAGTTAACAATGTATAAGTCAAAAGCAACTTATGAATAAGAAGTATAGCTGAAGAACTTAATTACATCAGGATACCAGATGATGCTGTCAGCTCCCTGGTTTGTTCCACCCAGGAGAATAGGAAGCCAAAAACAAGAAAGGAAAACTGGAAACACTTACCTGCATGCTCCAACCTTGGCTGATGACTTTAAACATTTCCAAAGAAGAACTCTCATGTCTTCCCAGCATCAGAGCTTCTAAAGGAAGGAGGAGGATTCCTGGATAGGGGACAAGGAGAACACGTGCTTTGTTAAGGACACAAAAGTAACCTCCAAAGCAAGAATCAATAAAAATAGAACAAATGAGACAGGAGAATCAAATGTTAAATGACGATTTCTTAACTGTTTTCATTTGCAATTGCCTTTTCGGATAGTCTACAACCAGAGTGATTGCTTTCTCTATCATGTAGCTTACAGTGAATTGAAGACCATTATCTTACAGTGTTATATGTGTATAAATAAAATACCTAAATTGTTTCCCAATCAAGTTGATCTGAATAACCTGTGAATTTATTGTAACACAGATTCCATAACCACATCCAAAATTTACTAAATCAGAATATCCAGAGATGACAACTAGTTGATAATGATGAAAATAATAACATCAACAATAATGGGAAGAAGAATAAACTTTGAGTATGATTTCTGTGATCAGCCAGGTTTGAAAATCACCAGGCACCATTACGAAAGATAAAACACACACAAATCATAAAGTGCATATATCTAAAAAAATGTAACTTGAAATCTGAAATGTGTAAATTAAGGGTATAGAGAGAAGAAGTTTCTGTAATATATGGCTAGTTGGCAGCAATACTGCATAAGAACCTAAGTTTATTAAAATAGTCTTCCACTGGCTGGGTTCATTGCTTCCCTTTTTATTCAGTTCACACAGATAGTCCATGAAATTTAAGACAATGTACACAGTATGGTAGTTTCTTGCATTAGCTTTCAAATCTCTTTAAAACCAAAGACCAATGAAAAATTTCACCTTTGTACATGACAAATATTAGAAACAGCTTAAAATAAATAATTTTTAAATCTCTATTTCACTAGATTAGTTTTCCTATTGCTGTATAATAAATTTAGCAGCTTAAAAGACATAAATTTATTATCCCAAAGTGTCTGTGAATCAGGAATCTAGGCATATCTTAACGGGTCCTCTTGAAGAATGCTGTTAATGTAATGAGCAAAGCTGTGTTCTCATGTGGAGAACAGACTAGGGAAAATTCTGCTTCCAGAGTCACTTGAATTGATAGAGGACTTCATTTTTTTGTGATTATAGACCAAGGGAACTGACTTCTTGCTCCCTGTTGGTTGGAAGGTGCCTTCAGCTCCTAGAGGCCTCCCTCAGTTCCTTGTGAACTGGGCCTCCCAAAATGGTTATTTACTTCTTCAAAAGCAGCAAGGGAGTCTTACATAACATAATCATGGGAGTGACATCTCATTACCTTTCCCATATTTTATTGATTAAAAGAAAGCCACAAGATGAGTTATGACTCAGTTTTTCTGGATCTAGTTGACGTAACAGAGATTATATTTTGGAAGGAAAGAAAATATTTATTGAGACAATTTTGTACTCTGCTAAGCACTATATTTGCATATAGTATTTCTTATGGCATTCCTATAAAATAGGTACGACCAGCGCTATTTTCTGATAACGACTCAGTTATTTTCCTGTGTGACACAAGTAGCAAGTGTTAGAGCATGAATTGTAACCAAAGACCTCCTCTAATCAAAGCTTTTCTCTTTCCATTCTACTACATTATTATATCAGCAGACTAGAGGCTATAAAATGGTTTCATTTGCTCATCACTTTGAATAAGATGGTATATGTTAAAAGGGCAGAAGTGAAAAGAAAGGGATGTGAAGACAATAAAAGCATTATTAAATCAAGATACAAATCAAAATCTTATGTAATCAAAATCTTACATAAGATTTCACAATGAATAGTTAACTCTCTTTGTACTATTTTTAATTACTTAATTGCAGATATACTGCTTTGATACTGAAGACATTCCTTAGAAATGAGCCTTGTGGATTATTTAGCTCAATTTCTAAATCTGGGTTTTCTAAGGAACAGCTAAGAATTTACAGCTTTCTCCAAATGGACCTTTCTTTGACAGTTAAACAGTAATAAAATCAACTTAGAAGTTTCAGTTTTTTTTCATAATTGGCAACAGAAATTTCTACATTTTAGATTAATTGCTAAGAATTTTCATTTCCCATAGGTGGCAGCATAAACTTCAATAGAATCTTCACTATTAGCAATAGTTAAGATCTTCTATCATAATGGCAGCAAAGAACTATTTTGAGGGTTTTCTGATTCCATTGAGCCCATTTTTTAAATCTATTTAAATGCTTAAAGAAGGAAATGAGTAATTTATTTTGTTAAAATACAATAGTAAGTAAAATTTTAATTCTGTGTCATTTTTTGAGAAAGCTTTAGCCTTACCATTTAACAATGAATAAATGAAAATAAAAAACTAGGATTAAAATAAAAAATTAATAATTGTTTTAATTGTTAGGTTTGGGTGGTCAATAGACTACTGTCAGAATTGATAACATAAGGTAAAACTATAATGATAAATGAATTCTCTTATCATGCATGGAACTCTCCTCTTGGTATATGTACAAGAATGCATGTATGTGCAATATTTTCTGATTGAATTAGCTTCCTCACACCCTATATATTTTAAAAGTTTGTTCATTTCTTTGAATTATCAAAGCACTCAGAGAAAGGGTTCACATCTGCATTTTAAAGAATGCCAAAGATTCAATCAACTGTAAGCTGATTTTTACATACCTTTTGAAACAGTGGAAAAATTTTCACTATCCCAAGTATAACATTTAAATTCAACTTAAATTCTAAAAAAAAGAAAAAAAAAAGACTTCAGTTGCAGTTAACCTTAGGTTAATATTCAATTGCAAAGATGTTTTACCTTAAAATGTCTCTGAATTTGTTTCCAATTTTTTTTTTTTTTTTGGTAGATCTCCTTTCTTCTACCTTTTGTATTACATTAGCTCTTGAGAATCCACTGTATTCTGGAGAAATGTTATATTTCAGAGGAAGCATCCTGTATTTTAAGATGGGGATATTTGAACATATTTGCCTACCTTTAGTATTCTGCTTTAGGTTTTAAAGGCATGGTAGAAGTTCAACACTCAAATATCTGCCTTTTATAAGCTATATCCTAGGATATGTTCCAAAACAATGAGGTATATTGTTGACAAAGAATTAAATGTAATAATCAGGCAATTAACCAAGAGTATTTGCAGCACTACATAAAAAGACAAATTAAGAAGACTACCATGGTATCCAGAAGCCATCTGTTAACCAATGTCAAATTGATGATAAAGAAAATTGAGTTCCCTTGGCAGTTAGTTTTTCTCCAGCTGCATGCAGCTATAAAAGAGCCATCAAAGAAAAATCTGCATTTGTTGTTAATTCAGAAATGCAGTAGAAAGGCATTGAGAAATGCCTCTAGTGACAACTTTTTATTCTGAAAGTTGATGCTAGGATTCTCAGAAAAGTTATACATTGGACCTTGGATCAGCATTTAAGACCATCTTGATAGGGTGAAAAGAAGCTTATCAGTTCTCATATGTGTATGCAAACACACAAATACAATAAAAATATGTTTAAAGCATGAAATGAGTGAATCACTTCTAGAGTAATCAACCATAAAGGTTACTTGATAATTTATATATGCACCCCATTCATTATTGCACATATCCTAATGTGAACCTCACTTTAAGGAAAGCCTCATGATAGAGCAGTACTAGAAAATAATCATGATAAATTTGGATTATTACTCAGCCCTGATAAAGACTAATGTGAAAGACATAAATAAGGTGCCCTCAGAATAATTATAATACTAATGCTCAATGGAAACTTGAAGAAGTTAACATAATGCCTTGAAAGAGGTTGGGATCTGGAGTCAGGCAAAAGTGATTCTTCAAATTCACACTTCACCCATTATTAGTTATATGACCTTGGGCATATTATTTAATCTGTTCTAGTGTGTGTATAAAAATGAGAATGATAATAACCTTGCAGGGATGTTGAAAGGATAAAATGAATTAATGTGTGTCAAAACTTATTTCTGTCAAATAAGCATTAAATGTCTTATCAATGGATTATTGAAGCAATACTAATTGCTAAGGACTTTAAGCTTATTGTGGAAAGGTCACTGGGCTGAAGATCAGGAAATCTAGCTAATTCTTCCAGCTGTGCCATAAATTAGCTGTGTGACCCTGTACAAATCATTTAAGTTCTCTGGACCACAGTTTACACTTTCCTAAATTGAGGTTGGGATAGGCATGGAATTAAAATGCCCCTATTAATTCTAAAATCCTATAATTCCAAGTACTTGAGTTGGATTTCAAAAATAAATGCAGAATATAAAATCACAAATTTGTAGAGCATTCAAATCATTACAATCATTTGCATGTGTGTTTATTACTGATTTTCTTTTAAAAGAAAAATAGTGGGAAAGGTCAGCTTTTATAGTCCACTTAAGATTTAAATTTCTTACATATGTTTTTATTAAAATGCATTTAATTTCAAGTAAACGTGTGTTTAAATGAGTCACTAAAGCTGGCTAATTGAACCAGATTAACCCAGAATTGTATTTGACTTTTCTTGTACTAGAAGCTTGGAATTTTCACGTTGAAGAAGAGAAAAAATAACTTATTCATTTTCCATTTTATGGTTAAAGAAATAAAACAAATAAGAGACAGATAACTTTAAGTGAGAGCAATGTGGTTCTAGAACCTAAGTCTATGGACTCCTGGACAATCTTTTTTCCACATATTTCACTATTTTTACTTTTGTTTTAACAATCTTGAAAATGAATTCTCTCTCAGCCACTTTCTCTGTTCCCAATACCATATCTGACATTGTTAACTTTGACTGAAATTACCACATTTAGTTTACTAGCGCAGTGTTGAACAAGCATCTCACATTGGATGATATAAAAATACAAATATGTTCGTCTCCCACTACCAGTTTAAAATGCATGTAGAGAGAGAGGCTTCCCTCCTACCATTGTATGAAAACTCGGTAACCCTCATCATTTTTTAGTTCATTCCTCAGTCTCAGACATTCAACATTTCAGGTTATAGTACAGTTTCAGAAATATTAAGTGTTACTTCAAAATAGTAATCAATATTTGCATCTTCATTGAAATATAAGACTCTTCTCCTTTTCGGTATGGTTAGCTTCTGCTTCCATTAATTAGCTGCTGTACTGAACTTAAAAGATCAGTGAATTTAGAAGGAACTTCTAAAAAGCTAAAGAGCAGAATTATTTCTATTTGGCATTAGTTACTGCTAATGCAGTAGCAAGTTTAAACTAAGTTTAAATTATAGAAAAAACATGAGGACACAGTAGTATTTTGCATATAGAAAACAAATAAAGAGAAACAATTAAAAGTATGTTACCAAACCAGGTTGGTTTCGCTCCGTGCACAGCAAGCCAAAACAGTGAGACACCGAGGTTTGCAGCAAAGAGAGAGTTTCTCCACAAGGCCAAGGAGACTGGAGAACTACTGTCAAATTTGCCTCCCTAAAGGTAAAGAGCTCAGGATATTTATGGATAACAAATAAAGAAGCAGGGTGGTCTGAGGCGTGGGGAAAGATGCAGTAATCGTTCTGCACACAGACATAGCCAAGCTACAAGCCTCTGCACGTTCAAAATGTCACTGAGCATGCCCAGTTGTAGGGTCAGTGGTTCTGTCCCGTCTTAACCAACTCAGCTTCAACTAGACACAGCTGACTCCAAGTTTCTGGAAAACAACTCAGGCAAACGTCTTATTGTTTAGGCTACTTGCCTCTTGGAGCACAGGCAAGTCTTAAAATGACCTTGATTAGTGAAAGGCAGATGAAATGGATTCGACTAATTATTATGCAGGGTTTCAAGTAAAACACTGATCTTTGACAAAGGAGGAAACACACTACAACAGAGAAAATACCGTCTTTTTAACGAATGGTGCTAGAACAAGTAGATATCCACATGCCTAAAGATGAAACCAGACACAGACTTTACACCTTTCACAACATAGATCTAAATGTAAAACACAAAACTATAAATCTCCTAGAAGATAAGGTAGGAGAAAATGGGTTTAGTGATGACATTTCAGATACAACATCTAAAGCATGCTCAGTAAAATAAATAATTGATAAGTTGGACTTAATTAAAATAAAAATCTTCTGTTCTGTGAGAGACACTATGAAGCAAATGAGAAGATAAGCCACAGACTGGGAGAAAATATTTGCAAAAAATAAATTTGATAAAGGACTGTTATTCTAAACATACAAAGAACTCTTAAAACTCAAACTTTAGAAAACAATCTGATTTAAAAATGGGTCAAATGGGGCTTCCCTGGTGGCGCAGTGGTTGCGCGTCCACCTGCCGATGCAAGGGAACCGGGTTCGCGCCCCGGTCTGGGAGGATCCCACATGCCGCGGAGCGGCTGGGCCCGTGAGCCATGGCCGCTGAGCCTGCGCGTCCGGGGCCTGTGCTCTGCAATGGGAGAGGCCACAACAGAGGGAGGCCCGCGTACTGCAAAAAAACAAAAAAACAAAAAAACAAATAAAAATGGGTCAAAGACCTTAACAGACATCTTACCGAAGAAGACACACAAATGACGAGTATATGAAAATATGTTCAACATCATACGTCATCAGAGAAATGCAAGTTAAAACAACAGTGAGGTACCACCACACACCTTTTAGGATGACAAAAATCCAAAACACTAACAACACCAATTGCAGGAGAGGATATAGTGCAACAGGAACTCTCATTCACTGATGGTAAGAATACATATTGTGGAGTCATTTTGGAAGACAGTTTGGCAGTTTCTTGCAAAACTAGACATACACTTACTATACGATCCAGCAATCACACCCCTTGGTATTTATGCAAATGAGATGAAAAATTACATCCACACAATAATCTGCACATAGATGTTTATGTTAGCTTTATTCATCATTGCCAAAAACTGGAAGCAACCAAAATGTCCTTCAGTAGGTGAATGAATAAATAAACTATGGTATATCTAGATGATGGAATAATATTCAGTGCTAAAAATAAATGAGCTATCAAACCATAAAAATACATGGAGGAATCTTAAATGCATATTACTCCATGAAAGAAGCCAATCTGAAAAGGCTACATACTGTATGATTCCAAAAATATGACATCTTGAAAAGGCAAAACTATGGAGACAGTAAAAGGATCAGTGGTTTCCAGGAATTAGGGGAGAGGGAGGGATAAATAGGCAGAACACATAGAGTTTTTAGAAAGAGAAACAGTTTTGTATGATACTATAACAGTGGATACATGTAATTATACATTTGTTAATACTTATAGAATGTACAACCCCAAGAGTGGACTCTAATATAAACCACGGACTTTGGGTAACAATGATTTGTCAATGTAGTTCATCACTTGTGACAAATATACCACTTTGGAGGAGAATAGCGATAGTGGGGAAGGGGAGGGTGGAGGGGGGAAGAAAGTGTATGGGAACTCTCTGTACTTTCCACTCAATTTTGATGTAAATAGAAAACTGCTCTAAAAATTAAAGTCTTTTTTTTTTTTTTTTTTTTTTTGTGGG